>NC_086172.1:41565000-41874833 GCF_023053635.1 Elgaria multicarinata webbii
TTTATTCCCTAAGGACAGTAAAAGCTGAGCTGTATAATGGTTTGCTTTTTAATGTAAATATATTTTAATATGGAGGCTAGTTATGTCTTCAGATGCATTATAACTGCAGATTCTATATTGAATTTCATGACAATATCAATTCTTCAAAATACTATATACAACATTTTGTGTGTTAACCTGTTCTTGCTTCAGTTATTTTAGTTGTGTAATCTATATTATTAGTACTGCTTTTATATTTTATCAGAATAATTCAGTTTGGTCTGTGCTAAGTTCAGTAATTTAAAATAATGCTACAGATGTGTATGTACTTCAACAACCAGGCTAAATTATTTGGAAGAATATAAAAGTGTATTTAGTTTCCTATGACACTTTTATTTGACTCCGCTCAGAATAATATCTTCAAAGACACTTGTGCGCTCAGTAGCAAAAATGCCTTTCCTCCACTAGAAATTTGAAAGCTGGTTTATCTTAAGACTGATTGTAAGTATCTTTGATTTAATGTGGTGAGATATTTAGTCAGGTAAGCATCAGTGAGTAGCCATATTAACCCAATACATCTTTTATTGTAAAAACTATGCTTTACAGTGTCAGACTCCTTAGCACTTTAACATGGTTTATTAAGCAGCCTTTAGGTCACCATTATTTTTCAAATTCCTTTCCATGCTTGTGTGTGCATAGAATAGATGCCCTTGTAGTTCAACACATGAAGCAATTATAATGCATTCTTCATAATTTAAATTTACCAGAACAATTTGCATGTATATAAGGGGGTAATGCATTGTTGTTAGTTGTTATACTGCATTTTAAAATATACAATTTAATAACTTTAAAATATTTATTTGTCATATACTATATTTCAGTTTTAATATGCTCAGCAATGCCTACGTTTTGAATTCATAATATATTTCTGATTAAATATACTGTTTTTTTTGTAGAATTTTAGGATAATTAGAAGTATTTATTTGAACTAAGTACCAGGAATGGTAGTTTTAAAAGTTATTTCACATGTTTTTTTCTCTCTCTTTCATTGTGAAGACTGAATTCCTGCACAAAGCACACTGTATCCAAAATCAATACAGCTGTTAATTTGCATTAGGAAAAAAAACAAAGCTTGCCCTTCTTTAATACCAGTTTAAAGGTGTTTGTCTGTGACCCAATATTGAAAATTAGCTGTCTGGATTCTTGACATTTTAACTGATACAAAACTAAATTTCAGCAGATCTGGAAAGCATATTACAATGGAGAAATATTTCTTGTACAATCAATCTTTCTAAATACAATTAATTTTCTCCTGGTTTTCCATTTGACAGAAAGGGACGAAGGCTCCTCAGGCAGCTGGAAAGATTCATACTGATTTTGAAAAGGGATTCATTATGGCTGAAGTAATGAAATATGAAGATTTTAAAGAAGGAGGCTCAGAATCAGCTGTCAAGGTGAGCCTCCCATCCTCTCCTTTCCTTAACACCATTTTCTTATTTCAAGACTTTATTGGAGAGAAGCCCCCAGTGATAAGCGAATCTGACAGTCAGTGTGAACAATACAGCACAGCCACACTGTGGGCAAAAAAATAAGATGCAGTTTAAAACATAACATCTTAATACATTAAATTACAATGCTACAGTCTGAAACAATAAAGTTAGACTGTGTTATTGTCCTGTGTGAAACTTTAGGGCTATTGGTAGAATGTTTATATTTGTCATACCTTAATATATTATTTCAGTTTTTAGGACAAACGTAAACATTCAGTCAATAACACTAAAGTTTCACATTGGACAACAATACCGTATAACTTTATTATTTCAGACTGTAGCAGTGTGGCATCATTGTGTATATATAAGAGTGCTAGACCATTTTCAAATCATTACAAAAATATAATATGCAGCAATTTGTTCGATAAAAATAAGAAATTTCACAGTGAACGACATAACAAAATCACTATTCATCAGCAAATAATGAAGGCAATGGTTTATTATAGCCTATTAAAATGTTTAACCTATTTGTAAATTGAATAAAACACACTTTCCTAAAAATACATTTAAGCGGATAATTTCTACAGTAAAGTAAGCATCGGGATTTCCCACTAATTGTAGCATCTGAGAATGTTATTATTTGATTATTTCCTTTATTATTACTGCATAAATTAATGAGAAGAAAACACTTATTCTAACAGATGGTGTTTAGCCTTACCTTTATGAAGATGGGGAATTTGATCTTCTTTCCAAACACTAGAGGGCAGAGGCTGATTAGGTGCCCAAAGTTGTGCCCTGCTAACAGCAGTTAACTGTGTTGTTATCAGATAATAACAGATACAATCAGAATTAGAATTTATTAAATCTGGAGTGAAAGAATCACATTTTCTGTATTGTAATACCATTTTTCTTTTCGCAAAGACATTCCTTCCTGTTGTTTGAAACCTAAAGAAGAAGGGTTTCAATCTTTTATGTGCCGTCATTTGGGCTTTTTTTGTGATGTTTGTTTCTTAGTAATGTAAAAAAAGAAAAAGAAAACCCCCGTTAAATTTAACCTAGTCCAATATTCAAAGCATTCTACCAGATAATGCATTAAAAGATTTTCAAGACTGTATCTCATTATCTTCCATTTGATAGCTTATAAGGTATGCAATAATGTAATTTCAAATGTAGGTTATTCTCACTAAAGAAGATTGCACGGAGCAGCAGGGTTTTAATAGGTCTGTTTGAACCACAGGAAGTGTGTGCAATGAGGTGTGTGGGGGGGAATCCCATTATAATTGGTTTGTTGTGGCATGTGAACCATCTTGTGAAAGTAAAGTTGAGTTCCAGCCAAACAAGTAAACCACAGCCATAAATAAATTTCACATATTTTAAAAGCCATGAAAGCTTGTTCAGTTGTCAAATCATATATCATACCAAGAATACCCATTACAATTAGATATGAATATGAAATATGTGGCATAAAAGCTATACTGTGATTGTCAAAAGTTTTTACTTAAGATTTTTCTTGATGTTTTGATTTCAATACTAAATAATTTGCTGGTCCTAAAGAAAAATTGTAAGCTGAAAATCATAATTTTTAAGTCAATTCATGTGTCTTTATAATAATGTAGTTGGTTTTTTAAAACAACAACAACGCTGTGTTCTAAAAAATTACTATTTTGGGAGAAGTTGAACATTACATAGCCTTTGTATTGGGACAGATTGTTATTGTAAACAATGCAGGCCACTATTTATTTCTGTTTAGATTTCAAAGTTGATTTTGGGAGTTTCCAGATTCAGCTGAAACAACAGTGGTCATGGCTGCTGGTTGCTTTGTATGTTATGAAGCTGATCGATTTTTAAGTTTATTTTGTGTGTGTCTAACACCAGTACAGCATAACTAATTTAATGCCAGTGCTGTGAACTATACACTGAATAGCTCTGTGTGGGCTTTGTAGTCTACAGGGATATCACATTATTAGCAATCATATCTGCTTAGGCAAAGCTGGCTTCTACAGATGGCTGCTTTCAAGTGCAAATGAACTGGTTAGACGTGTCTTGTTTAATACATACTCAAGATTCACAAATGGGTATTGATTTTTTTTCAGCCAGTGTTTCTGATAGCAATGAAAATGGATTAAATGGGCTCCAGGGAATTTAAAGGAACACAGTCACTTTTAATTAATTGTGAACTGGTAGCTAAAATACATAATACTTGTATTAGTATGTCAGAATGTATTTAATTAAAAGTGACTGTGCCCACTTTGTGAAAACAATGAACATGGCCACTTTGAATGAAATAGGCTATTCCAAGAATGCTTGAACATTAAGCAACTCTCTACAACCTTTCTACAACAGAAAATTGTATAATTTCCTAATCAGCCGCTAGTTTTGCTGATGGGGCCCATCGTTAGCTGCCAGAAAGTCCTGTTGTTGCTACTCCTTTCAACTACTCCCTCATTCTAACACCTACACTTCTTTCTGCTCCTCCTCCTTTTCTCCCTGTAGAAAAAAGGAGGATTAAGATACCAGGTTGTGCCTAGCAATGGCCCTATACATGTCTCCTCCTCCTCCTCCTGGATAGCCCAAAACCTATACAAGCACACACAAGTTGTTGCCTCCTCCAGATGCTTCCTGCTCCCCTTGGTTGGCAGCCCAGAAGCTAGAAAACCAGCGGCATACTATTTTCAACAGCTTGGGATTTGGAATTGAAGGAGAGGAAGTGCATGTGGGACAAAGAGAGGCAGAGTCTCCAAAGCAGCACTTTTACATGCCAGTCTCTAGGAGAGATGAGGGGGGTTCTTCTCCCTCCCCTTCTGCATTGTTTCAAATAGTTTAAGGGATATGGTAGAGAATGGGAAAAATGAGGAATGTGAAATAATGCCGCCGCCCCCCCCCCCCCATTTTGAAAGGA
The DNA here is from genome assembly GCF_023053635.1 of Elgaria multicarinata webbii. NCBI lineage: Eukaryota > Metazoa > Chordata > Lepidosauria > Squamata > Anguidae > Elgaria > Elgaria multicarinata. The sequence continues at coordinate 41,569,369 of NC_086172.1, forward strand.
GGACTAAAACTCTGAGGCCACCAGTTGCCAACCTTGTTGTAAGTATTTAATTGCATAATCTTAATGCCGCTTACGTTTATAGACTAATTAGTACATGTCACTAATTAAACTAATTACTCCTGACTTTAGGCATTGCTCATAGCATCTCGAGTTCATTATATAGTGCATCGCTTCTGAGAGGCTTGAATGTAAGTTGGGCTTACAATGTGGTGCCGTGTCAAATTGTGAACAATAACAACAAGTTAATGGATCTTCATGAATCCATGTCATTAAAGGACAGGAAACAGCAAAGCCATTATCTTCACAGAAACTAGTCTGAAAATTAATGTATGTATTCCCATAGCTGTTGCTAAATAACCAACTTTCTTGCCATAGACACTTATAAAACGTTTCTCTGGAAACAGTAGAATTGTCTTGTTTCTATCTTGTTAATTTGTTGGTGCTGTAAAATAACTTTTAGAGATAATAATATATACATCCTTTCCCTCTTCACCCCGTTAGTCGTAGCCCATGCTTTCGTAATAATACCTGTAATAGTTGGCAAAAAATAATTTAGGACACATGGAGAGAAAATATTGCTCTTACATAATAAATGCATTCTCTGAAGCAATGGGTGTAATTTCGGTTGGTAGATGGTCCGAGATAGTTTCAGTTTGCGCAAATTCTTGTCACTGTTTTCATCTGTTTTCTCATCTATCCATGTTACCACATAAGGCAGATTTTGGCTCTTCCAGTCTCTAAAACACACAAATTGGAGACCCCAGTACACTTTTGCAAAGAACACATGGTGACGTTTATTTTGCAGTTCCATTCTTAAAACTGCCCTATATTTAAGATAAATATTAAATGCCACCCTCTGCACCAATCGAGCTATCCCGTTCTTGGCCTCCGGCTTATCATTTCTCCTTTGTGCCCCTTGGACCCCGTGCCCATAGAGATGTGGCTGTTTAAAATTCTGCTACACACAGGCTGCTTGAGTGCAGTAAGCTGCACCTGTCCAGAACGTTGGTACACAACTAGAGGTTTTCTCCATGACACTGTTTTGCTTTGTTTTGTTTTTGCTGGTTGGCAGTGATGGGGAGAAAATAGCTAGGCCACAGGGCCAAGACCTGTTCATACTCAATCTACTCTGTGGAAGAGGCTCCACATGGTGGCATCTTACTGTGCTGGTTTGTTTACATGGGGTCATGGCAGATGGCTTTAACTTATTCCTTCATCCTCAAACACACCAGAATCTTTGTTCACCAATTCCCACTGCTGCTGGGGCATTCCTTCATCTGTCACTTGATGCTTTCTGCCTTTTGTTCTGTATTACTCCATTTGATCAGAACTTTAAGATAGTGGGGTAGGGTAGGGTAACATTCTCCAGGCTTTGGTGTTATTTATTTATCTCTGAATTGTCCCTCCACTCAGTGAGTGCTTGAGGCGATTTATAACTATGCCCTAAACATAGTAAAATACAAATAATTCAAATAAAACTGATGGAACTCCATAACAATAAAACAAGGGAAAGCTTCTAAAAATCAAAGAGCACCCTTAATCAGTAAAAGCTCAGAGGAATAACTCGAGGGCTGTCTTCACAGCGCCAAATTAGTGCCGCTCTGCCACCAAACCCCGTGGTATCACTAGTGTGGGGTGGTGGCAAGTAATACAGACTGAGGAGGCAACGTGGGCTTTCCAATGGCCATTAGACTCGCCGAACCCACCCCCTGCCATCTGCCCAGGTGGATGGTGACCAATCAAGGGTCGCCATTGCCCAGCCATGCCGCCGCCATGACTCTAGAGTGAGGGTAGACGGTGATGGGCCTTACTCGCCTTGCTCTGGAGGAAAAAGTCTGGGTAAGTCCCTGACTTTTTTCTTTCGCAGCTTCGCTGGAAAGCGCTGGGGTGGGTGCACAGTGGCTGCTGTGTCATATAATCAATGCAGTGCAACCGCGCACCCACCCCAGGGCTTTCCGTGCATTTAGACAGCCCCACAGTTTTTCCAGCCGCTTAAAAGCCAATAATGAAGGAGCCAACCTAACCTCCCTGGCAAGGGCGTTCTACAATAAGGATGCTTGCACACAGGAGGCCATGTATCTGGTCCGCACCAACCTCAACTCTTCAGTAAGTGGGACTTGTAAGATGCCTCAGGTGAAGAACGTAGGCTCCAGTCAGGTTCATATGGGAGGAGGCAGTCTCTCAGTTATCCCGGCATAAAACCATTTTGGGGCTTTAGAGGTTAAAAACTAACATCTTGAATTGGGCTCAGAAACAAACAGGAAGCCAGTGAAGATGTTTTCAAAACTCATCATATATGTTTGGCCACTGTTTTGCACTAGCTGTATTTTCCAAACTCTTTTAAAAGGCAGCCCCATGAAGAGTGTATTACAGTAAAGTGAAATGATTAAGACATGGACCACTGCGGCCAGTCCCCTTCCATTAGTGGAAAGCATCTTCTGATCACAGAAGAGCTGTTACCAACTTAGCTGAAGAGCATTACATGACAAAAGTGACCCCAGACCTAGAGGAAGCCCTTGTGTAAGACTGCATAAGCGCATAAACTCTCACTTTATTCCCCCACTAGAGTTTAAACATTAAACCTGTATTATTTACTGTTTCTTATTCTGGAATGCAGCAGCGTGGTGCTGTATTGCAAGAGGTCTGCTGCTGCAAGCTCTAGCACAACAATTCACAGAACTGCACCTGCGCATGTTCTTCTTTCACTCATGGTTCTTTGGATCCAGGCATTGGCCATATTCAGAAGACACCTTAAACCACGGCTTTAACCATGGTGGTTAAGCCAGAAAGCCAGGCCATGTTCAGAAGACACCTTAAACCATGGCTTTAACCATGGTGATGAATACGCCTTTTTGCTTTATTGACCGTGGTTAAAGCCATGGTTTAAGGTGTCTTCTGAACACAGCCTGGGTTTCTGGCTTAACCACCGTGGTTAAAGCCATGGTTTAAGGTGTCTTCTGAACACAGCCTGGCTTTCTGGCTTAACCACCATGGTTAAAGCCATGGTTTAAGGTGTCTTCTGAACACAGCCTGACTTTCTGGCTTAACCACTGTGGTTAAAGCCGTGGTTTAAGGTGTCTTCTGAGCACAGCCTGGCTTTCTGGCTTAACCACTGTGGTTAAAGCCATGGTTTGAGGTGTCTTCTGAATGGGCCCACTGTGTTTGAAGCATGGTAGCACATTGTATTTACTTCCTTCCTTGGAGAATGAAGAGGATTGGTTATTTTTGTATACTGCTTCATTTATAGAGAGGGAAGCAACAGGGACTATTCTGAAAAATAGCTTCTAAATCAAATTAGGAGTGTTCTTGTTAAACAGTTATTTTCAAGCAACAAGAAGATTTTGGCTTTTTTAAATTTTATTTTTAGAAAATGAGGGGAGAAGGGAGAATTTAAAATAGCATCTGTTACCTACATTTGTTTTAATATAAAATAACACCCAGCGGTTTTTAGGGATGCAAAGCAAATGCACGGTTGCCATTGTATAAAAGAATCTCATAGCAATGTTGTTTTCACTATCAGCCGTGAAGAATAAATTATGATTATATATTTGTCAATCAAATTCTGCCCAAGTCAAGAAGTTTACAGCTACCAATCGTTTTTCTGAGTGGATAGTACTTTGTTCAAAATGTGCACTGCTTTTTAAAATAATGTGTTTATATACATATATAATTTTAATGCTGTAATCTATTCTCCTTCTATCTCTCCTAGGCTGCTGGGAAATACAGACAGCAAGGCAGAAATTACGTAGTGGAAGATGGAGATATTATCTTCTTTAAATTTAACACACCTCAACAGCCGAAGAAGAAATGAATATTGGTCCTGTTCATCACTCAGAATTAAACTCTGTTACCCCAAAAAGCATACGAGTTTTTATTTAGATAGGGATATCTTGCCGGGGGGGGCAGGGAGGATACAATGTGTATACCTAAGGACAAATAACCCCTACAAACGAAATCCCTCGTGTTGTTTTTTTTAAAAAATTAAATTATGACATCTCCAGTGAACGTACAAGTTCACTTAAATGTGAACAGCTCTGCATTTCAAATGATTAAGACTACTCCAAATTGCGGGAGCTTTTCAGGAACCATATTACTCTCATGATACTTCATTAATCTCCATCATATATGCCAAGCCTGACATGTTTGACAGTGAGGACAATGTGGCTTGCTCCTTTTTGAATCTACAGATAATGCATGTTTTACAGTACTCCAGATGTCTACACTCAATAAAACATTTGACAAAACCAGCCTCTGTGTGTTTGGGGATGTCTGTATTGACTGAATGTGGTGTGCTGAATGTGATACGGCACCTGGTGGATGCTGATTACAGAATTATAAGACGTGTGTATGATACAGTCACTGGCAGTGTGGGGCAGCTACAATTGTATCTTAAAAGGGAGCCTTTCGTTGGAATTAGATTATTCGGATGCCAGTGATTTGTCTCAGAAAAGTTAATGTATTGGTAGATGGCTAGCACCTTCAAGAGGATGTCTAACATGATAAAAAAAAAGACGTGGTATAAGTGGCTTTTGAGAGAAAGCAAAGATTGTGTGTTTCAATCGTGGCCTTTGAACAGATGTGCAAAAATATTTTGAACACGACTTTCCTTGAAAACTTGTTAAATTGTAGCGCTTTAATGTGCTGCCCTCTGAGAACAAGATTGCAGGTCCTTGGCAGGGACATTGAAGTTAGTCTCGAGAAGGAAGGGGCGACATCGCTCTGATGGTTTCAGTATTTCCAGTGACATGCGGCAGCTGAACAGTTTTCTATGAATTGCAGAAGAATGGATTGATGAATAGGCTACAAGTTTAACTATTCATTTTAGCATTGGGACTGCTGTTGTAGTCCATTTAGATACTTTAAAACACACACACACACACACACACACACACACACACACACACACACACACACTGAAGTGGAAATTTAATTAGGCCCTGGGGGAACATGAAATATGAAAAGTATGAAAATTCTCTAGACATACATGTACAGGCATTTGGCCTCAGAGAAATATTTCCATAAAGCCCTACCATTTGTACATAGGGAACACTGGTGATGTCATACACCCTGGCTGCTCTTGTTATTGTAGTGCCGTTCGTTTAGGCTTCTCTTTACAGCAGATCAGATTCTAGATCAAAGTCCATGCCATAACACTACCTATTGTAAAATACTGGCATTTGTGCCTGAGCTGTGTTTGATACAGGAAAGCGGTGTGTTTTACAGATAGTGTCTCTCTCTTCCTCTCCCTCTCTCTCTCTCTCTCTGGTCACTGTGGGGGAGAAAGCAATTTCTTTGAAAAAGGGTTCACACTTAGAAATCAGAACAGAATTTGGGGAACCTAGGGGTTGTTGTTTTTAATTATCCAAGCACTCTCTTGCCCAGCATGCTACGTGTTTGAACCTTTTTTCCCTTTAAAAAATAAACTTCCACAGTTCAAATACCACAGTAAATAACACTTGAGTTAAATCCAATATTGTATGAAAAGAATTCCCTTTGCTCGCCTCCTCCCTTGCAGCCCCCTACTTGTCCCCGCCCACCCCAGTCTGTACCAGGGAGCTGCAGTGGGGAGGGGAAATTGCTTCACCAGCAGCTTCTGTTGTGCTGGCAGACTGTTAGATCCAACCAGGATTGACTGTATGGTACTATTGCCATGTCTGTACACCCTTGGTTCAGGGAGAAACATTAACCCAGTGGGAATGGCAGGCAGGCCCAGGTTAAATGCGGCTGTCTCCCCTATGCGCTCTTGAGGGGACTACTGCCTGAATGACCTCAGACCTTGTTTGGGCACCTTTAAAGCAGTGCAACTAGCTTAGGTCATTTGGGAAGTTCTTTTCTAAGCATGTGGCCTGTTGCTATTTATTTATTTATTTATTTATTTTTGCATTTATAGCCCTCCTTTTTTCCTTCAAGGAACCCAAGGCGGCGTATTTCCCCTCCATTTTATCCTCACAACAACAACCCTGTGAAGTGGGTTGGGCTGAGAGTCTGTGACTGAACCTGGCTCTCCCGACTCCCAGTCCAACACTTTAGCCACTACACCACACTGGCTCTTACCACCACACTGGCTCTCACCAGAAACAGATGCTTCAACTGTAGGAGAAGACACACAATAAATGACACAGTGAATATATAGTTGCTTTGAATCTAGGATTCTCATATATAAAACACTTGGCTGGGTTAGACGAGCTGGTGAGTCATACTGCATGGTGGTTTTTAGGCCACCTAATTGGTTACAAGTTCTTGTACCAAACTTGTGGCTTGAAGCTTTTCTTGCTCCCATTTCAAATCTTAGCCAGTAATATTGATGTGTCTGGTGCTGAACAGAACTAGCATGTTAAAATAATAATAATAATAATAATAATAATAATAATAATAATAATGATTTATTAATTTAGTTTTGTGAAGTTGCTTGCGACCCTTCTCACCACAAATACATTACAGCATGGGAATAGCAATATATGTTTGCCACTAACCAGCCATCTGTCCTGAACGTGTCCCTGATATGACATTGCTGTGTCACAAAGGGGGTGTTACTGGCACAGTAACACCAGTAATTGTTGCTATTTTAATAGTAGGCTAGGTGAGATGCTACCAGGAAAACTGTCCTCAAGCTAGCACAAAGACCCATCTCTTCAAAATTTTGAGCTGCTGCACTGGGGCAACTTGTAAGATCATCCCCATAGCATGTACCAGATGTCTAACAATAGTGGTACATGATCTTCTAGCACCTATAGATGATGTTCTGTTGATATCTGTCAACCACTACTGACTAGGGGTGTGCACGGACCCCCCCGCTCCGCCCCGCGGGCCGATCTGAAAATTTCGGATCGGCCCGCTCCGCTCCACACCGCTCCGCCCATACTCCGCTCCTCTTCGCTGCGGAGCTCCGGCTCCGGATCGGAGCTCCGCAGTGAAGGGGAGTGGCGCCAGGTAAGGCCGGGAGAGGAGGGCGGGAGGTTTACCGGGCCCTGCCGCCTGTGCGGCGATGGCGGCAGAGCCCGGTAAGGGACCAAGGGGGAGGGGGGCCTTACCTGCCTCCGTCCGCGGTCTGTCAGCGTCTTCAATTGAGCCCGCGGTTCAACCAGGAAGTCTGGGCCACAAGCAGGTAAGGCCCCCCTCCCCCTTGGTCCCTTACCGGGCTCTGCCGCCATCGCCGCCCTCCTCTCCCGGCCTTACCTGGCGCCACTCCCCTTCACTGCGGAGCTCCGATTCGGAGTATGGGCGGAGCGGCATGGAGTGGAGCGGCCCAGACTTCCTGTTTGAACCGTGGGCTCAATTGAAGACGCCGACAGACCGCGGACGGAGGCAGGTAAGGGAGAGGAGGGCGGGGGGGGGGGTTACCGGGCCCTGCCGCTGTCGCTGCATGGGCGACAGCGGCAGCGCCCGGTAAACCCCACTTACCTTTCCGGCGGAGCTCTGGATCGAGGCAAAGGATCCGCCTTCACCTCGATCCTCTTCGCCATGCTCCACCGCCCCCCCCAATCCTCTTTGCCTCCACCTTAAGGGCAGGCGAAGCCCCCCACTCCGCTTCTAATTCGCCGGTCCGATTAGAAGCGGAGCACATCCCTACTACTGACTTACTAATTGTTTCTTGACTTGAATGTCTTGTTTAGTGAGCTCCTTGCAGAAGAGCATTTATTCAGTAGTAGTTGGGGAATAGAATTAGAATTTTAATAAAATGTTTTTAGGTAATTACATTGGCTATTTTCACTTCTGTTTGTGGCTGTCAGAGGGCACTCAATTCTTTACCATCACATTTGTCATTCAGCCTCTCTTGACAGGCTACAGTGCTTTCTCAGTTGGTTAAGAGGTAAGTAATCCATGTATAATTCACTATATCTAAAAAAAAAAAAAAAGCCCATAGGAAATCCAACAATGATGATGATATTGATGATGTCTCCTTTCTCGCTCGTAGTGGTATTTCTATTCTATACCGATTCCGAAATTTCCAGATCATTGAACATGTTTTAAGTATGACTGCTTTCTAGATGTTGATGTGGATGTATTTTGGTAGGCCCAGTTTCTGAAGGTTTTCTATGTTGTTGTTGTTTTTACTACTCTCTGGGCTGTTTACAAAGGTTAAAAACATTAAAAACAATATACAAAATTTAAAAAACATTAAGAAAAAACACAGACAATATACACAGAGTCAACATATATCTAAAAATAATGTATGCATTCACCCAAACTGCAAAACAAATCCAGGATCAATTAAAAACTCATCATGTGCTGACAAATGCCTGGGAAAAGAGAAAAGTTTTGACCTCTCTTTTTAAAAAGATAACAATATTGGCACCAGGCAGGCGTCATTGGGAGATCATTCCATAATTAGGGCTCCACTACTGAGAAGGCCCTTCCTTTTGTTTTTGTCTTTGGAGCCTTCCTTGGAGTAGGGAATATAAATTCTAAATAGTCAGAAAGTCCAGGGATAATAAACTAATGGCTCATTTGTATCTGGGGCCCTTTCTACACCTAAGGATTATCCCAGGCAAATGGAGGGATCCTTCCTGCCTGCTCCTGGGATCCCCTGTTCATCATTTGGATGATTCCAGGACGATCCCGGGGGAAGGGGGAAGGCAGGTGTAGAAACGGCCTAAGAGTGAATTAACCCAAAAATTTAATTTAATTTACTCAGCCCAAAAGTTGCATTCTTCTAAGAATTCAGATTAAAATGAGTCAGCAGCCTTAGCACCACCTGAAAATCTCCAGGGGTTTCCCAGCCCTCTAGATCAGATTTTGAGGTATGCAGGGGGCTGCAGAAGAGGGGGAATCTTCTTGTTCTTGGTTTCACTGATGGAACGATACCATTGGATACAACCCACAGTTTTGAATATGTGTGACAACTTCCCAGTCGGTTATATTTGAAATCAAGGACATTTGGTTTGTCTTGTGTTTAAGAATCTTAAGAATGCTTCTTCTTCTTTTTTTAATGTCATGAATATTTGTGGTTTTCCACTCCCAATGCAAAAATTGCATCTCTTTGCTATTACAAATAAGTATCCTGAACAAACACTAGGTTTGTTTGACCTGTGACCTAACAATACTCTGGCATCATGTGCAATAACTAAGCAAGGTCTGTTCTTTAAGTGGACTGATGAGTCATGCTTTGCATGATCCATAACAGCTCTCTGATGCTATTGAATACTTTAGATGGAGAACTGATTAACAATGGCCTGATGTAATATACATAATAATTGACACAATAGCTTTAGTTGCTGAAGAAATCAAGTAAAATATTTTTGAAGTCTTGAACTCCACAGTGCCATTTATAAATCAAAGTACAATTTTTTTCAACCCCTCTTAAGTAAAGAGATGGCTGCTGTCACAGTTTATTTCGTCTTTAAAATCCCTAGTTGATTTCCTAACAAAAATATAGGATCATACAACTGATGTCGGTGTGCGTGTGTTTTAAAAATTATTTATTTATTTACTACATTTTTATACCGCCCAATACCCAAAGCTCGAAGTTTAGGTTAAAGTGAACAATGGTAATTTTTAAACAGTCGCTAATAATCCTGTAGGTAGGTTGTGCCTAACGAGAAAAAGGTACATGAATGTTCCCCCCCACACACACACACACAGAGAGAGAGAGAGAGAGAGAGAGAGAGAGAGAGAGAGAATGAGAACGTTACATCCCTAATGAGCTAATAGTTGTTATACTTAGAAGGCACTTGTTTTTTTCAGGCTGTGCTATGTTTTCTATAAAATGTTGGAAGACAAGTAGAAATATAGCATTGGGTTTATCTGTTGTTATACTAGCAATACAACTTCCATATGTGGTGAGAATCATTTTTTTTTATATCTGCTTGGTGGCTGAGCACATGGCACATGCTCTCCTGCAGGCCACCAACTCCTGTCTTTTTCTGCTTGAGCCGACTGGGCTAAGGCAAAGTCTAAAAGACACTCTGCTCTCAGCAGGCAAGGCTTTTGCCCATAGCAGAAACTGCCGGCAATCATGACCATATTATTACAGCTTTGAAGGGAGCTCATTTAAGGCATCGCAGCTTGAGCATCCTCGTTGAGACCAGAATCCAGCATAGTATGAAAGGAAACATTTTTTGCAAGGATGCAAAACATGGCTCTAGTATAGCCGCAGTGTCAGCTCAGCTCATGCGATGCATTAAGTCTTTGAGTTTATGAATGAAATTAACTGGCTCTAGGTGATGCCAAGCTGCCTTGTGCATTCACAGCAATTTTTTGGGAAGGTTTTCATTTACCTCCCCCCCCCCAGCTGGGGGTAATGGGAACTGTAGTTGCACACATTTGGAGGACACCTGGCTGAGGGAGGCTGCTTCAGCTGATAAAAGCAACACATTGGCTGAGATTTGTTTGGATGTTGGAATGGTAAGAGACCCCAAAGCAGTGAAAAAGGTCAAAACCAAAAATTATTCTGTATGGTCATGTGTAGGAAGAAACAGAAAACCTTGAACCTGCTCTTGTAGTTCTGCAGGGTCTAATGCCACAGATCCCGGTTATATCAAGCTGAAAACAAGCAGGATTTTTTTGGTGCCTTTTTATATTACAAGGACCGGGAGCTGTAAGATCCCTCCTAAAAGGCATACAGACAGTGCTTCTGTTTCTCCCGAGGTTCTAGCATGTTGACAAGAGCATGAATTTAGCAGCAAGTCAAGGTAAAATCTTCCCTCTCTCAAAGTGGTTTCCGTCAATCATTCGTTTACGGTGAGCTTCTCCCGTTTCCTTCTATGAATATATCCATCTATGTTCAAGTGCCAATCACTCCCAAGATACGAATTAAGCTAAAACGATTAACTGGAAGGCATGCACACCAAAATAGAACTAGTTAATATAAACAATTATAATAGCAATTTCTCAGAATAGGCTGAACTATAAGGGGAGAGATGTGATGGTTTATTTTTATGCAGCGTTTGAGATGAGGGGACATGAGAACTAGTCCTTCATAAATTGTGCTGTGTGCTGACTCTGCCACCATTCAACACGCAGAGGGAACATGATTGGCAGTGCTGTGGGAGAGACACTTCCAATATTTGTGGCTGCTGGCCCCTGGGAAACCTCCCCCAGTAATTCCCTTCCACAACTTCAGATGCTGCAGCGGGATTAGTCTCTCGCTGCAGAGAGCACTGCACCACTCACGGGAAAACAATACACAAACTTATGTGTGTTGCACACACTTAAAACTGCATGTGGAACACACAGCTAGTGAAATGATGTATTTTCTTGAAACAAATCTTTAAAATACCGTTTGGGAATTTTCAAAGGCACATTTTCTTCATCAAGTATAGTTGCTCAGGGCGAAAATAACAGCAATTGTGTACCTGGGCTGTTTAACTCAGCTTTCCAGTGATCTTTGGAACAAAGGAGCAACAAGGCTCGATTGAAGAAATATAAACTGGACTGGAAATGGTCAGTCTTTTCTCATTCCTCAGAGGTTTGCACACACCTGTTTCCTTCACTCCCAGCCCCTTGAAAAACCAGCAAGTAAAGCATAACAAACTCTCTATAGTTTTGTCTTTAGGTCTGGTAAACCTCTAGGCCTGTTCAGGTTTTACAGGACCATCTAAGGTGAAGAAGAAATAACCCAAATAAGTGAGTGAATCATGATATTAGCACAGCTGGAGACAATCAGAAAGCACATGAGTTAAAGAATCTTTTTCAGGTCAACCTGGGTATTGCCAAGTGACTGCTGCTATAATTTCCCAGAACAAAGCCGATGGCTGAAAATTGTGAATTATAAGAATACACAGTTAGTTGACTGATCAATAAATTATAAAGACATCGGATCTCTAGCAGCCGAATCGAACATGGGGGGCGCTGGCACTTCAGCTGTTCTGGGTGGAAACTGACCTATAGCATTGGGCTGTCTACAAAATAATTGTGCCCTAGAGGCACCCTTCTAAGGAATCCGCAGCACCAACTGGCTGGGGAGCAAGCAATCGCAGGCATGGTTTCAAATCACATAGCAACCATTGCCAAGAACAATTCCTTGCCCTCTCAAGCTTCTGGAATACATACAATGACAGCAGCGAGACAGCTGTAAATGCAGTTAGTATTTGCTTTGGAGAATTCCATGGTGCTAGTTTCTGCTGCCGCTGGATACTTCTGCCAAGGTATCAACTGTCTCCACTTTCCTGTGTGAACTATGACCAGCGACAAGTGCTAACCTTGCAACATGACATGGTCCCTGGCAATTCCTCAACGAATCACCAGTCAAAGCATGGCATGCTGGTGACACCCCCACATGACCCATAAAGGAAAGCACCAATCAGAACACTTGGTAATGATACGTGCAACACCCTGCTGCCCACACACCCTCCGCATACAAAGCACAGCCACACTCCCAGGGAAAGCCCACAGCACCGCCCATGCCTCTGATCAATGGGAGGGGAGCAGCTGATAGCTTGCAGCCAAACCCCACAGGCCTGAGTACTCTGCAGCCCAAATAGCAGTGGCCTGCAAACAACCACCTTTCACTAGGAAAAACACACACACACACACACGGGCCAGGCAGGGTAAACCAGACTGCCATTCCAGATACAGCTACCAGCTTACTTTATAGGACTGGCCAAGGCCAGGGCCTCCTTCTCACACCTGCCATCCATCAGGAATGGTGAGTGCATTTCTGCTGTTTTCTCTGATCTCAGGTTGGGATAACAGCGGGATCCCTGCAAGGGAGAATTCTCCAGTGAAAGGAGCTTGGAGGCCAAGCCCCCCCCCCCCGGGAGGAAGCTAAGGAGCTTCTTTCCTTCCCCTGAATTCATAGAATCATAGAATAGTAGAGTTGGAAGTGGCCTATAAGGTCATCGAGTCCAACCCCCTGCTCAATGCAAGAATCCACCTTAAAGCATCCCTGACAGATGGTTGTCCAGCTGCCTCTTGAAGGCCTCTAGTGTGGGAGAGCCCACAGCCTCCCTAGGTAACTGGTTCCATTGTCATACTGCTCTAACAGGAAGTTTTTCCGGATGTCCAGCCGGAATCTGTCTTCCTGTGACTTGAGCCCATTATTCTGTGTCCTGCACTCTGGGATGATCGAGAAGAGATCCTGGCCCTCCTCTGTGTGACAACCTTTCAAGTATTTGAAGAGTGCTATCATGTCTCCCCTCAATCTGCTCCCGGCTAAACATGCCCAGTTCATTCAGTCTCTCCTCATAGGGCTTTGTTTCCAGACCCCTGATCATCCTCGTTGTCCTCCTCTGAACAAGCTCTGTTGAAATTCTGTTGGATTTAAGCCTATATATTTCATCAAATACCTGAAAGCATTCTAAAGCACGATTAGAGTGCTCTGGACATATTATATGAGCTTAATATACATAACTCTTCATACTAAATACAACTTTGGCTAGGGTGACCAACTGTCAGGATTTCCCCAGATTTGTCCTGGTTTTTGTTCTTTCCATGGTGTCAGGGGGGATTTTCTATAATTTTCAATAATGTCCTGGAATGACACACCTTCCCCTTTAAGGTTGCCATTAGCATGGCAGGAGGGAATGACATGCTTTCTTGAGGCACATCATTCCCCCACCCCATGCTCCAATTGAGGTCTTAAAGGGGAAAGTGGGTCATTCGTGGACATTATAGAAAAGGCCCCAATTGGAGTGGATAGTGGTGGTGCAGAATGAAATCCTTTCCCCTCCTCCACTCCAATCGGGTTCTTTAAGGTGGCGGGGGAATAACGTACTTTCTGCAGGACTCAAAAAGCTGCTTCCCCCCCCCCCACACAAGGTGTCCTCTTTTTTGGTTTCCCAAATATGGTCACCCTAACTTTGGCAGGAGCTACACTACTGCTTCATAATGGTTTGGCACCCAAGACACATTCCATATACCAGTTTCAAACTGCTTTCAAAGTGTTACATCCTGCTTGGTGTAAATCTGGCTTTTATTAATCCACGCTACCAATGACAATAAGTGAGGGCCAATGCTGCATGTATCATCCACTTCTATCAAACAAAATCAAATTGTTATTTATTACGGTTGCAGACCAGCAAAATCAACACCAAAACATGCAAAGGATAGATAAAAAGTGGCATAAAAACAAAACACAGCTTAGTGAGTTACTTCTCTCAGAAGGATTGCAGTGTTATTTTTCTAATTTGCATTGAGGTCATGAGAAACTTAGAGACCCTTTCAGTTATATGGGAGGACACATCCCTTAAACATATTAATACCAATGTTGTGGGGTTACATCCAGAAAAAGCTGTTAATAAAGGGAAGATTAACATTTTTCTGCATTCCTCATACATGTTACAATGCAAAATGACATGTTCAACAGATTCTATTGCTCCAGAACCACATATCCGTTCATTAACTGGGATTTTACTAAATCGTCCTTCTAGTAATGCTGATGGCAACACATTAAAGCGAGCAAGGGTAAATGCTATCAAACAAAATAAGCTTTCAAGAAAATACCTGGTACAAGAGGAATTATTATTATTATTATTATTATTATTATTATTATTATTATTATTATTATTATTTATATAGCACCATCAATGTACATGGTGCTGTACAGAGTAAAACAATAAATAGCAAGACCCTGCCGCATAGGCTTACATACAAAGGTTAGACCTTTAGTCACTCCCTTCAGTTGCTGTGTTTGTTCTTTATTTTAATGCAAGCAGTTAGACTGGACACACAGCATCTCCCAGGCTTCTGTTTTATAAATTAAAGGCACAATTATATTGTAACGCCTATTTTGCAATGTGACAGAAGCTACAGGCCATTTTAAAGGGTTCCCTACAAGGCTAAGCCTGTAAACAACCATTTTGTAACCTTTTAAAGTTTAGAAGTGGGACAGCGAGAAAAGAAAAGAAAAAGGAATAAATGGTTGTTACACAAATGATTCACATTAATTGTCCATAATCATGACATTGCCATGTAAAGAGAATGCACTGAATCAGGGAGAGAATTTCATTTTAAAGACACCCTTGACAAGAACGGTTTGTTTTTAATCCCACCCGTTCTTTTCTCTACTTTTAGTTGTGTGTTATGGGACTAGAGGAGGAAACGCTTTTGATGGAGGAAAGAAAATCTGACAATGATGTTAATTTTTAAAAGGAAAGGTGAAGTGTCCACTGGTGTGTGCTGGGTAAAAGGATCGCCTTTCAAGTGATGCTTGCTGTGACTTTGAGATAGTGACAGCCAGTGGAGAAAGGGAGCTGCAGATAAAGCACTTTCAAAATGGAGCCAGAACATGAATACATTTCAGTGGTACCTAAGACACTTTCAGCTAGCCTGGGTCCTGGGGGAATACCTGGCGGTCAGATTAGCTGAACCAGTTCATCTGATCCTTGAAAATCATACTTGTGTTTGGGTTCTCATTGGCATATTTCAAGGAATGTGGGGGATTGTTGACTTATGGAGAGATGGTATTTTAGTGCCGAGATGGGCAGAAGGTAGATACATCTCCAGATGTTTTGGACTTCCAACTCCCAATGGGCCCTTACCAACATGGGCAATGATCCAGAACGCTGGAAGTTGAATTTCCAACTCATTTGAAGCTTTATTTTCTGCCCACCCCTGTTTTACTGGATAATTATTTTTAGCTGTTTTAAATTATGTATGATTTAATTTTGTTGTAATTCACCTGGTGTCTAAGAAGTCTAGATGATGATGTTAATTCTCAGCTGAACTATGGGCAGAACTCTCTATTCAGTGAGTTTCTTTAAAATAAGATATATTACTTTTCAATTAAACATTACCAAAGCAGTTTAGAAAGTCTAAAAGAACATCAGTTAAAGGCAAAAAGAAAAAGAAAAAAATGCACTGTTTACTATTCCCAAAACCACCATCGTGTGATTATATACCTGCCAACTTAGGATAACAGTTCATGCATGACTCCGGTCTATGGACTTCTTTAGATTATAGGGAAATCATGTTTGCTTACTGGCGCTTTGCTTCCTGCTTCTCTTCCACAATTGCAATGAGCTGAATTATATGAGAGGGGAGGGGTGACCATGTGGTCTATAATTGAAAACATCCCCTCCTCTCCATTCTCATAGTATTGAATGGGACAGCACCCTCTAGTGGGTGATTTTTAGCACAACTTTGGCTGCACGTGGTAGGAAATCCCAAGAAATTTCAGAAGAATTGGGATATCCAAAGTTGGGTTTTTTTAAACAGAATACCGGGGGTAGGAGCAGGAGATGTGCAGGAGGCTCACGAGGTCATCAATATGACCCACAAACTTCCGTGAGTGGCCAGTCATGAGTGTGCTATAGATCGCTCTTTTAAAGAAGCCCTATGAAAGTGAATGCATAACAAATTTTGTTAGTCTTTAAGGTGGCACAAGACTCTTCCCCCCTCCCTTAAACCTTACAACTTACTGTTCTCTCCCTGTCTCCTGCAGCAAGAAATAACCAAGCCTTCCAGCAGCCAAAGTAAAGGTGTCTTTCGGGCATTCGTGTAGCAGTCTACAGAGCTTCTTGGGTTGCTTGCTATTGGGCAGAAGGTAGCTGGAGCTAGTTGGGCTCTTTGTGCTTAACTTTTGTTGTTCTTTTATGTGGTGGTGAAGAACAATGAGTAGACTGTTCCAGTAAGCAGTTGCCTGGCCTGAGTGCAACACTCAGAGCTGAGGGAAGGAGAAATCAGTTTATTGCCCCACTTACTATGAATGTTCCACTGCTACAGGTGAAAGCTGAGTTTGTGGAGGCGATATAAGCGAAAAGACTCCAATTGGCCAATTCCTGTAAGCCTACCCCAACCTGGCACCCCCCCCACTTGTATTGAACTACACTGCCTGTAATCCTATGCTGACTGGGGGATTCTGGGAATTGTAGTTCAACATATCTGAAGGACACTAGAGTGGGGAAGGCTGTTATAGAAGGAAGTTCTCTCTCTGAGCTCCATCAGACAAGCAGTTTATTGCACATTGGTTGCTGGGCAATCACAGATTTGTGCAGGTCCCTCTCATGACCTCGTCTGCCTCCCGCGCACCTCCTGCCCCTTCTGGCTTTCCTCCTGCCACACACACACAAAAAAAACACCCAGAAAGTCCAATATATTTTCTCCAAATGAAATAAAAGTGCCCTTCTGTCCCGTGTATTGCCGTCCCCGCGCTATGTTGCTTTTGTTGGGGGCGATCTTGCTGACAAAAGAGGGTGGCGAGGAAGTTCTACCACTTGCTGAGTCTGTTGGTCAAATGATGGACTTGTGCTGAGCTGGTCGAACAGACTTTTGCTGCTCCAGCACCACCCTCTTCACCCACAGAAATGGCGCCCAGTCGATTAAACGTTGAATCGGTAAAACCCTAGACAACAAAACCAGAGCAAGGGGGTGGGAAGGCGCCCACATCAATCACCTGACAAGAACCAATGAACTGGAGGGGGGAAGAGAAGGGGTGGGGTGGGGCAGGCGCAACAGCAGGAGAGCAAACAACAGCAGCAATCGTATAAGGGACCAGCGCTTGCCGCGCTATTGAAACGGAGGTCGAAATTGTGGGTGCATACCAGGTAAAAAAAGTAGGTGTGATGGAGACATCTCTCTCTTGAATAATTTTTTTCACACAGCAGAGAAATGTACTTTCTGTTTTATTAATTCAATGATGATGATGATGATGATAAGTCAAACTTAACAGAAAATATGTTTTAAAAAATATGGAGGGGGGAGGAGAGAGATCCCTAAAGCTGTTGAGTAAGAAAGAAAAAAACATGATTGACCCTATCAGTCTATACTACTGTGTGGTTAGAAAAAACTACATTTGTCTGTTTATGATGCATGTTAGGGCAATCCTAAACTTTACATGGCATTATTTACATGATGTGTTGGTGAATTCCAAAGCAAGTACATAAAGTGTGGATCCCGTAGATACACCTTTAATACCTGTGTGTTTATATCTGGGAACCATGGTTGGGCCGTGGTTCCCAGATACATGGGTGTTCAAAGATGCATGTATGAAGTCCTCGCTTTACATGTTTGCTGCAGAGGGCACATTTAGCACACAAATGTGAAGCTGCCCTTTTTAGCCTCACTTTGAGCCTATGTAAAGTGGTCACGGGTTGGGAAGGACTGGTGACCTCCTCTATACAAAACATGTTGAGTATGGACATAGCTGTGAGCAGACTTTGGTTCTGTGGGATCCATTTTGTTTTTTGCTAGTACCCTGAGATACTGGAACCAAAGCCAGGTGAGGTAAGACAGTGGCTCAGGAGGGTATGGTAGCTCAGTAGATCCAATTGCCTACCACAGCCCATGAGCTATACAATGGGAGTTATGGGGCCACCCATACCTGCATCAGAGTTATGGGGTGAAGTGTCCTACTTTACAGAGGACAGGCCTCTATTGGAAGAGCTGTTAGAGGACAGTCCTCTATTTGAAGGTGTTTGTTATTTGATGGGCTGCCCCGTTCAAGTCTGGTGTAAAGTCAAAGAACTATCAGAAGGGTGAGCAGGAGGGCTTATATTATAAATTATAATATATATAATTTATATATATATATATTAACATAATGCAAATTGATGCCTTATTTTTTCCTCTTCTTTAGCAATGTGTAAGTGGCCACCCTAGTTACTACAGGGGTGATAAGAGCTTAAGGGAGAGGGCCTTTTCAGTGGTGGCCCCCCAAGTACAGAATGATCTCCCCGATGAGGCTCGCCTGGCACCAACATTGTTATCTTTTCGGCGCCAGGTCAAAACTTTTCTCTTCTCCCAGGCATTTAACAGCATTTTGTTGTTGCTATTTTAAAAATGATTAGGGGTCTGAAGCCATTGTGCGCCTACTGCAAATCACTTGAAAATCTACCAGTAGTTGCTGACCTACCATCTGCCCACCCTTGGTTTAAAAGTATTGACAGCTTTTCCAGCATATATACAGAGCATTATTTCTCTACCACCACCACCCCATACACACACATACACACTCAGGCTACTGCATGGTAACCACCTATATCCCTTGCTTTCAACCTTCCAGCCCCTTGAGCAGCTAACACGAAAGCAATCTAGGAACTCCACCTGCATCGTCTCTATGGATGGAGGATAAAAGCAGCCAGCAAAGGGCTTTGAATGATAAACTGACTCCAAATATTGAACGCTGCAGTGGAAATTAGCAGAGAGAAGTAGATGGAAAATATATGTGTGTGTGTTCAATTAAATAACTGAATGGCAATTTGAATACAATGCAGAAGAAAGTGTTTAATTCCCCAAGCTGGCATATGCTTTATAGTTAAGGATAGGAAAAATGCAATCATGTCTTTATACATTTGAAAAACAAGAGCATTTTCCAATGTATTCCCAGTTACTCAATGACTGCAAGGAAAATAGGTTAAGTGTTTATGCACAGTATAAAAAAAACATCCAGTACTTCTTAATTCAGCCTTCCTCAACCTGGGGCGCTCCAGATGTGTTGACTACAACTCCCAGAATGCCCCAGCCGGCTCTGCTGGCTGGGGCATTCTGGGAGATGCAGTCCAACACATCTGGAGCGCCCCAGGTTGAGGAAGGCTGTCTTAATTTATGTTGGTCTTAGTGTTGATGGACACTTTCTATAATTCTAAACAATACATTTTTGCCATATAGCAGTAAGCGCTGTACAAGCAAAACAGAACTCACATTATATATTCATTATTTCATCATATTTATTTATATCCCGCTTTTTGCCCAATGCTGGGCCTCAAGGCGGCCTTTACATATTCATATTTTTGCAACATAATACAAAATTGCTTGTTTAAAAAAAAAAAAAAGGACGCCCAAGGTTTTACAGGTATGCAGAGCTATTCATTAGTAATTAATGCTCTGCTGTTATGTATTTATTTATTTATTTAAAAATCCTGTCCTCTCCCTTGAAAACATAAGATACTGTAAGAAATATACGAACATGAAATTAAAAGCATAATAAAAAGAGCAGCAACATTAAAACCAGCGGCAGCTAGGAGGACAGTGTAAAACCAGAAGCAGAAGGCAAAGCATAGACTTAAAATGAAAAGTTCTTCACCCAGAGATAGAATAACACCCAGTGAGCCTTGTGGGGAGAGTAGTCCCTAATCAGAGAGGCACCTCAGAAAGATCCTTTCTTGTTGTTGTTGTTGTTGTTGTTGATAGTTTATTTCTGACATTTCCCTAGCTATTTACAAAAAATCTAACTACAAATCCCCCACTTACTTTCCCACATAAGCACATAACAAGAGCCCTGCTGGATCAGAATAAGGATCCATCTAGTCCAGCACTCCATTCACACAGTGGCCAACCAGCTGTTGACCAGAGAACCACAAGCAGGGCACAGGTGCAAGAGCACCCTCCCACCCATGTTCCCCATCGACTGGTGTATATAGACTTACTGACCATCTCACAGCCCAGCTCCTTCCAACTCCAGGTTTTGCAAATAGATTACTTTTTCACTTAGTGCAAATTGCTTGTCAATATTTGCTATTATGGGAAAGAGGAGGGAGACACACAGACGGGGGTGGGGGGAATGAAAAGATAAGGGTCCTTTCCTTAATCACCACTCACCATACTTGTAATGGAGGGCAATCTCAGAGGCATTCAGGCCTCTGAAGATGACCTGAATGCATGGGTGCTGTCATAGGGGAAAGGCAATTGGACAGTTATTGTAGGGGCTATCTATACAGCCTATTTGCTCTGCCATGGTTACGCAGTGGTGCAGCGATGTTTATATGATGTAACCACCAACTTGTAGCCATGTCAGGCTTTTCCCTTGAAACCGTGCTTTTTCGCGATGCTGTTTTACCATGACTTTTCCAGTTGTCTTGATGTCACCACATTGTTGCTCCTGTCTGTCACTGGTGGCTTCACTTTGGATTAGGAAAGTGGCCATTGTTAGGGGTGGTTCCCAGTGCAGGGTAGGCACAGGAACGCAAGGCAGGGTCAGGCTGGACATGACAAGTAATGGCTGCCATGGCTGTATTACAGTCTGGGGAACAAAAGTCAGGACACTTGTGATTTGGGGGGAATCAGGATGCAAAGTGACACAGTGACATTTATTTATTTATTTATTTATTTATTACATTTCTATACCACCCAATAGCCGGAGCTCTCTGGGCGGTTCACAATGATATAGACACAGCCCTGATCCCAAGCTGTGAAAGGTTTTAAAGCTAAGCAATGGGGTCTAGAATGGGGATTGGATTGGAAACTGGGAATTGGCCTGGATTTAGGGAGGTCATTTAGGCATCTTCCTAAAAAAAGAATGCAATGGAACCAGTTACCTAGGGAGGTTGTGGGCTCTCCCACACTAGAGGCCTTCAAGAGGCAGCTGGACAACCATCTGTCAGGGATGCTTTAGGGTGGATTCCTGCATTGAGCAGGGGGTTGGACTCGATGGCCTTATAGGCCCCTTCCAACTCTGCTATTCTATGATTCTATGATATCACTGGAAAAGAGGATATGGATTTGCATAAAAGTGCATATATATATATATATATATATATATATGGTGAAAATTTAGAAAGAATGAGTATAACTGAATGCAATATATTTCACAATAGTAGGACGGACTGTGGCCAGGTAGTCTGTGTGCCTGATTGTTCAATCTGCTGACCAGGTACTCATGGTCAATGGGCAAATTCAAGGCCCTGGCAAGGCTCTCCCTTCTTCTTCTTAGGGTTCTTTATCGGGACATACTAAACCGAAGGACACCGAATGGCCATTGAAATGCATTGGTTTATTCCGAATGGCCATAGGAAATCATTGGAGGAGTTTAGGGATCATCTACAAATCAAAATCCCTATAGGAGTTAAACATTCAGTTTTCATAGAAAACCACACAGAATCAAAATACAAACTAACAGAGCGGTTTTAGGGAACAACTACTATGACCCCCCAACACTGTGGTTCTAGGGATCATCCCCAACTTCAAGAAGAAATCAGAATGCAATAAAAAGAGGGTAATGACAGTTTTATACACTGCTTTATAAGCACCAGTTCTCAAACACCCAAATATGAGAAAGGAATTTTGTCACAACATGCCAAACATTATTTAGATGTTTCTATATGAGCCCCCTCCCGACGCCCACACCTTACAACAGGCCGGTTTCAAAATGGCCATAGGAAAACATCGGGCTGTCAGGCAGCCCCACAAAAAAGAGGGGGAGCCCCCAAAAAGTTCAGGGAGGTTGGTAATAAGGCTGTAAGCACCATAAGAGCCCCTGTTGAAGGCAAGCTCCATTGGAATGGCCCCCACATTGCACACAGGCACCTTAGGTTCCATCAGAACGGCCATAGGAAAGCACTGGACTGTCAGGCAGCCCCCCCCCAAAAAGGGGGAGCCCCATAATTGTTGTGGAGGTTTGAACTGAGACCCTAAGCATCCTAAGAGTTTTTGCTGGAGGCGTGCTCCATTGGAATGGTCCCCACATTGTGCATGGTCACGTTAGGTTCCTTCAGAATAGCTATAGGAAAGCATGGACTGCAATATATGTTATTTTATTATGATTAATAAGGACTAAGCTTTATTGTGATTAAGATGTCCACACATTTTTATCTGCTTAAAGTCATTGACTATTCAGTTCTGAAACTGGGTTCTCATTTTAAGGGCTTTTTTTTAAACAAAATATTTTGGTTTAGTTGTACTTTTTTCAAAAGTTGTTGAATTCTGCCATTACTGTTTAAGTAGATAAAAAGGAAATTTTAGCAGGTGTCATTTGTATATATGGAGAACGTGGTGAAATTTCTTCTTCATCACAACAGTTAAAGCTGCAGGTGCCCTGCCCTCTTTTAAATCTGGTCACAGTATAGCTGCATGCTTGCCCATAGGGAAACCTAGGACAGAATTCTCCATAGAGAAGCCATGCTTGCCCATAGGGATCCATTGAAAAGCACTTGCCCATAGGGAAACATAGGACAGAATTTTAGCAGGTGTCATTTGTATATATGGAGAATGTGGTGAAATTTCTTCTTCATCACAACAGTTAAAGCTGCAGGAGCCCTGCCCTCTTTTAAATCTGGTTACTCTAGTATATCTCCTGCAGCTTTAACTGTTGGGATGAAGAGGGAATTTCAGTAGCAGCTGAGTCTGGGTGTGGCTCAGCAACCTTTATTAGGAAAAGCCCAGCAGTCAGCATTTGGTAGCTGCTGGAAACAGCCTCTCCCCAACTTCTCCTGGTTTCTTCGCCCATCTTGAACCCAACTTGGACTTCTGCTTGACCCTGCTATTGGATTGTGTATGTATTGGGCTGCCTAACTCTGTTGGACTACTTCTGCTTTGGCTGACTCTATGGCCCTGTTCAGAAGATACCTTAAACCACAGGTTTAAGCACTGTGGTTAAAGCCATGGTTTAACATGTCTTCTGAACAGGGACATTATCTTGGCTTGCTTGCCTGTGTCTTGACCCTGTGCCTGTTATCTAGACCCCTTCTGCATTTGCCAGAGCTTCTGAAACTTGTCTTCTGGAACTTTGGCCTGTGTTATTACTTGTCCCTTCCATCAGCCCTATAATTAAGATTGCTACCAACACAGGACTGCTAAAATCAAATGTTAAAGAGAGAGCTACTGTGTTTCTCTGGCTGCAGCATGGTTTAGCGTGTTGTCTGAACCAGGCCTCTGTGTGTTCTCTCCTCACACACACACACACACACCCAAAATCTGGGCTCCAGCAGGATCAGGAGAAAATTGCAATGCCCTAGGTCCTTCCTGGCTAAAAAGGATTCAGTAGCACCTTTTCCAGAGGGCTTCCTAAAACAATTCCTATCTGCCCCTGCTTATATTAGGGTGTCTAAAAACCCATTTTTTTATGCAAAAATAATGCAGTAACCAGCAAACTGTTCTTTTGGTAAACATGGGGTGTGTGTGTGTATATCTTGTGTCACCCTAAAAACAGAGCTGCAGCACAATCCTAAATATGTCTACTCAGAAGTAAGCCCCACTAATATCAGTAGGATTTACACCTTTCTAGTCTTGAGTCTGTCTACACGGCTTTCTAAACAAAGGAAGGTTATTAAAGCACAAAAATATAACTGTCTCACTGCCTCCTAGGGCGTTGGCATGGGTGAGCATTCCGTCTGCAAACTGATTGGTCTGGATTTGTTTCACCTGTGATGTTGAGAAGCCAAAGGTGCATTTAAAAATATAAAAGTACAGTGGTACCAATATTTGGCTTCACACAGGCAGCTTGCGCAGGATTCTGGGCTTCCAATTCTTTGTCTACTCTCTGGTGACTGTAATCCGATATTACTTGCTGGTTTAGAGGCAGAACAGTGTTAATGTTTAAACTTAATTCAGGTCTCAGGTAAACACTTCCTGCAGTTGGAGGCTCTACTTTTGTAGTCCTTTCTCTATCTAAAGGCAGTTGATTAGGAAGCAAGAGCTCGTTAACAAAGGGACGTACTAAAACAAAGGACAGTACTTGCCCATAGGGAAACCACACTTGCCCATAGGGAAACCACACTTGCCCATAGGGAAACCTAGGACAGAATTCTCCATGGAGAAGCCATGCATGCCGATAGGGATCCATTGAAAAGCACTTGCCCATAGGGAAACGTAGGACAGAATTCTCCATAGAGAAGCCATGCTTGCCCATAGGGAAACCTAGGACAGAATTCTGCATAGAGAAGCCATGCTTGCCCATAGGGATCCATTGAAAAGCACTTGCCCATAGGGAAACGTAGGACAGAATTCTCCATAGAGAAGCCATGCATGCCCATAGGGAAACCTAGGACAGAATTCTGCATAGAGAAGCCATGCTTGCCCATAGGGATCCATTGAAAAGCACTTGCCCATAGGGAAACCTAGGACAGAATTCTGCATAGAGAAGCCATGCTTGCCCATAGGGATCCATTGAAAAGCACTTGCCCATAGGGAAACCTAGGACAGAATTCTGCATAGAGAAGCCATGCTTGCCCATAGGGATCCATTGAAAAGCACTTGCCCATAGGGAAACCTAGGACAGAATTCTCCATAGAAAAGCCATGCTTGCCCATAGGGATCCATTGAAAAGCACTTGCCCATAGGGAAACCTAGGACAGAATTCTGCATAGAGAAGCCATGCTTGCCCATAGGGAAACCTAGGACAGAATTCTGCATAGAGAAGCCATGCTTGCCCATAGGGAAACCTAGGACAGAATTCTGCATAGAGAAGCCATGCTTGCCCATAGGGATCCATTGAAAAGCACTTGCCCATAGGGAAACCTAGGACAGAATTCTGCATAGAGAAGCCATGCTTGCCCATAGGGATCCATTGAAAAGCACTTGCCCATAGGGAAACCTAGGACAGAATTCTGCATAGAGAAGCCATGCTTGCCCATAGGGATCCATTGAAAAGCACTTGCCCATAGGGAAACCTACGACAGAATTCTGCATAGAGAATCCATGCTTGCCCATACGGATCCATTGAAAAGCACTTGCCCATAGGGAAACCTAGGACAGAATTCTCCATAGAGAAGCCATGCTTGCCCATAGGGATCCATTGAAAAACACTTGCCCATAGGGAAACCTATCACAGAATTCTGCATAGAGAAGCCATGCTTGCCCATAGGGATCCATTGAAAAGCACTTGCCCATAGGGAAACCTAGGACAGAATTCTGCATAGAGAAGCCATGCTTGCCCATAGGGATCCATTGAAAAGCACTTGCCCATAGGGAAACCTAGGACAGAATTCTGCATAGAGAAGCCATGCTTGCCCATAGGGATCCATTGAAAAGCACTTGCCCATAGGGAATCCTAGGACAGAATTCTCCATAGAGAAGCCATGCTTGCTCATAGGGAAACCTCGGACAGAATTCTCCATAGAGAAGCCATGCTTGCCCATAGGGAAACCTAGGACAGAATTCTCCATAGAGAAGCCATGCTTGCCCATAGGGAAACCTAGGACAGAATTCTGCATAGAGAAGCCATGCTTGCCCATAGGGATCCATTGAAAAGCACTTGCCCATAGGGAAACTTAGGACAGAATTCTCCATAGAGAAGCCATGCTTGCCCATAGGGATCCATTGAAAAGTACTTGCCCATAGGAAAACCTAGGACAGAATTCTCCATAGAGAAGCCATGCTTGCCCATAGGGAAACCTAGGACAGAATTCTGCATAGAGAAGCCATGCTTGCCCATAGGGATCCATTGAAAAGTACTTGCCCATAGGGAAACCTAGGACAGAATTCTGCATAGAGAAGCCATGCTTGCCCATAGGGATCCATTGAAAAGCACTTGCCCATAGGGAATCCTAGGACAGAATTCTCCATAGAGAAGCCATGCTTGCCCATAGGGAAACCTCGGACAGAATTCTCCATAGAGAAGCCATGCTTGCCCATAGGGAAACCTAGGACAGAATTCTGCATAGAGAAGCCATGCTTGCCCATAGGGATCCATTGAAAAGTACTTGCCCATTGGGAAACCTAGGACAGAATTCTACATAGAGAAGCCATGCTTGCCCATAGGGAAACCTAGGACAGAATTCTGCATAGAGAAGCCATGCTTGCCCATAGGGATCCATTGAAAAGCACTTGCCCATAGGGAAACCTAGGACAGAATTCTCCATAGAGAAGCCATGCTTGCCCATAGGGATCCATTGAAAAGCACTTGCCCATAGGGAAACCTATCACAGAATTCTGCATAGAGAAGCCATGCTTGCCCATAGGGATCCATTGAAAAGCACTTGCCCATAGGGAAACCTAGGACAGAATTCTGCATAGAGAAGCCATGCTTGCCCATAGGGATCCATTGAAAAGCACTTGCCCATAGGGAAACCTAGGACAGAATTCTGCATAGAGAAGCCATGCTTGCCCATAGGGATCCATTGAAAAGCACTTGCCCATAGGGAAACCTAGGACAGAATTCTGCATAGAGAAGCCATGCTTGCCCATAGGGAAACCTAGGACAGAATTCTGCATAGAGAAGCCATGCTTGCCCATAGGGATCCATTGAAAAGCACTTGCCCATAGGGAAACCTAGGACAGAATTCTGCATAGAGAAGCAAGCATGGCTTCTCTATGGAGAATTCTGTCCTAGGTTTCCCTATGGGCAAGCATGGCTTCTCTATGCAGAATTCTGTCCGAGGTTTCCCTATGGGCAAGCATGGCTTCTCTATGGAGAATTCTGTTCTAGGTTTCCCTATGGGCAAGCATGGCTTCTCTATGGAGAATTCTGTCCTAGGTTTTCCTATGGGCAAGTACTTTTCAATGGATCCCTATGGGCGAGCAGGGATCCATGTAACCAGCAAACTGTTCTTTTGGTAAACATGGGGTGTGTGTGTGTATATCTTGTGTCACCCTAAAAACAGAGCTGCAGCACAATCCTAAATATGTCTACTCAGAAGTAAGCCCCACTAATATCAGTAGGATTTACACCTTTCTAGTCTTGAGTCTGTCTACACGGCTTTCTAAACAAAGGAAGGTTATTAAAGCACAAAAATATAACTGTCTCACTGCCTCCTAGGGCATTGGCATGGGTGAGCATTCCGTCTGCAAACTGATTGGTCTGGATTTGTTTCACCTGTGATGTTGAGAAGCCAAAGGTGCATTTAAAAATATAAAAGTACAGTGGTACCAATATTTGGCTTCACACAGGCAGCTTGCGCAGGATTCTGGGCTTCCAATTCTTTGTCTACTCTCTGGTGACTGTAATCCGATATTACTTGCTGGTTTAGAGGCAGAACAGTGTTAATGTTTAAACTTAATTCAGGTCTCAGGTAAACACTTCCTGCAGTTGGAGGCTCTACTTTTGTAGTCCTTTCTCTATCTAAAGGCAGTTGATTAGGAAGCAAGAGCTCGTTAACAAAGGGACGTACTAAAACAAAGGACAGTACTTGCCCATAGGGAAACCATACTTGCCCATAGGGAAACCATACTTGCCCATAGGGAAACCTAGGACAGAATTCTGCATAGAGAAGCCATGCTTCCCCATAGGGATCCATTGAAAAGCACTTGCCCATAGGGAAACCTAGGACAGAATTCTGCATAGAGAAGCCATGCTTGCCCATAGGGATCCATTGAAAAGCACTTGCCCATAGGGAATCCTAGGACAGAATTCTCCATAGAGAAGCCATGCTTGCCCATAGGGAAACCTAGGACAGAATTCTCCATAGAGAAGCATTGCTTGCCCATAGGGAAACCTAGGACAGAATTCTGCATAGAGAAGCCATGCTTGCCTATAGGGATCCATTGAAAAGTACTTGCCCATAGGGAAACCTAGGACAGAATTCTACATAGAGAAGCCATGCTTGCCCATAGGGAAACCTAGGACAGAATTCTGCATAGAGAAGCCATGCTTGCCCATAGGGATCCATTGAAAAGCACTTGCCCATAGGGAAACCTAGGACAGAATTCTGCATAGAGAAGCCATGCTTGCCCATAGGGATCCATTGAAAAGCACTTGCCCATAGGGAAACCTAGTACAGAATTCTGCATAGAGAAGCCATGCTTGCCCATAGGGATCCATTGAAAAGCACTTGCCCATAGGGAAACCTAGGACAGAATTCTGCATAGAGAAGCCATGCTTGCCCATAGGGAAACCTAGGACAGAATTCTGCATAGAGAAGCCATGCTTGCCCATAGGGATCCATTGAAAAGCACTTGCCCATAGGGAAACCTAGGACAGAATTCTGCATAGAGAAGCCATGCTTGCCCATAGGGATCCATTGAAAAGCACTTGCCCATAGGGAAACCTAGGACAGAATTCTGCATAGAGAAGCCATGCTTGCCCATAGGGATCCATTGAAAAGCACTTGCCCATAGGGAAACTTAGGACAGAATTCTGCATAGAGAATCCATGCTTGCCCATAGGGATCCATTGAAAAGCACTTGCCCATAGGGAAACCTAGGACAGAATTCTCCATAGAGAAGCCATGCTTGCCCATAGGGATCCATTGAAAAGCACTTGCCCATAGGGAAACCTATCACAGAATTCTGCATAGAGAAGCCATGCCTGCCCATAGGGATCCATTGAAAAGCACTTGCCCATAGGGAAACCTAGGACAGAATTCTGCATAGAGAAGCCATGCTTGCCCATAGGGATCCATTGAAAAGCACTTGCCCATAGGGAAACCTAGGACAGAATTCTGCATAGAGAAGCCATGCTTGCCCATAGGGATCCATTGAAAAGCACTTGCCCATAGGGAAACCTAGAACAGAATTCTCCATAGAGAAGCCATGCTTGCCCATAGGGAAACCTAGGACAGAATTCTGCATAGAGAAGCCATGCTTGCCCATAGGGAAACCTAGGACAGAATTCTGCATAGAGAAGCCATGCTTGCCCATAGGGATCCATTGAAAAGTACTTGCCCATAGGGAAACCTAGGACAGAATTCTGCATAGAGAAGCCATGCTTGCCCATAGGGATCCATTGAAAAGTACTTGCCCATAGGAAAACCTAGGACAGAATTCTCCATAGAAAAGCCATGCTTGCCCATAGGGATCCATTGAAAAGCACTTGCCCATAGGGAAACCTAGGACAGAATTCTGCATAGAGAAGCCATGCTTGCCCATAGGGAAACCTAGGACAGAATTCTGCATAGAGAAGCCATGCTTGCCCATAGGGAAACCTAGGACAGAATTCTGCATAGAGAAGCCATGCTTGCCCATAGGGAAACCTAGGACAGAATTCTGCATAGAGAAGCCATGCTTGCCCATAGGGATCCATTGAAAAGTACTTGCCCATAGGGAAACCTAGGACAGAATTCTGCATAGAGAAGCCATGCTTGCCCATAGGGATCCATTGAAAAGCACTTGCCCATAGGGAAACCTAGGACAGAATTCTGCATAGAGAAGCCATGCTTGCCCATAGGGATCCATTGAAAAGCACTTGCCCATAGGGAATCCTAGGACAGAATTCTCCATAGAGAAGCCATGCTTGCCCATAGGGAAACCTAGGACAGAATTCTCCATAGAGAAGCATTGCTTGCCCATAGGGAAACCTAGGACAGAATTCTGCATAGAGAAGCCATGCTTGCCCATAGGGATCCATTGAAAAGTACTTGCCCATAGGGAAACCTAGGACAGAATTCTACATAGAGAAGCCATGCTTGCCCATAGGGAAACCTAGGACAGAATTCTGCATAGAGAAGCCATGCTTGCCCATAGGGATCCATTGAAAAGCACTTGCCCATAGGGAAACCTAGGACAGAATTCTGCATAGAGAAGCCATGCTTGCCCATAGGGATCCATTGAAAAGCACTTGCCCATAGGGAAACCTAGGACAGAATTCTGCATAGAGAAGCCATGCTTGCCCATAGGGATCCATTGAAAAGCACTTGCCCATAGGGAAACCTAGGACAGAATTCTCCATAGAGAAGCCATGCTTGCCCATAGGGAAACCTAGAACAGAATTCTCCATAGAGAAGCATTGCTTGCCCATAGGGAAACCTAGGACAGAATTCTGCATAGAGAAGCCATGCTTGCCCATAGGGATCCATTGAAAAGTACTTGCCCATAGGGAAACCTAGGACAGAATTCTACATAGAGAAGCCATGCTTGCCCATAGGGAAACCTAGGACAGAATTCTGCATAGAGAAGCCATGCTTGCCCATAGGGATCCATTGAAAAGCACTTGCCCATAGGGAAACCTAGGACAGAATTCTCCATAGAGAAGCCATGCTTGCCCATAGGGATCCATTGAAAAGCACTTGCCCATAGGGAAACCTATCACAGAATTCTGCATAGAGAAGCCATGCTTGCCCATAGGGATCCATTGAAAAGCACTTGCCCATAGGGAAACCTAGGACAGAATTCTGCATAGAGAAGCCATGCTTGCCCATAGGGATCCATTGAAAAGCACTTGCCCATAGGGAAACCTAGGACAGAATTCTGCATAGAGAAGCCATGCTTGCCCATAGGGAAACCTAGGACAGAATTCTGCATAGAGAATCCATGCTTGCCCATAGGGATCCATTGAAAAGCACTTGCCCATAGGGAAACCTAGGACAGAATTCTGCATAGAGAAGCCATGCTTGCCCATAGGGATCCATTGAAAAGTACTTGCCCATAGGGAAACCTAGAACAGAATTCTCCATAGAGAAGCCATGCTTGCCCATAGGGAAACCTAGGACAGAATTCTGCATAGAGAAGCCATGCTTGCCCATAGGGATCCATTGAAAAGCACTTGCCCATAGGGAATCCTCGGACAGAATTCTCCATAGAGAAGCCATGCTTGCCCATAGGGAAACCTAGGACAGAATTCTGCATAGAGAAGCCATGCTTGCCCATAGGGAAACCTAGGACAGAATTCTGCATAGAGAAGCCATGCTTGCCCATAGGGATCCATTGAAAAGTACTTGCCCATAGGGAAACCTAGGACAGAATTCTCCATAGAGAAGCCATGCTTGCCCATAGGGAAACCTAGGACAGAATTCTGCATAGAGAAGCCATGCTTGCCCACAGGGATCCATTGAAAAGCACTTGCCCATAGGGAAACCTAGAACAGAATTCTCCATAGAGAAGCCATGCTTGCCCATAGGGAAACCTAGGACAGAATTCTGCATAGAGAAGCCATGCTTGCCCATAGGGAAACCTAGGACAGAATTCTGCATAGACAAGCCATGCTTGCCCATAGGGATCCATTGAAAAGCACTTGCCCATAGGGAAACCTAGGATAGAATTCTGCATAGAGAAGCCATGCTTGCCCATAGGGATCCATTGAAAAGCACTTTCCCATAGGGAAACATAGGACAGAATTTGCATTGGATCCCTATGGGCAAGTATGGTTTCTCTATGGAGAATTCTGTCCCATTGTTTTCTATGGGCAAGTGGTTTGCATTGGATCCCTATGGGCAAGTATGGTTTGTCTATGGACAAGTACTGTCCTTTGTTAACAAACACAAACTGGTGTGATGGAGCTTTTAGAGCATACACTCATGCACACACCATGTAGGGGGAAGAGGGGAGGGAACCCCAAAAAGCAAGACACCTTTCCCTTTGCTGAAACCCTTTCCTATAGACTGCAACTAGTGTGTGTTGCAGTGCCTGGTCTCAGTGGCCTGGTTCAGACAAAACGCTAAACCATGCTGCTTAACAACAAATGGTTAATGGAATGCATTAAGGTCAATGCATTCCATCAACCATTTTGTGATTAAGCAGCATGGTTTAGCATGTTGTCTGAGCCAGGCCAGTGAAGAGGAAGGAAAACGTGTGTGTGGCCTGACTAGAAGAGGCGAGACACCCAACAATGGCACTTTGCTCTGGCAAGCAAGAAGCCTAGTGCTTTCAGCAGGAGCCTTTCCTCTGGGAAGAGAGTCTCAGTTGCCCTGAGACAACTGAGGGGGGGTAAGGCACACTGTCTTCTTTTAATTGGATTTTAAAATTTCATATTGGTTTTAACATGTTAATGTTTTAATTTATTTTAGGATTGTATATTTATTCTATTTTATATGTATGGTTTTATCTGTATGCCGCCCTGAGATCCTTGTGATATAGGGTGGGATGTAAATGTTTTAATAAATAAATAAAATGCCTCTGGGAAGAAGGGGAGTCTGGACTCTCCCAGACATGAAGGTACTTACACAGTGCCATGGAGAAGTGCAGTGCCATGGGTCCTAAGCCCTGGAAAAGATGCTCCTTGATATGGGAGAAAGACTGGGCCTCCTTTCCATCCCATCTAACCAAAGGGAATAATTGCTGTAGTTGCCAGAAACCTGCTTTTAACAAAAGATGGCCTTACATGCTAATGGCTGCCTTAAAATACAGGTGTGCAGACTGACCAGGTGTGTCACTAACGATCACTCTGGCTATCCAGCATTCATATTCTGCTCAGGTTTAAAATAAAACCACACACTTTTGCCTTTGGAGAATACATTTTTAAGAGGTCTGTTAGGGACTGAATTGCTTGGTCCAGCTTCGCTGATTCTTCTCAGCCCTGTTCCCTGGGCTTTTCTCCCAAGGGGGGATGGAGACGTCTTGGCTTTTGGGCTGCCTCAAAAGGGAGCCGCTACTTCTCACTTGCAAAAGAGCTGCTTTGGAACAAGAGAGTTCCTTAAGCCCTGAAATAAGAGTAGGGTGACCATATGAAAAGGAGGACTGGGCCCCTGTATCTTTAACAGTTGTATTGCAAAGGAAATTTTAGCAGGTGTCATTTGTATATATGGAGAATCTGGTGACATTTCCTCTTCATCACACCAGTGAAAGCTGCAGGAGCCCTGACCACTTTTAAATCTGGTCACTCTAGTATAGCTCCTGCAGCATTAACTGTGGTGATGAAGAGGGAATTTCACCAGGTTCTCCATATATACAAAGGGCACCTGCTGAAATTCCCTTTTCTATGCAACTGTTAAAGATGCAGGAGCCCTGTCCTCCTTTTCATATGGGCACCCTAAATAAGAGGCATTTGCCATGAATAAGAAACCCCAGTGCTGAGGAGAGAGAGAAAAATCCCCTCAGAAGGAATTTTATTGTTTTACTCTGTACAGCACCATGTACATTGATGGTGCTATATAAATAAATAAATATAATAATAATAATAATAATAATAATAATAATAATAATAATATGCAATTAATAACAGCTGGCTTCAGTCTCACAATTGCTGGGAGCCAGAGGAAGGCGAGGTGGACCTGAGTGAGGGTTTAGGGAATACGGCCTGAGGTAAAAAAAAGAAAGGGAAAAAAGTATTAAGAGGCTTGTAGGGTGGATTTGATTTAAATCATGATTTAAATCACTACTCAGAAAGACTTTGAGGTGACCCCCCCCCCAAAAAAGGTGCACTCTTCCTTGCTAAATTTTACACAACTCAGAGTTACCAAAGACTCATTCTTGCTGGTATAAACTTAATATTTACAACCAGATGAAGGTTTCAGTTTTAGAATAGCAACTTTTCAGAATAGTTTTACAGTTATATAAAAAAATAGTATCTAATAGTTTCTAATAGTATCATATTTGGTGATACTATTAGAAACACATCATAGATAGATAATTATGAAATTATTGTGAGGTAAACTGTCTCCAGTTTAATAGGTTAATCATTCATATTTGGCCACTTTTCTGCTGTACTTTATTGGAAGGTGAAAAATAATCTTACAGAAACCTCTGGAAGAGCATGACATTGTGAATGGATTCATGGAATTCATTTACCAAAAAATTAAAAATGCCTCATGCTACGTAGTTAAAAACTAATCCTTATTTCATGATGAATAACCTTTGAACTATAATGTATCTTAAATAGAAAACTATCTTTAGATAGATTTTTCCTCAAAAAACATATCAAAAGCATCAAATTTAAATTTAAAAAATCCATATTTTTTTTGGATTTTTTTTAAAAATCATGGATTTTTAATCAGTGATTTAATCAGCGATTTTAAAAATCACTGTTGCTGCTTGTAGTCCTTCAGAGTTGCCACCAAGCAATCTTGAAAATCCTAAAGTAAATATTAGGGTCCCCTCAGGTCTGGAGTTCTTGCTGTCTCCTGCACCCCACACTTTCAGTCCTTAATCTCTCTCAGGGACCCCACACACACACACCACACCCCCAAACTTCCATGTCCCCTTTTAAGACAAATTGCCCAGTCAAAATCACGCACTCAAGAGTAAAGTTTTTTTTTTAAAAAAAAAACTTTTGGTGATTTTAAATTTTGTATATTTGTTTTTAATGTTCATTGTTTATAACTTTTGTAAACCGCCCAGAGAGCTTTGGCTATGGGGAAGTATCTAAATGTCATAAAATAATGAAGTTAACGGAAAAGGAGCACAAGTCCTGGTTTTCCTCAATCTAGAGCTTTCAGCTACAGAAGGGGCCCAATCCTCCCCCTTTCCCAAACACAGAGGTAAAGGGGTTTAAGGACTGGGGCATTGCTTCAGTAGGAAAAGCACCTAATTTGTGTGAGAAAGGGGGGATCTACACTATTGCTTTTAAAGCGTTTTAAAGCGCTTTGAAAACATTTTGAAACCTGTATATGCAGTGTGTCCTGGGCCCCAACAGTTGTCAAAACTGTTAAAAAGCGCTTCCAAATCAGCTTTGGAAGAACCAGTTCCCCACTATCTATATTATATATTAATGCCACTTTGTAGCATTACAGACTACACAAAGGCTCGAGGCTGAAAATTTCCACTCAGGAGCAAAAGCCTGCTCATGAGGAGAAGGAACCAGTCCTTTTAAAGTTTCTTTTCCCCTTCTTTTTTTAATAGCTGCTTTCAGTGCTGCAAAGCATCGAATGGGCGGAGACTGAAGGGGTCTACTCAAGAGAAGGAAGGACCAGCTGTGAATGCCAACGAGCCAGATTCCGTTCAGCTGCAGCAACAGAGCCAGCGTGCGCATAATCTCTCCGTCTCCCTCAGGACCTCAGTTAGGTGGAGAGTTTGCGCAGGGGAGAGACTTAAACGAAGAACCAGCCCTGCCATGCCAGCAGCACAAAGGCCCAACTGGCCATGTGGGGCCAGAGTCTCACCTGGAAGTGACTCATTTAAAAAAACCAGAGCTGCCTCGTGGGGGCATAGCTGGGCATAGCTGCCTCGTGGGGGCATAGCTGGGTATAGCCGCTTCGTAGGGGCATAGCTGGGCATAGCCGCCTCGTGGGGGCATAGCTGGGCATAGCCGCCTAGTGGGGGCATAGCCGGGCATAGCCGCCTCGTAGGGGCATAGCCGCCTCGTGGGGGCATAGCCGGGCATAGCAGCCTTGTGGGGGGGCACAGCTGCCACGTTGCCACGAGGGAGGACAGCCGAGTACAGCCGCCACAAGGGGCACAGCTGAGCACAGCCACCATGAGGGGGCACAGTCACCACGAGGGGGCATAGCCAGGCACAGCCACCACATGGCATAGCGCCTTCTTGCTTGGCCTGCCTGCTTACCGGGACTGTTTCAACCTGCAGCTGGCCACTAAGGGTTTGCTGTTGGGGACTCTGTGGTGGCTGGATTGGCCCAGAGCCTCACCTCGAAGAGGCTCATAAAAGAGCTAGCCCTGCTGTGTCCTTCCTTCCTGGGAGCAGCACAAAGGCCCAACTGGCAGCGTGAGACACCCAGCCCTCTGCCTCAGCTGCGTTTTACCTGCTAGCAAGAGTGCCTTCTCGCTTGGCCTGCCTGCTGACCTGGACGGCTTCAATCTGCAGCTTGGCTGGTAAGGGTTTGCCTCTGGGGACTGTGTGGTGGGGGGATTGGGCCGGAGCCTCACCTGGAAGAGGCTCATTTAAAAAAAACACCTCCAGCCCTGCTACTCGGGGGCAAGCTGTCATTTGGGGGCAAGCCTCAACACACGGGCGACATTTACGATCATCAGAGGGAGGCCCTGCTTCTTGTTCCAAGAAGAACAGACTATTGTCATGAAGATCCTCGACGGCAGGGCCTTCTCTGTAGCAGCTCCCACCCTCTGGAAAAACCCTCCCTCGTGCAGTTTGGGAGGCGGAAATAGCTTCGGCTATTAGACAGTATAAAAATGTAATAAATAAATAAATAATAAATAAACTTCCTTCAAAAGCCTCCTGAAGACGTACCTGTTTAGACAAGCTTTCCCTGGACTATAACTTGCATTGGTTTTATATGACATTTTAAAATCGTTATTCTTGATTTTGTGTATTATGATTTGAGCTGCCCAGAGAGCCTTGGCTGTTGGGCAGTATAAATATATAATAAAGGAATAAAATAGGGTTCTGCTCTCTTGGCTAGTCTGCTGTAGTTATGGCCGGGGTGGTCAGAGAGTTACTTGGCCAGTGGCTTTGCTCCCCTTCTCCTCCTGGTTGTCCTGAACAGCAAATGAGCCAACAAGCCCTATTGAAATGCAGCTGCTGTTTGAGGGACATCTGAAAACTAAAGGTGTCTCTTTGGATATTGCAATTAGTAAGTTTTAGTTTGCATTAGTCTTAAGTGTTTTATTTGTTCTTGTGTGTAATTGTACGTTTTCACTTCTCTTCTCAGCTTGTCTGTCTGCTTGATCTACTTGCATCAAAGAAAGCTAAGTGCCTGGGATTTCATTTTATAATGTTTCTTGTGTTTTGCATTGTTGTGGGTTGCATTTTATTTTCTGATGCATTTGGGGTTGGAATTGTTGTGGATTGCATTTTATTTTCTGATGCATTTGGGGTTGGAATTGTTGTGGGTTGCATTTTATTTTGTAATGAAATTTGTGTTTTGAATGGTTATTATTGTGAGAGTTGGGTTGTGTAACTTTTTTAGCGTTTATCACGCAATCCTACATGTGTTTAATCAGAAGTAAATCCCAATGACCCTGTTCAGGAGGCACCTTAAAGTACGGTGGTTCAGGCTTTTTTGTTAACAAAAAAGTCTGAACCACTGTGGTTTAAGGAGCCTTCTGAACAGGGCCAATAGGGTCTTCAACTGTGAAATGGGAGGGCACCAGGTTGGGGAAGGGTGGTTTAGAGGAAGAATGATTGGTACTGATAGGGTTAAACTTAAACCCCTTACCAAGATTCCTTCCTTGCTTCCTAAATGTGCTTTCACATTTTATATTGTATTTTATTTGATGATGCGTTCTGTGGTTTGAATTGTTGTGTATTTCATTTTATTTAATGATGCATTTTGTGGTTTGAATTGTTGTGAATTGCCCACAGAGCTCAATTGTAAGAGTTGGTTAGTGCCAACTTTGCCCTTTCCCCTTGCAGGGAATGAGGAGCAGGACTTCCTTTTGCTTCTAGTACAGAACTTTAAGGAGGCTTCATGCAATCATACTCTGTTTTAATTCCATGTATTTTAAATATTTATTATGTGTTTTCATGTGTTTTATTGGTCTGTTGACTGTAATAAAAAGAATTGAATTGATAGTGCCATTTTTAGGATTTATCACACAATCCTATGTGTGTTTAATTGGAAGTAAATCCCAATGTGTTTAACTGCGAAATGGAAGGGCACCAGGGCAAGGGTGGTTTAGAGCAGTGATGGTGTGGTTGGGATTGCTTCCTCGCTTGCAGACTTCGAGGACCAGGCCCGCTCCCATCACGTCTGACAAGGTAAGACATTGTGGGTACTCTTACTTCTTTACTAGCAATTGTTTCATTACCTAGTCATGTTTTATTATCCCAGTTTTTGGGATTGTTTCAGGCAGCAAAACACCTTGGGCCAGACCTGGACTTAGAACTGTGTTAGATACATCCCTTTATGGGATGTCCCAAGTTAGCCATGGTGCCCTTCCAAGGACCCTCCTTCATGGAGAACATTATAGTCTAAGTGCTGGAACTTAGCGGACTTCTTTGCCACCTCTTCACGAGGACCACTGACTTGGGACTGTGTTACACACAGGCAGCGTTCCCTTCATGGGAATGTCTCAGGTTAATTGAAGATGCCCTAGCAGGCATGGCCAGCATTCATGCATTTTGTGGTTTTAATTGTTGTGAATTGCCCAAAGTGCTTCACTGCAAAGAGTTGGTTTGTGCCCTTTTTTAGGGTTTATCACACAATCCTGTGTGTGTTTAATTAGAAGCAAATCCCAATGTGTTTAACTGTGAAATGGGAGGGCACCAGGTTGGGGAAGGGTGGTTTAAAGGAGCAATGGCTGGTAGTGATATGGTTAAACTCCCCTTACCAAGATTCCTTCCTGGCTTCCTAATTACAATATAAAATGTAAAAGCACATTTTATTTCATAAAGCATTTTGTGGTTTTCATTGCATTTTTTGTTATGGATTTTGTGGTTTTAACTGTGTATTGCGTGTTATTTGAACATGCATTTTGGAGGTTCAATTGTTGTGTGGTTTTGATTGTTGTGAGTTCCTCAAAGGGCGTCATTGGCAGAGACAGGGCTGGACATCGCAAGATTGGTTCCTAATTGCAATATAAAATGTAAACTCAAGATTCCTTCCTTGCTTCCTATTTGCAATATAATATGTAAAAGCGCATTTTATTACATATTTTGTGGTTTTAATTGTTGTGTGTTGTGTTTTTATGCATTTTGGTGGTTTAATTGTGTGTTGTGTTTGATTTTACTATGCAATTTGGGGATTTAATTGTTATGTATTGTGTTTGATTTTACTATTCAAATTGGAGGGTTAATTGTTGTGTGTTGCAATTTATTGTGTTTTATTTCATTTCTTAAATTTTTATACTGTCCCATAGCCGGGGCTCTCTGGGAAGTTCACAAAAAAATAATTCCAGGCTCATAGAATCATAGAATAGTAGAGTTGGAAGGGGCCTATAAGGCCATCAAGTCCAACCCCCTGCTCAGTGCAGGAATCCATATAATAATAATAATAGTAATTTTATTTCTTAACCGCCTCTCCCTCTGGATTGAGGCGGGGAACAACATAGAACAATACAGATAGTGGGATAATTGTGAACAGTGGGGTCAAAATAAATTTAACTGCAAAAAGCTGCAACTGCATTATCAGTAAACAAGGTAAATGATAACACCATCATCCTGACACCAGGATACAATCAGACAGCTGGTGTTAATTGTACAGCACCATGTACATTGATGGTGCTATATAAATAAATAAATAAATAATAATAATAATTTGGCTTAATGGCCAGAGGTGTTGATGTATTCGACATAATTATGCATGGGGGGTTAATTGTTGTGAATTTCCCAAAGAGCCTGGTTGTAAGAGTTTGTGCCCACAGGCTTTTTGCAAGGTAAGTGTTCATAGGAATGACGCATCTCATCAGGATCATTAACATCAGTTGAAGACTTCTGACAAGGTGAGTGCAAGACTGTACATGTATTAGAGTAGAATTATAAAAACTCAGCTTAGCTTAGTCCTATGTACATCTTTTCTCAGACACTGTTAGTTCTGTTGCTTCTTTACTAGCAATTGTTTAAATATCTAGTCATGTTTTATTGGGTTGTGTGGGGTGGCACAGTTTTTGGGATTGCTTCAGGCAGCAAAATACCTTGGGCCAGACCTGGACTTCGGATTGTGTTATACACAGGTAATGTCCCCTTTATGGGGATGTGTCAGGTTAGCAATGGTCGCTTGCAAGCATGGCTGGCCCTCCATGGAGAACGTTATGCCCTAAGTGTAAGGACTTAGCAGTCTACTTGCCACCTCTTCATGGGTTGGCTGACTAAGTGCTGTGTTACACACAGGTAGCGTTCCCTTTATGGGGATGTGTCAGGTTAGCAATGGTCGCTTGCAAGCATGGCTGGCCCTCCATGGAGAACGTTATGCGCTAAGTGTAAGGACTTAGCAGTCTACTTGCCACCTCTTCATGGGTTGGCTGACTAAGTGCTGTGTTATACACAGGTAATGTCCCCTTTATGGGGATGTGTCAGGTTAGCAATGGTCGCTTGCAAGCATGGCTGGCCCTCCATGGAGAACGTTATGCGCTAAGTGTAAGGACTTAGCAGTCTACTTGCCACCTCTTCATGGGTTGGCTGACTAAGTGCTCTGTTACACACAGGTAACGTTCCCTTTATGGGGATGTGTCAGGTTAGCAATGGTCGCTTGCAAGCAAGGCTGGCCCTCCTCCATGGAGAACATTATGCGCAAAGTGCAAGGATTAGCAGAATGTTTGCCTCTTCTTCATGGGTTGGCTGACTAAGTGCTGTGTTACACACAGGTAGAGTTCCCTTTATGGGGACGTCACAGGTTAGCAATGGTCACTTGCAAGCAAGGCTGGCCTTCCTCCATGGAGAACGTTATGCGCTAAGTGCAAGGATTAGTAGAC
Source organism: Elgaria multicarinata webbii (assembly GCF_023053635.1). Classification (NCBI taxonomy): domain Eukaryota; kingdom Metazoa; phylum Chordata; class Lepidosauria; order Squamata; family Anguidae; genus Elgaria; species Elgaria multicarinata. Next base: position 41,609,746 of record NC_086172.1, read on the forward strand.
TGTTTGCCTCCTTTTCATGGGTTGGCTGACTAGTGCTGTGTTACACACAGGCAGCGTCGCCTTTATGGGGACGTCACAGGTTAGCAATGGTCTTCGTGGATTATGGAGGTTTTAATTGTTGTGTATTGCATTTACTGTACACATTTAACATTAGTCATTAGGCAGATTTAAAATATAAATTAATGAGAGGATATTAAAGCAAAAGAAATGTTTTCATTATGAATTTTATTTTATTTTTCTCCTGAGATATTAATGTAACAATCTAATAAAGGCATCTGAAACCTGAGTTGGTGTATTTATTTTGTCCGTGTGCATTTATTTTGCCTGTGTATATGTAATAAAAGCATTCTGTTGCAAAAGTGTCATTTTTCTTTTACTCTAAAAAGTTTATTAAGTTTCTCTGAAAGTGCCATTTTTCATGCTATAATGTATCATCTTATGTTGAAATGTTTTTCATCCTTCCAAAATTTGTTTATGTGCATTTGGCTATCTGCATTTTATTTTACAAAGTATTTTGTGGTTTTAATTGTTGTGAACTGCCCAAAGAAATTAGTTGTAAGAGTTGGTTTGTGTCATTTTTTTTTAGGGTTTATCGCAAGGCCCGATTTGTGTTTATTCAGAGGTAAATCCCAATGCATTTAACTGTGGAATGCGAGGACTCCAAATTGGTGAAGTTTGGATTAGAATTTGAGTGGTTGTCTGTGATAGGGTTACACACCCCTTACCAGGACTGCGCTTTTACATTTTATATTGCAAAACATTTTATGGTTTTAATTCTTGTGCATTGCATTTTATTTTGCAATGTGTTTTGAGGGTTTTAATGGTTGTGAATTGCCCGAAGAGCATTGTTGTAAGAGTTAGTTTGTGTCATTTTTTAAGGGTTTATTGCAAAGTGGACAGAAGTAAATCGCAATGTGTTTAACTGTGAAATGATGGGTGAGGGGCCAGCTTGGTTAAAGGTGTTTTAGAGGGACTGTTGGCAGTGATTGGGTTAAATACACCTTACCAAGTTTCCTAACTGCACGTTTTCATTGTTGTGTATTGATTTTTATTATTTTATTATAAAACTTAAATATCACCATAATACAAAAATCTTAAAAGCAAGGAATAAGTAATAAATTGCTATATATATTTAAAAGAAAGAGTCCGACACTATAAATACCCAGTAGGAATTTAACATTAATTATTAGGCAGGTTTAAAATAAGATAAATTAATGGGAGGATAGGTATCAAATAGAAAGGAAGACAGTTTTTTATTATTATGTACTTTAATTTTTCTCTCCTGAGAAACCATAACCTAATAAAAGCATCTGAAACCTGTGTTGGTACTTTTATTTTGTTTGTGTGTATATAATAAAACACCGGCATTCTGTTGCAAAAGCGTCTCCTTCCTTTGCTTTCTTAATAGTCTAAAATGTTGAGTATGTTTCTCTCTAAGTGCTATTTCCCATACTGTATTGTACCGTCGTCTTAGGTTTAAACCCTTTTGCATCCTTCCAACAGTTGGCAAATGCTATTTCCCGTACTGTATTGTACCGTCGTCCTTAGTTTAAACCTTTTGCGCCCTTCCAAAATTTGGCTATCTGCATTTTATTTCAAAATGTATTTTGTGCCTTAATGGTTGTCAGTAGACCAAAGAGTAAAGAGTTTGTGCCCACTTTGTGATAAATCCTAACAGTGTTCAGTTCCCAATCAGGCTTTGTGCAAGGTAAGTATGCATAGGAATGACACATCCCATTACTTCTGTCAAGGTAAGTGTATAATTTGTACATGTGTGAGAGCAGAATGATAAAAACTCAGCTTAGTCCTATGTACATATTTTCTCAGAGACATTGTTAGTTCGCTTACTGCTTTACTGGTAATAGTTTCACTACCAGGAGGGGATCTACACAGTCGTCGGGGCGCCCTGAAGGCGCTGGCGTGCGCCTCCAGGGTGCCCCGAAACTCCTAGTGTAGATACCTGTCCTGAAGAGGCGGAGGCGGCGGCGGCGAAAAGTTCCGAGGGCTGCTGTCGGATGCAAGGGTGCCTAGAGCGTCCTTACCGCCGTCGCTCACCTCCCCGTCGGCCTCCTGCTGCCAGCGAAAGAGCCACCCGGGTTGGAGAGCTTCTTCCGCCGAGCTCTCCAACCCGGGTGGCTCTTTCGCCGGCAGCAGGAGGCCGGCGGGGAGGTGAGCGACGGCGGCAAGGACGCTCTAGGCACCCTCGCATCCGACAGCAGCCCTGGGAACTTTTCGCCGCTGCCGCCTCCTCCTCTTCTGGACAGGTATCTACAGGTATCTACACTAGGAGTTTCGGGGCGCCCTGGAGGCGCATGCCAGCACCTTCAGGGCGCCCCAATGACTCTGTGTAGATCCGCTCCAGGTCATGTTTTATTAGGTTGTGTGGGGTGGCACAGTTTTGGGGATTGCTTCAGGCAGCAAAATACCTTGGGCCAGACCTGGCTTTAGAACTGGGTTACAGCCTACATCCCCCTACATGGGGATATGTCAGGTTAGCAATCCTGACTTGCAATCCTGAAGAAAGTTATGCTTGAAGTTCTCAGATATAGAGACCTAAGAGCTTGGTTGTAAGAGTTTGTTTGTGCTGACTTTGTGATAAAGCTTAACAGTGTTCAGTTCCCAATCAGGCTTTCTGCAAGGTAATTGTGCATAGGAATGATGCGTCCAAACAGGATCATTACCATCAGTTGAAGACTTTGAGGACCAGGCCCGCTCCCATCTCTTCTGACAAGGTAAGTGTATAATTTCTGCATGTGTGAAAGCAGAATCATAAAAACTCAACTTATCAGAGACATTGTTCTGTTGCTTCTTTACTCGTAATAGTTATATTGCCTAGTCACGTTTTATTGGGTTGTGCGGGGTGGTGCAATTTTTTGTATTGGTTCAGGCAGCAAAACACCTTGGGCCAGACCTGGACTTAGAACTGTGTTACACACAGCTTGCAACCCATTTATGGGATGTCTCAGGTTAGCTATGGTGCCCTTCCAAGGACCCTCCTTCACGGAGAACATTATGGTCTAAGTGCTGGAACTTAGCAGACTTCTTTGCCTCCTCTTCACGAGGACCACTGATTGGGACTGTGTTACACACAGGCAGCGTCCCTTTCATGGGGAAGTCTCAGGTTAGTGAAGATGCCCTAGCAGGCATGGCCAGCATTCATGCATTTTGTGGTTTTAATTGTTGTGAATTGCCCAAAGTGCTTCACTGCAAAGAGTTGGTTTGTGCCCTTTTTTAGGGTTTATCACACAATCCTATGTGTGTTTAATTAGAAGCAAATGCTAATGTGTTTGACTGTGAAATGGGAGGGCACCAGGTTGGGGAAGGGTGATTTAGAGGAAGAACGGTTGGCAGTGATAGGGTTAAACACCCCTTACCAAGATTCCTTCCTAGCTTCCATGCTTGCAGATTTTGAGGACCAGGCCTGCTCCCATCACATCTTGGAAGGTAAGACATAGTTGGTTTTCCTGCTGCATTATTGGTAATTGTTGCATTACCTAGTCACTTTGGGGGGGGGGGTTGTGTGGGGTGGCACAGTTTTGGGGATTGCTTCACGCAGCAAAATACCTTGGGCCAGACCTGGACTTAGGACTGTGTTGCACACAGGTACGCGTCCCCTTTATGGTGATATCCCAGGTCAGTGAAGGTGCCCTAGGAAGCAGAGCCAGCCCCTCTTTCATGCGTTTTGAGGGTTTTAGTTGTTGTGTACTACATTTTATTTCATGGCTGACTGTGGGGAGTACTAAGAGTGGTATTCTTGTGTGAAATTACATGTGAGCACACTTGTGATCTTGATCACGCTTGATTCCTCTACTGAGGATGTGCCTAAATTCCTAAATTCTTAGCATATGTCCAGGATTCCTATTGGAAATCCCACGAGCCCTTAAAGGACTGGATTTCCTGATAACGCACATCCCTAGCCAAGAAGCGTTCATCTAAGAGAGGATGTACGGCTGGGTCCAGGTGTTCAGAAATTCCTGTTTGAGAGAAGGGTGGGTCACTCTTGGGTCGACCTGTGCCAGGAGAAGGACAGAGGACCTGCAACCCTGTGGACTCCCTTGGACCTCTCATGCCATCCTTCTGGGAAGGCTGCCTTGAGTTGGGATGTGAAGTCATTATTGTGATGGTCCTGCTCCTGCCAAGAATTTTGAAGGTGCTGGTAGGGGATGATGGATCTGTCCTATGGCAGTCTTACTACGGAGTGTCTCAGGGCTTTATTTGACCCTCAAGCTTTTCAGCATCTACATGAAACCGCCAGGAGACGTTTACCAGGGGTGCGGGCTGAGGCGTCACGAATGGCACCTAGCTTCGCCTCTCCTTCTCAGCTAACAGAGGTGGGGCAGTTGGAGCCCTGAACCAGCGTACGGGCAGGAGAATGGACTGGATGAGGGCCAATAAACTGAGATTCAATCCAGCCAACACAGAAATACTGTTTGCAGGTGGTTCATCATTCCGGCTTAGTGACATTGACCCTGTTCTGGCGAGGAGTTTCAGACTTCCCAATCAGTGACGTCTGTAGTTTGGGGATGGTCATGGATCCATCGTTGCCCGTAGAGGCACAGGCTCCCTTCATGGCTCAGAGTAGCTTCTCACTAGCTTAGGCCAGGGAGGAACAGCTGCAGTTGTTTTGGCCTAAAACTCCCATGATCCCCTTACATCGGCGATGCTGGCTGGAGCTGATGGGGATTGTAGTCCAAAACAACTGAGGTCACCATTTTTTTAATTTCCATTTGTATTTTAGTTGTGTTTTATTTTACTTTAGTTCATTTTTTTCTTTTTATTTACTGGACCCAATCCCAAAGTTCTTCAAGCATTTAAAATAATAAGAAATTAAAACAGAATAAAACTAGCCAAGATTCAAACAACAGAAATAAATATACTAAACTAAAACCAGCAGGAGAGAAAATCACTAAAATCGCTGAGTGTCTAATAATATTTAAAATAACTAAGAAGAAGTAAAAACATCCCTTTAAAAGGTGGTGCTCTGAACCACTGAGGGAGCCTGCGCCTCTGCGGACGATGACGGATCCATCATCGTCCCCAACTTGCAGACCTCGCCCTTTAGGAAGTCTGAAACCCCCTTCCAGAACAGGGTGACTGACACTTAACCGGATAGATGAGCCACCCACAAACAGTGTTTCTGTCTTGTCTCGATTGAATCTCAGTTTATTGGGCCCTCATCCAGCTCACTCCTCTGCCCATGCGCTGGTTCAGAGCTTCAACTGCCTCACCTCTGTTTAGCTGAGAAGGAGAGGTGGAGCTACGTGTCATTGGTGATGCCTCAGCCCGCACCCCTGGTTAACGTGTCCCGGCAGTTTCATGTAGATGTTGGAAAGCATGGGGGTCAACTACAGCCCTGAGGCACCCTGTAGCAAGACCACCATAGGACAGACCCATTATCCCCTGCCACCACCTTCTCTAAGGGGCATTCTAGGCAGGAGCGGAACTGTTGCAATACACGACTTCACATCCCAACCCAAGACAGCCTTCCCAGAAGGATAGCATAAGAGGTCCAAGGGAGTCCACAGGGTTGCAGGTCCTTCTCCCGGCAAAGGACACAAGCAGGCTTGCACGTCCCTCACCTGGCTCAGGTCGACCTAATTGTTTCATGACCTAATCATGTTTTATTGGGGATTGCTAAAGTAATTTGGGGATTGCTTCGGGCAGCAAAATACCTTGGGCCAGACCTGGACTTAGAACTGTGTTACACACAGCCAGGGTTCCCTTCATGGGATGTCTCAGGCCAGTGAAGGTGCCCTAGGAAGCAGAGCCAGCTCTTCCTTCATGGAGAAGGCCATGCTTGAAGTTCAGGGACTTAGCAGCCTGGCCTGCCTCTTCATGGGGATGGCTGATTTCAGAACTGACAGGCATGATCACAAACTTGTAATTTGGAGTTAACAGAACACAGGCTTCTAATATTGAAGGCTGAGTTCAGAATGTATTTAAATAGTTCTCACAGAAAAGAGACATTTGCACTGAGATTGTTTACTTCACAGTATAAAAATGCTGCTGTAACTGTACTCTGGGCCTTCCCTCTCCTATTGGGGTTCAGCCCACCGCTGTGCAAACTCTCTTTTGCTGTGGGAAATAATTCTATTGCTAGTGTCTCACTGGTCTCTTTGTCTGTGCGTTGGAGATCCACGACAATACCTGGGGAGCCTCGTCTGGGATTTGACAGCACTCGTCAGAAGCACACAGGCAGAAGCTCTCTGGGGACTGCCATTCCAGCACGTACCCAAGGTAAGAGACCTTTTGAAATCCCTATTGGCTTAGCCTTCTGTTTCAGGTGACACCGTGGGTCTGGTTCACACTGGACTCCCAACCCAAGACTTCTGTGAGACCCAGCAAAACAGACTTAGAAAAGTGGGCCTGGTCCATTGGAGGGGCAGATGAGGTTTAACATGGCTGGGCCCAGTGCAAAAGACACGTCAGTAAAACAGGTACCTGAGGAAGCAAGTGAACAGAGCTGTCGTTGACACCCACGGTGTATATGTACAAAAGTTATGGGCCAGAACCTGCAAATTCGAAAACACTTAAATTGTTCAGATTCTCTTTAAGATAGCTAGGAAGAAGTTGAATGGTTTGTGGCTTAGTTTGCAAAGAGACAGGAAGAAGAAGAAGAGTTTAAATCTGGCACCTAGCAAAAGGTGTTGTGGAGCCTAGAGACAAGAACCGAGAAAGAAAGGGGAGGGAGATTTCTCCTGGCAAAGAAAGAAAGAATTTTTAGGCTGTTGTATATTTAAGCTACCTGCATTTTTTTTAAATGTATCACTAGTATTGAATTGTAGGAGTAGAAATTTCAGACTCTGAAGAGTTAAATTGCATTTAGAGTTCAAGCAATTAAGAATCTCATTTTTTAAGAAGCCCACAAAACAAGAACAATGCAGAATCCATGGTAGATTCAAGGACAGAGGCGATGGATGAGAACATGGTGTGAGCAAAAAGCAAAATCACCCTAGAATATTGCCACTATTGTGGTGAAATTGGTCGCTAGAAAATGAGTGTCCTAATAAGCCTGGCCAGCTTATGCAGACACCTCATAAAGCTAGCTGATCTACACTAACGTTTCAAGATTTCCTTACAGCTACAATGTCTGCTAAAAAAACTATAACTGTTGTAGGCATGTTTCTTAACTAACCGCCTCACTATCCAGACCAACATGCTTCCTCTTTAAGCAGAAAGCTATTCTGTAAATAAAGGTTTACTCACCACATGAAGCATTTCTTGATGCCCTAAATATGTTGTGACCTTGCTGCAAAGCATGGTGTGTGTGTTCTCCTGATTCCACTTCATGAAATCCAAACTTCCAGCCTGATCACCTGGGGGTCTTGGAATTTGATGAAATCCTTTTTTTTGCAATTAAGAAAAGGGATTATCAAGGATATCAGGGCACACCATGTTTCCAGGAAAGGGCAAGCTCATACCTTCTGTGTAGTCTGAGCTATATGCAGTTGATAACGCCATGATTAACAGCGTAATTACTCTAGTTGGGCAGAGCAGTTGGGTGTGTGGCCGGCCTCTGGCACTTACGAACAAGAGATTAGTCCTTATGGGAACCCTCATGGGTAAACCAATGACTCCCCCCCACCCCCTACTAAATTTCAGGCCACCGAACTCCAGCTAACAGATGATCAAGTATTAAGACTATGGCCGTGCATTAATGAGGTAGTTTTAGGTTGTCATTCACAGATTAAAGACACCCAGATGAGCCCTGCCACGACCACCGGCATCACGGTTCTTCAGTGGACAAGAGTGCCCTGACGTCCAGGTGGAAAGGTCCCTACCAGATCTTCCCAGATCCACACATCACCCTGCAAGAGGGCCGTTGACCCAGATTTCGCCAGTCAAGTGTAGACAGCAACCGAGGCGGTGCTCTCAAGGACAACGCAGGCGATTTCTCCTCGACATGGCCAAAAGCAGGTGTCTACTGCTTCTCCCAAGACCCAGCGGATCATGCCCGGAGACCACCTAACTTTACTCTACAAATATTTAAGGGCCATAATAATGCCCAGCCACTCTCCAGAAACCAAAAAGGTTTCATCCTACTGGTAGAGTTGGCAAAAGTCCAGCCAGCTGCATGAAGACAGACTTCGCCAGGCAGCCAACGATGACTGAGATGGCCGCTCTGTTCCAGTACGGCGGTCTTGTTCTCTTTGAACTATGCTTTACGGGAAATAAAGAAGGGAATAGTACAACTAAGTATAGCAGTAGCAGAAATAGTTAACCTTATTAAACTGTTGGATGTGTGCTTTAATTACTTTAAGTGTTAGCTGTTTTTATGCTTTTGTTTTTAAAATTTGTATATCGATTTTTAATGTTCAGTCTTAATCTTTGTAACCCGCCCAGAGAGCTTCGGCTATGGGGCGGCATATAAAAGTTAACCTTACTAACCTTACTAACCTTACTAACCTTAGTTAACCTTACTAAACTGTTGGATATGTGCTTTTATTGTTTTAAACTTTAGCTGTTCCTATGCTTTTGTTTTTAAAATTTGTATATCGATTCTTAATGTTCAGTCTTTTTAATCTAATCTTTTTAATCTTTGTAAACTGCCCAGAGAGCTTTGGCTATGGGGCGGTATATAAATGTAATAAATAATAATAATTAAAAATGCCAGCCCATCATGAACAAGGCATACCTGTAATTGGTGTGCCTGCCTATCTCGGGCAAAAGAAGGGTAGAAGGCATACCAGTTTGAACAAAACATCACCAAAGAAAATGAACAAACTTTGGTACAGAGATATATAGACTTTGCAGCTGAGAATCTAGTGACTGAATTTGCTTCCATCCCCTTTTCTCCTCCTCCCTCCCCACCCCCTTTCCTTTTGTGTCATGTTTTTTAGATTGTAAGCCTGTGGGCAGGGATGTTTTTTAGATTGTAAGCCTGTGGGCAGGGACTGTCTTAAGAAACATTTTTGTAAGCTGCCTTGAGAGCCTTTTTGGCTAAAGGGCAGGATAAAAGTGCTTAATAAATAAATAAGGAAATAAAGGATAGAATATAATCCATCCCAGTCTGAAACCCCTCTACGCTGCCAGTTCAATGGCCCATATCAGAATGCCACACATACTCAGTGACAACCCATAGGAGATTAGGCAAACAGCAAAAGTTATTGTGGATTACTTGGAGGGAATCTACACGTAGTACTGAAGGCGCTCGCGTGCGCCTCCAGTGCGCCGTCAAAACGATGGTGTAGACGGCAAAAGAAGAGACAGAGGAAGAGGTGGAGGAGGAGGAGGCTGGGGAACCGGCCGCATCCTTGCCGCTGCCGCCGCCGGAAGCCGAGCTCTCCGACCTGGGTGGCACTTACCCCGGCAGCAGGAGGCGGCAGCGGCAAGGACGCAGCCGGTTCCCCAGCCGCCTCTTCCTCCATCTCTTCTTTCGCCGTCTACACCATCGTTTTCACGGCGCACACAAGCGCCTTCAGTACGATGTGTAGATTTGGCCTTGATTGGCACGAATTATGGGAAAGCTTTAAGAGATAGAACGCTGCACAAGATTTTGGGTTTCCGAGTTCTTTGTCTACTCTCCTTTGACCATAATGTGATTGCACTTGCTGGTTTAAAGATAAAACAATGTTAATTTTTTAGACTTCATTCAAGTTTCAGGTAGACACTTCCTGCAATTGGAGGCTTCAAGCTAGAGATGGTTAGCAAATACAAAGACCTCTTTATTAGTAGCACTGTTCTTCCTCCTTTAGCAGTTACACACTGACAGATAATGGTAAAATCAGTAAACCCAATGTAGCAAAATGCCCTAAGGATTACAACCAAATAATAGAGAGATCTCCCTCTTCTGTTATATGGTATTCCAGAAGGTGCAGAGCATATTCCTCTACCAGTATGTTTTTCCAAAGGTGAGAAATGGTTAATCTATCCAACGTTAAATGTCCACAGACTCTATTGGCTATGTGGACCATGGGCATATAAGATCCTGCCATAGAACTATTGCCTGGTCTCAGTTCACACACCAGTTTAACAGCAGACATTATTTACAACCATAAGGTCAAAAGGGCTATTAATAATCCTTTGGAAACGGGATACACTAGATCCCATGAATTCATGAAGATCTTGCTTCCAGTAAACCTCTGACACAGCAGAGGCCAATTGAAACTGCCACAATTGATGCCATTTCTGCCCTTTAAGCTGAAACAAGAGATTTCACAAGTCACACTACAAAACTGCATGACCCTTGATGTCTTACTTGCAGCACGAAGAAGAGTCTGTGCTGTGATTAACACTTCTTGCTGCACATACATAACACTTCTTGCTGCACATACATAAGCCAGAACTATGGAATAGAAATTTATTAGATAATGCATTTTAGCTAGTTCCCATGGAAAAAAGACACACACACTGAGGTTGTTTACTCAGCAATACAAAACGCCTGCCATAGCTATTCTCTGGGCCTTTCCTCTCGGGGTTCAGCCCGCATAGGTGCTCTGTTTTGCTGCCGAAAATAAAGCTGTTGCTAGTGTCTCACTGGTCTCTTTGTCATTTTCTTGGAAAGCCACAACAATATGTATTATTGTGAAGCTGGTAACAAGTGTGAACTAGAAAGAGGGACATACTAAACCAAAGGACACTGAATGGCCGTTGAAATGCATTGGTTTATTCCGAATGGCCATAGGAAATTATTGGAGGTGTTTCGGGATCATCTACAAATCAAAATCCCTAAAGGAGTTAAACATTTCGTTTTCATAGAAAACCACGCAGAATCAAAATGCAAACTAACAGTGGTTTTACGGAACAACTACTATGACCCCCAACACTGTGATTCTAGGGATCACCCCCAAATTCAAGAAGAAATCAGAATGCAATAAAAAGAGGGTAATAGTTTTATACACTGCTTTATAAGCACCAGTTCTAAAACACCCAAATATGAGAAAGGAATTTTGTCGCAACATGCCAAACATTATTTAAATGTTTCTATATGCCCCGCCACAGCGCCCACACCTTACAACAGGCTGGTTTCAAAATGGCCATAGGAAAACATTGGGCTGTCAGGCAGCCCCAGAAAAAAGGGGAGCCCCAAAATTCTCGTGGAGGTTTGTAATAAGGCCCTAAGCATCCTAAGAGTTTTTGCTGGAGGCGTGCACCATTGGAATGGTCCGCACTTTGCGCATGGCCCATTAGGTTCCTTCAGAATGACCACAGGAAGCACTGGGCTGTGGAACCTAATGTGGCCATGCACAAAGTGGGGACAATTCCAATGGAGAACGCCTCCAGCGAAAACTCTTAGGATGCTTACAGTCTTATTTCCAATCTCCATTAGAATTTTGGGGCTCCCCCTTTTTTTCTGGGTCTGCCTGACTGCCCAGTGCTTTCCTATGGCCATTCTAAAGAAACCTTATGTACGGGACATACTAAACCGAAGGACACCGAATGGCCATTGAAATGCATTGTGTCATTCCGAATGGCCATAGGAAATCATTGAAGGAGTTTAGGGATCATCTACAAATTAAAATACCTAAAGGAGTTAAACATTTAGTTTTCATAGAAAACCACACAGAATCAAAATACAAACCAACAAAGTGGTTTTGGGGAACAATTCCTATGACCCCCAACACAGTGGTTTCTAGGGATCATCTCCAAACGTAAAAAGAAAACAGAATACAATAAAGAGAAGGTGACTGCCGTTCCATGCAATGCTTCATAGGCACCAGTTTTAAAATACCAAAATAAGTGGAGCGGGGTTGCCAAAAACTGTCACAGATTATTTCCATGTTTACAAATGCCCCCCCCCCGTCACCCTCTCCTCACAATTGGCTTACATTTCAAAGTGGTCATAGGAATACATGGGAATGATACCACAAGCCCCTTAAGAATCAGATGAAGCTGAAAATGCTTACGGAGGTTGAAATTTGAAACCCAAGCATCCTAAGACTCTGTGCTTGATACATGTTGCCTTGGACTTGCCCCCAACTTGCGCATAGCCATAATACGGGGCGTCATTCAGAATGGCCATAGGAAAGCATTAGGCTGTCACAAGCAGGCACGCAGAAAAGAGGGGGAGCCCCAAAACGCTCATGGAGATTTGAACTAACCCCCCCCCCAAAAAAACCTAAGAGTTTCTACTGGAGACATGCTCCACCGGAAAGACCCCCACATTGCACATGGGCCCATAAGGTTCCATCAGAATGACCATAGGAAAGCATTGGACAGTCATGCAGCCCCAGAAATCAAGGGGAGAATCAAATTCTCATAGACATTTGTAATGAGACCCTAAGCATCCTAAGAGTTTTTGCTGCAGACGTGCTCCATTGGAATGGCCCCTAAGCTGCACACAGCCACGTGAGGTTTCTTCAGAATGGCCATAGGAAAGCATGGCGCTTTCTGGCAGCCCCAGAAACTCAGGGGGAGCCCTGAAATTCTCATAGATGTTTGTAATGAGACCCTAAGCATCCTAAGAGTTTTTGCTGCAGACGTGCTCCATTGGAATGGCCCCTAAGCTGCGCACGGCCACATGAGGTTTCTTCAGAATGGCCATAGGAAAACAATGGGCTTCTCTGGCAGCCCTCCCAAATCAGGGGGAGCCCCAAAATTCTCATAGAGGCTTGTAATGAGACCCTGAGAATGCAAAGAGTTTTTGCTGCAGGTGGGCTCCATTAAAATGGCCCCTACACTGCACACGGGCACATGAGGTTTCCTCAGAATGGCCATAGGAAAGCCTTGCACTTTCTGGCAGCCCCAGAAAATCAGGGGGAGCCCCGAAATTCTCATAGATGTTTGTAATGAGACCCTAAGCATCCTAAGAGTTTTTGCTGCAGGTGTGCTCCATTGGAATGGCCCCTAAGCTGCGCACGGGCACATGAGGTTTCTTCAGAATGGCCATAGCAAAACAATGGGCCTATCTAGAAGCCCCAGAAAATCAGGGGGAGCCCCAAAATTCTCATAGATATTTCTAATGAGACCCTAAGCATCCTAAGAGTTTTTGCTGCAGACGTGCTCCATTGGAATGGCTCCTAAGCTGCGCACGACCACATGAGGTTTCTTCGGAATGGCCATAGGAAAACAATGGGCCTATCTGGAAGCCCCAGAAAATCAGGGGGAGCCCCGAAATTCTCATAGATGTTTGTAATGAGTCCCTAAGCATCCTAAGAGTTTTTGCTGCAGAAGTGCTCCATTGGAATGGCCTCTACACTGCGCACGGGCAAATGAGGTTTCTTCGGAATGGCCATAGGAAAACAATGGGCCTATCTAGAAGCCCCAGAAAATCAGGGGGAGCCCCAAAATTCTCATAGATGTTTGTAATGAGAAACTGAGCATCCTAAGAGTTTTTAACGCAGGCGTGCTCCATTGCAATGGCTCCTAAGCTGCGCACGGGCACATGAGGTTTCCTCAGAATGGCCATAGGAAAGCATGGTGCTATCTGGCAGGCCCAGAAAATCAGGGGGAGCCCCGAAATTCTCATAGATGTTTGTAATGAGACCCTGAGCATCCTAAGAGTTTTTGCTGCATGCATGCTCCATTGGAATGGCCCCTAAGCTGCGCATGGCCACATGAGGTTTCTTCAGAATGGCCATAGGAAAGTATGGCGCTATCTGGCAGACCCAGAAAATCAGGGGGAGCCCCAAAATTCTCATAGAGGCTTGTAATGAGACCCTGAGCATCCTAAGAGTTTTTGCTGCATGCGTGCTCCATTGGAATGGCCCCTAAGCTGCGCACGGGCACATGAGTTTTCCTAAGAATGGCCATTAGAAAACAATGGCCCTATCTGGCAGCCCCCCAAAACCAGGGGGAGCCCCAAAATTCACACAGACATTTCTAATGAGACCCTAAACATCCTAAGAGTTTTTGCTGCAGGCGTGCTCCATTGGAATGGCCCCTAAGCTGCGCATGGCCACATGAGGTTCCTTCAGAATGGCCATAGGAAAACAATGGGCTTCTCTGGCAGCCCTCCCAAATCAGGGGGAGCCCCAAAATTCTCATAGAGGCTTGTAATAACACACTAAGCCTGCTAAGAGTTTTTGATGCAGGTGCTCTCCATTGCAATGGCCCCTACACTGCGCACGGGCACATGAGGTTTCTTCAGAATGGCCATAGGAAAACAATGGGCCAATCTGGAAGCTCCAGAAATTCAGGGGGATCCCCGAAATTCTCATAGACGTTTGTAATGAGACCCTAAGCATCCTAAGAGTTTTTGCTACAGACGTGCTTCATTAGAATGGCCCCTAAGCTGCGCACGGGCACATGAGGTTTCTTCAGAATGGCTATAGGAAAACAATGGGCTTCTCTGGCAGCCCTCCCAAATCAGGGGGAGCCCCAAAATTCTTGTAGAGGCTTGTAATGAGACCCTGAGCATCCTAAGAGTTTTTGCTGCAGGTGTGCTCCATTGAAATGCCCCCTAAGCTGCGCACGACCACATGAGGTTTCCTCAGAATGGCCATAAGAAAACAATGGGCTTCTCTGGCAGCCCCAGAAAATCAGGGGGATCCCCAAAATTCTCATAGATGTTTGTAATTGGACCCTAAGCATCCTTAGAGTTTTTGCTGCAGACGTGCTCCATTGGAATGGCCCCTAAGCTGCGCACGGGCACATGAGGTTTCTTCAGATTGGCCATAGGAAAGCATGGTGCTATCTGGAAGCCCCAGAAAATCAGGGGGAGCCCCGAAACTCTCATAGATGTTTGTAATGAGACCCTAAGCATCCTAAGAGTTTTTGCTACAGACGTGCTTCATTGGAATGGCCCCAAAGCTGCGCACGGGCACATGAGGTTTCTTCAGATTGGCCATAGGAAAGCATGGTGCTATCTGGAAGCCCCAGAAAATCAGGGGGAGCCCCGAAATTCTCATAGACGTTTGTAATGAGACCCTAAGCATCCTAAGAATTTTTGCTGCAGGCATGCTCCATTGGAATGGCCCCTAAGCTGCGCACGGGCACATGAGGTTTCCTCAGAATGGCCATAAGAAAACAATGGGCTTCTCTGGCAACCCTCCCAAATCAGGGGGAGCCCCAAAATTCTCGTAGAGGCTTGTAATAACACACTAAGCTTGCTAAGAGTTTTTGCTGCAATCGCGCTCCATTGAAATGGCCCCTAAGCTGCGCACGGCTGCATGATGTTTCTTCAGAATGGCCATAGGAAAACAATGGGCTTCTCTGGCAACCCCAGAAAATCAGGGGGAGCCCCAAAATTCTCGTAGAGGCTTGTAATAACACACTAAGCCTGCTAAGAGTTTTTGCTGCAGGTGTGCTCCATTGCAATGGCACCTACGCTGTGCACGGCCACAAGAGGTTTCCTCAGAATGGCCATAAGAAAACAATGGGCTTCTCTGGCAGCCCTCCCAAATCAGGGGGAGCCCCAAAATTCTCGTAGAGGCTTGTAATGAGAGGCTTCTAATGCTCAGGGTCTCTAATGAGACCCTGAGCATCCTAACAGTTTTTAATGCAGGCGTGCTCCATTGCAATGGCCCCTAAGCTGCGCACGGGGCACCTGAGGATTCCTAAGAATGGCCATAGGAAAGCATGGCGCTATCTGGCAGCCCCAGAAAATTAGGGGGAGCCCCGAAATAATCATAGATGTTTGTAAAGAGACCCTGAGCATCCTAAGAGTTTTTGCTGCAAGCGTGCTCCATTGGAATGGCCCCTAAGCTGCGCACGGGCACATGAGGTTTCCTCAGAATGGCCATAGGAAAAGAATGGGCTTAGTGTGTTATTACAAGCCTATGGCCATTCTGAAGTAACCTCATGTGCCCGTGCGCAGTGTAGGTGCCATTGCAATGGAGCACACCTGCAGCAAAAACTCTTAGCATGCTTAGTGTGTTATTACAAGCCTCTACGAGAATGTTGGGGCTCCCCTTGATTTTCTGAGGTTGCCAGAGAAGCCCATTAATTTCCTATGGCCATTCTGAAGAAACATCATGTGCCCGTGCTCAGCTTAGGGGCCATTCCAATGGAGCGCGACTGCAGCAAAAACTCTTAGGATGCTTAGGGTCTCATTACAAATGTCTATGAGAATTTCGGGGATCCCCCTGATTTTCTGGAGCTTCTAGATTGGCCCATTGTTTTCTTATGGCCATTCTGAGGAAACCTCATGTGCCCGTGCACAGCTTAGGGGCCATTCCAATGGAGCACGTCTGCAGAAATTTTTTTTAGGATGCTTAGGGTCTCATTACAAACATCTATGAGAATTTCAGGGCTCCCCCTGATTTTCTGGGGCTTCCAGATAGCACCATGCTTTCCTATGGCCATTCTGAAGAAACCTCATGTGCCCATGCGCAGCTTAGGGCAATGGAGCGCGACTGCAGCAAAAACTCTTAGGATGCTCAGTGTCTCATTACAAACATCTATGAGAATTTCGGGGCTCCCCCTGATTTTCTGGGGCTTCCAGATAGGCTCATTGTTTTCCTATGGCCATTCTGAAGCAACCTCATGTGCCCGTGCGCAGCTTGGGGGCCATTGCAATGGAGCACACCTGCAGCAAAAACTCTTAGCAGGCTTAGTGTGTTATTACAAGCCTCTACGAGAATTTTGGGGCTCCCCCTGATTTTCTGGGGTTGCCAGAGAAGCCCATTGTTTTCCTATGGCCATTCTGAAGAAACCTCATGTGGCCGTGCGCAGCTTAGGGGCCATTCCAATGGAGCACGTCTGCAGCAAAAACTCTAAGGATGCTCTGGGTCTCATTACAAACATCTATGAGAATTTTGGGGCTCCCCCTGATTTGGGAGGGCTGCCAGAGAAGCCCATTGTTTTCCTATGGCCATTCTGAAGACACCTCATGTGGCCGTGCGCAGCTTAGGGGCCATTCCAATGGAGCACACCTGCAGCAAAAACTCTTAGGATGCCTAGGGTCTCATTACAAACATCTATGAGAATTTCGGGGCTCCCCCTGATTTTCTGGGGCTGCCAGAAAGTGCAAGGCTTTCCTATGGCCATTCTGAAGAAACCTTATGTGCCCGTGCGCAGCTTAGGGGCCATTCCAATGCACATCTGCAGCAAAAACTCTTGGGGTGCTCAGGGTCTCATTACAAAAATCTATGAGAATGTCGGGGCTCCCCCTGATTTTCTGGGGCTGCCAGAAAGTGCAAGGCTTTCCTATGGCCATTCTGAAGAAACCTCATGTGCCCGTGCGCAGCTTGGGGGCCATTGCAATGGAGCACACCTGCAGCAAAAACTCTTAGCATGGTTAGTGTGTTATTACAAGCCTCTATGAGAATTTTGGGGCTCCCCCTGATTTTCTGGGGCTGCCAGATAGCGCCATGCTTTCCTATGGCCATTCTGAAGAAACCTCATGTGCCCGTGCGCAGCTTAGGGGCCATTCCAATGGAGCACGTCTGCAGCAAAAACTCTTAGGATGCTTAGGGTCTCATTACAAACATCTATGAGAATTTCAGGGCTCCCGCTGAGTTTCTGGGGCTGCCAGAAAGCGCCATGCTTTCCTATGGCCATTCTGAAGAAACCTCACGTGGCCGTGTGCAGCTTAGGGGCCATTCCAATGGAGCACGTCTGCAGCAAAAACTCTTAGGATGCTTAGGGTCTCATTACAAATGTCTATGAGAATTTTGGGGCTCCCCTTGATTTCTGGGGCTGCGTGACTGTCCAGTGCTTTCCTATGGTCATTCTGATGGAACCTTATGGGCCCATGTGCAATGTGGGGGTCTTTCCGGTGGAGAATGTCTCCAGTAGAAACTCTTAGGTTTTTTTGGGGGGGGGTTAGTTCAAATCTCCATGAGCGTTTTGGGGCTCCCCCTCTTTTCTGCGTGCCTGCTTGTGACAGCCTAATGCTTTCCTATGGCCATTCTGAATGACGCCCCGTATTATGGCTATGCGCAAGTTGGGGGCAAGTCCAAGGCAACATGTATCAAGCACAGAGTCTTAGGATGCTTGGGTTTCTAATTTCAACCTCCTTAAGCATTTTCAGCTTCATCTGATTCTTAAGGGGCTTGTGGTATCATTCCCATGTATTCCTATGACCACTTTGAAATGTAAGCCAGTTGTGAGGAGAGGGTGCGGGGGGGGGGATTTGTAAACATGGAAATAATCTGTGACAGTTTTTGGCAACCCCCCTCCACTTATTTTGGTCTTTTAAAACTGGTGCCTATGAAGCATTGCATGGAACGGCAGTAGGGTGACCATATGAAAAGGAGGACAGGGCTCCTGTATCTTTAACAGTTGCATAGAAAAGGGAATTTCAGCAGGTGTTGTTTGTATATATGGAGAAGCTGGTGAAATTCCCTCTTCATCACAATAGTTAAAGGCGCAGGAGCTATACTAGAGTGACCAGATTTAAAAGAGGGCAGGGCACCTGTAGCTTTAACTGTTGTGATGAAGAGGAAATTTCACCAGCTTCTCCCTATATACAAATGGCACTTGCTGAAATTTCCTTTTCAATACAACTGTTAAAGATACAGGAGCCCTGTCCTCCTTTTCATATGGTCACCCTAAACGGCAGTCACCTTCTCTTTATTGTATTCTGTTTTCTTTTTATGTTTGGAGATGATCCCTAGAAACCACTGTGTTGGGGGTCATAGGAATTGTTCCCCAAAACCACTTTGTTGGTTTGTATTTTGATTCTGTGTGGTTTTCTATGAAAACTAAATGTTTAACTCCTTTAGATATTTTAATTTGTAGATGATCCCTAAACTCCTTCAATGATTTCCTATGGCCATTCGGAATGACACAATGCACTTCAATGGCCATTCGGTGTCCTTCGGTTTAGTACGTCCCTTCTTTATCTTTAAACTGGACTTGGACAGGGCAGCCCTTCAAACAGAAGACACTTTCAAACAGAGGAGTGTCCTCTGACAGCTCTTGAAATAGAGGAGTGTCCTCTGTAAAGTAGAATGCATGGATTGGGCCTGGAAACTGGGAGCCGCTGCAAATATTTCAGGAGTGACAAAATATGTTTTAAATACCTGGTCTAAGTTAGCATTCTTACAGCAGCAATTTGCACTAAAAGTACTTTTCAAACAGTCTATGAAGGCAGCCCCGTGTACAACGCACTACAGTGGTCCAACCTCAAAGTTCCCAGGATAAGTACAATATCCCCAAAAGATACAATATCTCAGATAAACTGGGGGATATACTGTACATATTACAAGTATAGCATGTTTCTATAACTGTGGCTCTATTTTAAAAACAAATATGTTGATCTTTTTGTACCAGTAACATTTAAAAATATGTGCCAATATTTGAAAAGCCTATGTTGCTATACTAAGTAATAATAATCCAAATTCACCCAAACTATTTTTTTTCTATTTTCTGCTATTAGATGAAAGTTATTTTTCTCAAAATATGCAGTCATGTTGAAGAAGCACTTCGGTGGTCTAGACTTCTAAAATGGGAGGATTAGGCTAGGCAGAAAAAGTTTTAATCTCTCCTCCCTGACATCTTAAAACAAGAAGAAAACAAATAAAAATCCAAATTGAAAAATGAAACAAATCCATTGTTAATTTGCCTGCTTCAAATGAGCAGCAATGCATTGTTTACACCTCCCATTGCTGGGCATGTTTGCTGCTGTGGTTTTGGTTTGCTCTTTCTCCTTCTCCTTTGTAAACAGAGAGGCATTTTCCCCCTGCCTCCCAAAATGCTCTACATCACACTATAAGCTATAAGATAAGCTATAAGAGAGACATTTATTTGGCACACACCTTCTTTTCTGAGGTCCAGGGTCAGATCTCTGAACTGCAGATTCCCGCTGCGTTTATGCTTATAGCCATTGCCACTATTTGTACAAAGCAAGGGGGAATATCCGCTCTGCAGAGATTACTCTCACATCCCATGCCTTTAGAGATATAGTTGTGTTCTTATTTCTGAGGCAAGGAAGCGCTAACAATTTACCATCTCTGCACTTTCTCGTCTTCCGATTCCTGCAGCAATCAAGGTTGCCATCGAGAACTTGAAAGTGAATGGAAATCATTTGGTTGCTGTGATAGGTAGACACTCTCTCTCTCTCTCTCTCTCTCTCTCTCTCTCTCTCTCTCTCTCTCTCTCTCTCTCCCTTTTTAAGAACACACACACACAAAATCTTAAAGATGAAGCTATTATGATATATATCTTATTATGATAGATAGAAGTAGATAACACAGTCTACTTCGTAATAGCTTCCTCTTTAAGTTCATGCAAGTTTAGGGAGTTGTAAGTGGACTAAAAAAGGATGAGTGTCTCTAAGATTCACTGAGTGATACTGCAAATACAAGGACTGCAATACGAAAGGAGTAAAGGATACGTAGACCTTTGCCCATTACATCAAGAAAATGAAGACGTTCGAAAGGGGAGGGGAAGGAGGAGATTCCTACGTGATACATTTCAAGTCCTTCTCCAAAAGGAGGGGTAGCCAGCCTATTAGTATAGGTGCCAGGAAGTGTGCTTTTGTGACATCTTACCAAACACACCTACATTCACTGGACCACAGAAAGATCAATCCTGTTTGAAAACCACCCATTACCTAAGACATCTAATTTATATTAGAAGCTCAGTAAAAGGGAACCGTCTGGCCTCCAACCTTCACTCCCAATGATAAAGAGGATGTTTTACACCATGTGTGACACTTAATCAAAACCGATATTCTTTAACAAACCCTTAACCTCTCACATGCAGGAGTCACCTGAGGCCAAGGGACGTGACACAGATCCAGCTCAGGGTGGCACATCCTTTGATTAAGATGATAAAGATTTCCCATTTTTATCAGAGTGACAAATTCTGGATATGCCCCTTTTTGATTTGTCAGCATTAAATTCCACTAAGAGGTTCAAGCTGGAGAGAGAGACCAGGGACTAGTTCTATCTTCAACTGGGTATTAGGAGATAATTTCTAAGAACCCTTGACAGTAATGATCCTCATATCTTCTGATCTTTCTGTAAGCAAGGTTTTCCAGAGAACCTGGATTTATACTAGTACAAGCCTTGCTTGCATCTGGGTCCTTTCTTAAAGAGGGGAGTGTCTACATACACTTATTCTGTTGGCCCCAGTTCAGGCCACCACCCCACCCACTTCTCCTTAGGTCTTTTTCTCTCTCAAAGAGACAGATCTTCAAGGGAGTTCTTTCACCCTCTCTTGGAATTCTGGTGCATGGTTTCACTTACCCGGCATCTACAGTACTTTAGGCAGCAGCTTGGGTTGGCTCTGCTCTCTCTTTAATATCATCTTTGCAACTGGGACCTGCAACAAAAAAAGGGATTGTGCCAAGCAGCGGTGTAGGGCTAAATTGGGAAGTGTAGGCGCTCACCATGGTAGTCCCATCACCACCACCACCACATTCAAAAGACCAAAAATTCAGGCAGCTGTGTTGAGCCATATCAACAAACCAGGTCTAGCAGTTTTCATCTCTACCAGGAGCATAGGCGTGCCCAGCACATTTCATTAGGGTGTACACTCAGGTGTGCGTGTTTTTAAAGGTGAACATTTATTGATCATCATAAAGGACATTATTTTTATTCATTTATTTATTAAACACTGTAGACACTGATGCCCCATTCTGCATTCAGCTTGCTTGACCGCAGGAGGGCCCAGTGGGGGTTTGTGGTGACACTGGCCAGAGAAGGGGCTTATGAGGCATTATTAGCCTTCAGGATCCCTCCTCCTGGCCTCTTTGAAGTGTGGTTCCTGGCAGAGAGGCTCCCAGCAGAGCAATTCCTTTTTGCTTCTAATGCAGAAGCAACGGGGCGCTGTGTGTGTGAGGATCAGCAGAGCAGCTGGAGGACTGTTCTCACTGCATCTCGATCCTCCTCTGAATCCCTATGCAATGTCCCCCTCAATTTGATGTTTATTGCTTGAGACATTAGGGTGCACACCCCTATGACCAGGAGCAGGTTTTTTGTAAAGCTATTGGGTCTTAATTGCCCATTCGAGAGCAGGCCACTGGAAAATAATTTGCATTACAACAGGATTAACTTACAACTATATATTATTGGAAAAATTCATTTCACCCTAACTACTATGAGGACTGCGGCTAAGTGCAGAGGGAACAGGGAAGCCTGAGGGGGGTGGCAGATGATGCCACCGTCCCTGCTAATCAAAGAGTGCCAGTGCTGCATTCCTGTGAACCTTCGCTCTACTACACCACTGGTTTCGAGTGTTCTTATTCAAAGTTCTAGCCAGGTATCGAGCTTCCCTACATGAGCAATTTATTTCACGCTCATGATTGGTCACTCATGGAAGTTTGCGGGTCCTTTTCATCACATCGTCAGCCTCTGATGCATCTCCTGCCATTTTCAAGTGGGATTCTGCCATTTTATAAAAGCCTAAAAATGCTGTAATAAATTGAAATTGTTCCATAAAGCGGTGCCATCTGCTGACAGTATAAATGAAACATATGGGAAGGAACCAGCAAAAACAAATGTGTGTGTGTGGGAATTGTGGGAATTGTGCCAATCGTTAAACCCATGAAAACTCTGCAAGACAAAGCCCTGGTAAAGCTGCAGGTTATTTGCTAAATGTGGAGACGCCCTAAATCTCTGCCAGGATCCCGCATTCCACTCCTCTACCCTGGCTTTCTATTCCTCCCACGCAACAGATATTTAGTATTCTGTGACCATTGAGCATGCTTGTTCCTCATTGGTCTGTTTTGGTTTTATCCCCTAAGCTTCCCACTACTTCCACACATACAATCCCTCCCCCACATTTTTGGGAGTATCTCTGAGTATGCTGCTGCATACTTGATTTCTCAGCAGTCATGTTTTGGCTATATTCTCATCACAACTCAGCATCTGAGTTTGTTATTAGTATATGTGATCTTCCCAATTTATTTTAATTTGGTGCCACTTGATGTGGCCAGGATTCCGAGAAACAACAACAATAATAAAAGCACCAGCCCCACATTTGGATGAACAAACTCCTGTCCATGCTATGTCCATGCAACAACAGTTGAGCAAAACATTCAATGTAACTTGATTTTCTCATGCAATAATTGCACGAGAGAACAAATAGTCCACATATAAAAGCCTCAGGGACCCTGTCCATATATCCAGGTCTAAATGATCTGTTTGTTTAAGATTGACTTTCTTGAGAAATGAAAAGCAAAAAACTACACTAGAACAGTTGTTTGTTTGTTTTAATGCACATCAAATCTGTAAACCTAATTCTTCACTCGTATAGCATTAGACTGTAAATGACCAAAACTTTCCTAAATAAGGGCTGGTAGTTATTGGACAAAAATAAGTCCATGCTCGTTGGTAAGTATCATAATAAATATTCATAATTCAAGAACCAAATACATGGCAGATTTTGAAATACTCAATTTCACTTACCCGGCATCTACAGTACTTTAGGCAGCAGCTTGGGTTGGCTCTGCTCTCTCTTTGTTATTATTATTATTATTATTATTTATTTATATAGCACCATCAATGTACATGGTGCTGTACAGAGTAAAACAGTAAATAGCAAGACTCTGCCGCATAGGCTTACAATCTAATAAAATCATAGTAAAACAATAAGGAGGGGAAGAGAATGCCAACAGGTACAGGGAAGGGTAAGCAGGCACAGGGTAGGGAAAAACTAACAGTAGAAAGTAACAGTAGAAGTCTGCACAACATCAAGTTTTAAAAGCTTTAGGAAAAAGAAAAGTTTTTAGTTGAGCTTTAAAAGCTGTGGTTGAACTTGTAGTTCTTTGATATCATCTTTGCAACTTCAGCTAGTGATGGATGAATCTGTCAATTTTGATTCCTCTCATTTTTCCAGTCTGAAGTTCAGTTCAGCTCAAACTGAATTTCAGTTCGTTCCAAACCTCAAGATTTTTTTTTTTAAGTTTGCATGAAAATTCATAAGCATTTTTGTGTAGATTTCTCCTAATGCATGCATTTTTGCCCAATATACACACATTTTCGCAAGCCATTTCCCCATATAATGCATATATGAATGCTATTTTCCCTAATATACGCATTTTGTAGGTATTTATTTGACCAGAGGACTCCATTGCAAAATTCAGAGAAGTGCAAATTTAGAATAGCCACTGTAAGGATATCGATGAAGTGGGCTAAACACTCAATTATTATATGAAAACTAGCTATTTCTTCATTTACTGAATTTGTTAATTGCCTCATAAAATATTTTAAGTGATTAATAATAATAATAATAATGATAATAATGCTACCAATAAAATCACAATAAGATCAATAATATAAAATTAATAAACTTGTCAACACAGCATAAAATAGGAGGTAATACCAGATTGCAAGGACTAGGATAATAAAAGAAAAATGCACTAAAATATTTAAAAACACTTTTAATAACCTTTAGGATGCAATCTATAGATGGTTGAACAGGAAAACGTCCTACAACTCCCACCATGCTCTAGTTGGCTAGGGCATGCTGGGAGTTTGTAGGACTTTTCCCCCTCTCTAAATGTGCATAGGATTGCACCCTGGCCTGGGAGAACAGGGTTTGGAGATACCATTTTCTTTCAATGTCTTCTTTACAGTAATATAGAAAGGAGGACATTGAAAACATTATCACAAAATTCCATCTTGATTCCTGTTAAAACAGCAATGCAAGAATCTGCCACAACAATAACAAAATAAAATGTGGAGGTACTTTAGAGACTAACTGGCCTATTGTGTCTTAATGGGAACAAATTGCATTGTGACAGGGAAGGTCTTTATGCTAGGATGTTTTAAAGCTTCATTTCCCCTAACGTTTGTCTAATTATTATGTTTTCGGTTTAAGGCTGTGAAAACTGCTGATGACTTTTAAAGCATACACAGCGTCCTTTTGGGAGGATAAGAATTAACATACTGATAGATTCTAAGTGCAAGAAAGAAGGCGAAAAAAGGTGGTTTATTAATGCTTGGAGACAGTCTTCATAGAGCAGCTGAAGAAGAGGACAAAGTCATCCCTATCTTTCAGCTGTTTTTAAGATCTGTTGAGGGAATGTCTTTAGTGAACATGGATGCTGACATGTGTGGAAAGCAATGGGTAGTATCCAGTGGTACTCCTATGCTGAGTAGTCCCATTGTAATAAATGAAAGTTACATTAGTCCTGACTAACATCCCATTTATTTTAATGGATCTACTCTATGTAGGACCAACATTAGATACTAGCCATTGTTGACAAGCTAAGTTGGCCTGAAATTTCAGCATATGTGAAAGATCAATTTCTGTTTCTCTAACCTATTCCAAAATACTTGAAAAGTTACATCTTAAACTATCATCAGGAATATTTTTAGCAAAACAAAAGAGCCTTGATTGTGTATATATGATTGTGTATATATATGTGTACTTGATTCACCCTTTTATCATTGAATACACCAACATTTCCACAAACTCGTATGTGTCGTGTTTCTCAGAACACTCCTGCTTTTGATGGGAGGCAAATAACAAGGCTTGCTAAGTAATCCACAAAGCTTTTATTAAGCAATAAACATCTCTTCTACCTGAATAGAGTGTAACCTCTTGGAAACATCCCCCTAGGCAAAACTATGCAAACTAAGCAAGACAATTGTCCATTCAAGAAGAATAGGAAGCCACTTCTCAAACGCCCGTAACTTCAGAGCGCCTGGTACGGAGGCAGATTCTGGTATGATCTATCCGATTTTCTCACACCTTCCTTCTGCACCGTGTGTTTCAGCTTCTGGCAGACCCTAGCATCAGCTAGCTTGTCGGGATGCTCACCTCTGGAAGAAACCTCACTTTCCAATGAGTGTGTAGGATTTGGCCTTGAGGAGATAAGCTCTGGAGAGGGCTGACTCCCAGCTGGGGAATCGCCCGTGAGAGCTTCCTCCCCCACGGGTACAGGCTGGCTGGTGTCTAGTGCTGCGTCTTCCAGTTCTGAATCTGATTCTGATTGATTACCTGAAACATCTTCTCCCAAAACAGTGGCAGTAGGGCTAGACATGACGGTATGATATCTACAGGACATTCTGTACAAAGCTTTTCCTGTTGAGATTTGGAAAGGAACAACATGGCTTCCAAAAATCAAAACCAGCAGTTCAATCAGGCAAAATAACTCCCACTGTACACTAGTTTGGGGATCAGCATCTTTCTCCCTCAGCCACTACTGTATGAACCAGGGGCCTGTCTTGACGATGACGCAGTGGCGCTGAGAGCCCCCCAAACCCTGTAGTTTCACTCCTGAGGGGTTGTGCCAGGTAATCCCCATGTCAAAGAGCAAAGCACAGGATTTACATAGATCATTTGAGCCACTGCCACCCCTCCCTGGTTCCCACCCCAATTACCTTGCGGGGCTATCCCTGTGTATTGACAGCCAACGGAATGGAGAACGTCTGCCAGCAAAAGGGAGACTCCACGCCGGCGTTCCAGCAGCCATTTGACTCACTGGCCCACCCTCCCCCTTGCCTGGGCAGACGGTGACCAATCAGGGGTTGCCATCCGCCTGGCTCTGCCTCTGCCACGACTCCTCACCTCACTCCAGTGAAAAAAGTGGGGGTAAGTCTTTGACTTTTTTTACTTTGGGGGAAAGCGCCGGGATGACATCATATAAGTGCCACGGTGCCACCCCAGGGCTTTCCCCACATATAGACAGCCCTCAGGTCCCATGGCTCCCCCCTATCCCCAGGGTTACCAGTCAGGAAAGGAGGGTTACCTAACCATAAGAAAGTCCCTAACACAGTTTCGCCAACACGTTCGTACAACTGCAGGCCTGGCACCATTTCTTCTGACCAAACAGGCGTATTACAACAACCTTTATTGAAGTTCAGATTTATCATAAAATAAAATGACTTTTAAAGCTGCCTTCATATTTGAATATGGAACATTTGTAGGACAAGGTAATTGGCGCTAGGGTCCACTATCTTGACAGTAATTCTTGACATGAGGCTGGAGCCTACTGGCTTTCCGCTCCATTGGAGGCCATTTAAGAGAAACCATTTTTAACTTACAAAGATGCACACGGTCTCAAATATGAGGCCTGCTTTACAGCAACTAAAAGAGAGGCTGTCAAGAGGCAAAGCCAGAGAAGGAAAAAAAAAAACCATACTATTACATGGCAGGGAATTTAAAAGTAAGGCTGTCATCTGTCTTCTATCCATTACAGCAGAATATAGACAAAAGGCATCCATTACGTCCTATGGCATTACTGCACAGTGTTGACACTTCCTATGTTGAAGTGTCGACAAATGTTAATAGCGAAAACTCAATTAAATATTAGTCTAGAAAGCAAACTCGGTTTTGTAATGGCCTGATGCTCTGGGGGGAAACTTTCTGAATGGCTAACATGATGTGTCTATTAAAAATCAAGAAGAATATATACCTCAGCCGCCTGTTTTCTGAAGAAATTGGAGAGTAAATGACCACTTACTCTGCAGCTGCAATTAGGTGCAATTGCTGACAGTTTCTTGAAGTGATCAACAGATCAGATATCCCAGCTCGTCATAAATTAAAAAGAAAATGGCAAAATGGACTTCTCTTACAATAATGACTTAGCCAATTCTTTCAGATACAAGCCTAAATAATTTCTGGATGTTTGTAATTTCCTGTACTGGGCAACAGAACTTTTTTAAAAAAATTTATCTGGTCACTCTACCAACGATGGCACGGCTCCTGCAGCTTTAACTGTTGTGATGAAGAGGGAATTTCATCAGGCACAACGGAGGGAGGCTCAGGTTGAATTTTGATAGGAACAGTTATCTTTTCATCCCTTTTCAGATCAGCAGGCATGAAACAAAGACATAGTGGCACCCCAGGGGCCGGGGAGGCAAGGGAGAATTTTCAGTGCCCTACCCTCCATATTGGCATCTTTTGGATACCCTGGTTATTTTTATTGCATTTGCAGCCCATTTCATGTCTCTTACGCATCCTTTGCATGCATTAGTTATCTCTTGTCATATAAGATGTTGTAAATGGTATAAATGGGGTGAAAGGGAGAGGAGGAAGATCGTGTAAGCCACGTTAGGTTCCTTGGAGGAAAAAAGGTGGGATGTAAATACAATAATAAATAAATGCCCTACGAATAACCCCCTTCCTAATAATACTGCATATTTGCAGTGAAATTCAGGCACTCAAACCTTCAAAAGTTATCTTGCAAGCTGTCCCACACATGCTTATTTGGAAATAGGTCTCACTGGACAGCAACAGGTGAAGACATCCTAGCACTAACAGCTAATGCGGCCGGGGGGTGGGGTGGGGTCTGAGTGGAAGACAATGGCATCTAGACCCTCACCCCACCCCAAATTCCATGCATCCGGCAGGCCAATGATGCAAGAAAAGCCTTGCCTAAAAGCAAGCCACTGGTTCAATGCGGCTTCCTCGTTCCATGTAAGTGTGCACCAGACTGCAGCCTTAGAAAACTTCCACATCTTTAAGAGCTTTCCAGTTTCTCTGATACAATTAATGCTCCAATTATGACAAATTATAGCCCAGATTAAATGTTTAAACACTGAGAGTGTCTTTCCAGAACTGGCATTATCCATGTTTGCTGATGTTTCTACTAACTGGCTGTCTTCCATGTCTTTGGACACAGAATTTATTAATACAGGACGGGGCTATTATCAAATTAACTGGGAGGCTGTTTTAAAACTATTATTCCAGTTGTCAGTCCTGGTCTGTTACAGCTGCTGTCCGTTTGGTTGTTCCATGTGATGTCACATGGCTGGCACCATCAGCAAATATTGATTTCTCCCATTCTTATTCCCAGCACTGCCTAGCACACCTATGGAATTCTCTTTGGTAATTTTTTATCTATTAAAATAACCACATGAAAAGGAGGTCAGAGCTCCTGTATCTTTAACAGTTGTATAGAAAAGGGAATTTCAGCAGGTGCCATTTGTAGGCATGCAGCACCTGGTGAAATTCCAGAATGAGCAAATACAAAAGAGGGCAGGGCTCCTGTAGCTTTAACTGTTGGGATGAAGAGAGAATTTCACCAGGTGCTGCCTGCAGACAAATGACACCTGCTGAAATTTCCTTATCTATACAACTGTTAAAGGTATAGGAGCCCAGTCCTGCTTTCCATATGGTCACTCTGTTACCTATGTAGGAAGTAGGGTGACCATATGAAAAGGAGGACAAGGCTCCTGTATCTTTAACAGTTGTATTGAAAAGGGAATTTCAGCAGGTATCATTTGTATATATGGAGAACCTGATGAAATTTCCTCTTCATTACACCAGTTAAAGTTGCAGGTGCTCTGCCCTCTTTTAAATCTGGCCACTCTAGTATAGCTCCTGCAGCTTTAACTGTGGTAATGAAGAGGGAATTTCACCAGATTCTCCATATATACAAATGACACCTGCTGAAATTCCCTTTTCTATGCAACTGTTAAAGATACAGGATCCCTGTCCTCCTTTTCATATGGTCACCCTAGATAAAGGGCTTTCATGGTCCTTCAGATGAAAAAAACCAGACATAAAAAGCTTGGACTTTACCACAGTTTTGGAGAGCAATGAAGGATTTATTTATTTCTTATTTTTCTAGGCATGTTAGTCTTTCAGTTTCTGTTCTTTTAAATCTGTTACTGCATTTTTAATCTTTGCATTGCTGCTAGGTATTAGGTAATTTTGATTTCTGCCCTGGGAATTTATTGAAGAGTGGAGTATAATCCCCTAAAATAAAGAAATAATGGGAAGGGAAAGCATCTGATCTCCTTGTAGCCATGAAAGAGGAGAACAGAGGGAGAAGGGCGCAATCCCAAGGATCGGTGCAGCCTGTTAATATAAGCGGAAAACCATGGTTTCCCATTATATTTTTTCCTACACAACCATTCTTGAAAAGGCAAATCTTTCAAGTTAAATTGACCTTTGCTATCTCTAGCACAGTTGGCACTGCAAACTTAAAAACAGGTTAACAATTTGATAAGGTTTAGGTAGTTGGCAAAATAGTCCCCATATGTTTCTGCCTGATGGTTAAATCCATCTTTGGAGGCCTTTCTTTGATTTCTGCTGCTGCCCACAAGGATGTAACAGGCAGCTACCAGGGAAACAGCCTTCTCTATATTGCTGTGCAATATATTGCTGTAGTGCAATGTCCCAGGGAGATTCATCCAATGTTTTCATGATATACATTTAGATGCCTGGTTAACACTTTCCTCTTCTCTTCTTTCATTTGTTGTCTTTATCATCAGTTTTATTGCTGGATCATTTTTTAAAAAAATATTTTAATGTTTTCATCAGTTGTTTTATTTTGGTTGATATCTTATTGTTGTTTTGGGATTTTTATGATTTTAAAACACTCCAAGAGCATTTTTCAGTTGGGTACGATATAAATTTCATATAAATAAAATTGTTTTAAGTAGCAGAATTCAGCATACATGAACGTTAAATCCAATTTAATGTTCAGCCACATTCCCAAATGGAGAAACCTAGGAGATCCCATGAAAAGTGAGTCTTTGCACAAGTACTAGATAAAGGAATCAGGAGGCAGATTGGAATTTTATTGTCATATGCTTATTGTTTACCAGCAACCCAGTAATGCCTTTCTGTCCTTTGAACTCCAGTCTGAGCTGAGTAAAATCAAAATGTTTTTTTTTTAAGGATGTGCTTCCACAAATTCTTATTTTTGATATCCTTTACTGTCTAAAATTCAGGCAAAACTTTTTCAAACTTTCAAGTACATATTGAATGCTTCAGAAATCTTCTCATCAGATGTAATGGAATAAACACATATCTGTATGTTGTAGAGCGTCATCACACAGGGGAAAATTGCATTTGCTTACCGTCGCTTCCCCGCCTGCACATTTGTCCCTCATTACTTCTTCTTTTGAAAGAGGAAGTAAACAACTTGCACAGTGGGCTGTTTTGATTGTGCTGCTTCTCCTGTATGCAGCAGGAGACAGCGGCAACTTCCACCTTTAAAAATAAGTTGGATTTACTGGGGTGGTTTTTTGTCACGTGAAGAAGGTTAGAAGAAGTGGGAGGCAGATGACATCATGAGAGGGACTCACAAAATTCTGTGAGTGCCCAATAATGACCATGCAATAAAACACTTGTCTGATAGAGCTCATAACGCAGCCTTTTTCAAGCACCCCCTCCACATACGCTAGACTACAACATATCTGGAGTTGGGAATTGTAGTCCACAATTGTCTGGAGGGCACCAGGTTGGAGAAAGCTGTTCTAATGAACCGGGCCACAATGACCTTGATTTTGGTGACTGCTCCCTCACACACACACACACACACACAAAAATGGCAACGTATGTTCAACGTTTCAGTACTTACTAGACAATCATACCGCTGAAACACTTTTGGGTTCTGTAATTTAACACATCTTACAATGATAGCAGGTTCCTGTAATGCCCCAGGTAATCTTACATGGTCTTATAAAGTACTTCACAGATTGCTATATGCTGTAGGTGCTTGGTTCTCTAGGTGATATAGGTCATTGTCACAGCAAGAGTTACTCATGCTACCCTCATCTCTTGTCAGGAGGATTGATACTCAGTAAGGCTCCCACAGTTCTTTCTTCAAAAAATGGATTCTTTCGGCTTCTGTAAGCACCATCTGTGAGAGTCGTTTTCTGTGTAGCAATTACTCACACAGTTGAGGTGATCCCCCTAATGCACCGAGTGAAACAATGTCTACCTCCTTTTAAAAAAGGGAGAAATAACAACTTGGCTTTGATTCTTCTGATAATTTGTACAATTTTAAGGTCCAACAGGAAGTCTTCATGAGGTTTTCTGCAAAGGCTCCTTGCAGACTGCAACCTTTAAGACTGCAAACCTACGCCTGCTTATTTGGAAGGAAGCCACATTGAATGCAGTGGGGCGTATTCTGAATAAACATCATGGAGCTGTGTTGTAAGTCTTTGTATTCTGTGGAAACCTGCATGTAGTCTAGAGGTATGTTTTTCAGAAGTGTGGCTTATTTTCAAAATTTAGAAGATAACTGATTTTTTGCTGTTTATATTATTGATGCTATATGTGTGTGTAGAACAAGTAAATTCAGGGGGGAAAGAAAAAGAAAAACACAGAGTTACAGTATAATCCTATAAATCTATAATCAAAAGTAAGTCACATTGAGTTTAGTGGGGCTCACTTCCAGGTAAATGCAGTCTACTGGCTATTTAACTATGATGGATTCTGGCCAGAATCTTTAGTCTTCATAGTCCAGGGGGGAATCTACATGTCGTACTGAAGGCGTTTGCATGCGCCTCCAGTACGCCCCCAAAACAATGGTGTAGATTCCCTAGCCTACCTGCCCAGAAGAGATGGAGGAGGCGGCGGCTGGGGAATCCGGCCACGTCCTTGCTGCTGCCGCCGCCGCTGCCTCCCCGCCGGCCTCCTGTGGCCGGGGTAAGAGCGACCCGGGTTGGAGAGCTCGGCGGAAGCGGAAGCCGAGCTCTCCGACCTGGGTCACTCTTACCCCGGCAGCAGGAGGCTGGCGGGGAGGCGTCGTCGTCGTCAAGGACGCGGCCGGATTCCCCAGCCGCCTTCTCCTCCGTCTCTTCTGGGCAGGTAGCTAGGGAATCTACACCATCGTTTTGAGGGCGGACTGGAGGCGCACGCAGGCACCTTCAGTACGACGTGTAGATTCCCTCCCGATCTTATAAGAGCGTCTCATTTACAAAATATCCTTTCCACCAAAGGCCTATCCTTTTCTTTTCTATTATGCAGTATTGCAGGGCTGCTTTTCTTAAAACACACTTTGCATCTCAACATCTGTCTAATGATTCTATTTGAATCAGTCCTTACAGTCTACAGTAGTTGCTGTTTATTGTGACATATTTGTTTTGGGATTTATTTTCGAGTTATAGTGTTGAACAGATCCATTTAAACACCAAGGTTTTTAATGAGGAAACACGGATGTGTGGTTTTTGCATCCTCTTAATTAAACTTTGTCAGAGCTATTTAGTTGGCCTTTACCTATTTTATCTCTCTCTTCTTCCCTAGCATTTTTCTTAATGGTCATAATATGGGAACATGGTAGTTAAGCTGTTAAGTTATACTGCTTATCAATTTTATTCAATGACCTTCTAAATGTTAAATATATAGATTAAAAATCCTTAAGGAACATAATAAATTACATGTTGTACTGAAATTTTTTTACTTTAAGCAGCCTTTCACATATTAAGCGTAGCACTGATCTAACTGCTGTAATCTCAAAGCGTGTTTTATAAACATTTTAACTGCTCTATGGGAAAGAACTAGCTATAATAGTGACAAATAACATAGCAGCTGTGAGAGAAGTAAAAGGCTGGGGCAAAAACCTCGCATGATAGCTAAGAATAGTGTGACATTTTGGGTGTGGAAATGACCATGCAAAAGAACTAGCGGCTGTGGCTAAGAGACAAGGCCAAAGAAGTTACAGCAGAAAAGGGAACTGAATTTCACAGGTTTATTTGAAATCGTCAACCAAATGTTTGGTTTCAGGTTTCTAGTTCATATATCACCATCGTTACCTATCTTGAAATATAACAGAGAGCCTATGGGCGTCATCAGACAAGTAATTTATTGCACGCTCGTTACGGGGCACTCACGG
The DNA here is from genome assembly GCF_023053635.1 of Elgaria multicarinata webbii. Classification (NCBI taxonomy): domain Eukaryota; kingdom Metazoa; phylum Chordata; class Lepidosauria; order Squamata; family Anguidae; genus Elgaria; species Elgaria multicarinata. The sequence goes on from NC_086172.1 coordinate 41,643,041, forward strand.
ATTTTCGTGGGTCCTTCTCACACTGTCGTCTGCCTCCCGCGTGCCTCCCGCCCCTTCTAGCCTTCTTTGCATGACAAAAAAAAAAGCCCCTGGCAAAAAAACGCCCTGAGAGAAAGAGGAACTATCAAGCAACAAAAGTGGGGTTGGAGAAGCGATGGTAGGCAAGCATGATCCCCCCCCCCATCTCATCAAGCTCTAAAATTCTATTTCACTTGATAGATATTGTATTTATTTATTATTGTATTTATATCCCACCTTTTTTTCCTGCAAGGAACCCAAGGCGGCGTACATAATCCTCCTCTTCCTCCTCTCCACTTTATCCTCACAACAACAACCCTGTGAGGTGGGTTGGGCTGAGAGTCTGTGACTGGCCCAAAGTCATCCAGTGGGTTTCCAAGGCGGAGTGGGGACAAGAACCCGGATCTCCTGACTCCCAGTCTGACACCCTAGCCACTATGCCACACTGATTGATAGGTAGATAGATAGTGTTTCTCTGACTAGAGAAGAAGGAAGATCACAATTTTAAATGCATTCCTCTTTTTGGCAAAGCGAGGGATTGGTAGGGGATTTACCCATCAAGCTGATGCTATTGTTCACAGAGATCTAATAATTACACTAAAGCATATTAAAGCTGCACATTTAAAGGGGGACCGTCATGTGCCTGTAGTAGAGATAGTGATGCTGCCAAATTTCGTAATTAGTTGGCTCATTGGTCAAACCTCATCCATTTGTAAAGCTCACTTTTGCAACAACACAATACAAAGGATTAATGCATTACCAATTCCCTTGTAAGTTCGGGATTGATTGAGTGCACAGATCCTTTCCTCCTAAATGTCCAGTTGTCCTGCCACCTAGACCCCCCCATCTCCATATTACTTGAAGCAATCTCATTAGCTGCTTCCCTCATTGTCATTGCTGCTATAGGGTTGGCTCCAAAGATGTGGAGAGTTCTATGAGTCTGTCTTCATACTGGAGATCGGCGACTCAACAGCACATGACAGCATCGTCCAGGCAGGTCGTGTGAAAACAGTCATTCACAGGGGGCACATATTGCAGGGATGCATGACATCATGCTGCACTATGCAATTCCAGACTACAGCTCCCAAGATACATCTTGATATTGCACATGGGCAAAAAAACTCATACAAGGAATGAGATTTCGTATTAAAGAAGAAATCTCACCGGAGCTCTTATAGACAAAGTCATGATTTTCTGAGTAAATAACTAATTCACTCAGGGTAAGCTCTCTCATCACTGAGTAGAGGGCAAGAACAAAATGGCTGCTTCAAATGGCTGCTTCGATTTTGCTCATTTTCCAGTTAGAAGTTGCCTTCAGTAAGCTCCGTACTGGTGAATTACTGTGATTTTCTTTTTCTGCAGCCCAAGGTGGTGCCAGACCAGGTGGGGGCATCCAGGGAGGAAAACATGCCCTTGGATTGCCCAAAGTTGCCCATCCATGCTGTAGACCATCTCTATGTTAGCTTAGCCTTCCCCAGCATGGTGCCCTCTCGATGTTTTGGACTACAACTTCCATCAGACCCAGCCAGAATAGCCATGGTTATCTATGATGGGAGTTGTAGTCCAAAATATCCTGATGGCAGAAAGTTGTAAAAGGCTGGATTAGTTCAACCATGCACAGATCCAGGGGCCACAGCATCATTTCACTTTAATTCAGCCTTCTCCAACCATTGACCGTGCTTGCTGGGAATGATGGCAGTTGTAGTCCAATACAGCTGGAGCACACTAGGTTAGAGAAGGCTGAATTAAGGTGTGCCTGCCATACCTAAAGCAGGGCATGAATCAAGGCTCAGCCTCTCACACAGCTGGTAGTGTAGCCTCATTCCTATGTGAACCTAGATCCTTCTGACAGGTCACCTGGAGTAATGTTCATACACTGTTCAGGACAACCCATGTAAGTAGGGATGGGTATACTGCTTTGGAACCCCTTGTGGATGAAGGGCAGTTTACACATCTTATAATAATAATAATAATAAGAAGAAGAAGAAGAAGAAGAAGAGGAAGAGGAAGAGGAAGAGGAAGAGGAAGAGGAAGAGGAAGAGGAAGAAGTGTGTGCCTGTCTATCGGTGCCATAGTGCCAGAACCATGGAAGCTAGACGCCTCAAACTTAGTATGCATACTAAGGGGACCTTAGGGATATGCACCCCAGGGTTATTTTGTTTTGAAACACATTGATTTTCATTAATTTAAATGTATCCATGTGGTTGAACCCTTCAGTATCATCTTCAGTAATCAGGAGTAGGGTTCCCAAGTGGCACATCGTTTTGAAATCCACACAGTTTGAAGTCAGGAAAAACTAGTAGGCCAAGTGACTGAGTTATATGCCTGCCCTCTCCTACTGGCCCCCCTTTTAGGGTAATGGAGTGGACAGACCCTTCCCTCAGGCAGCTATAGGGGTGCACTGTGGCAGTAGCCATATATAGGGATGCCAGCAGATGTGGCCTCACACTGATGGGGCGGGCACAATGTTTTGGACTGCCTTGGAACCCCTTGTGGATATTGTATTTTATATTATGGTTTTATACTGTTGTTTTATACTTTGAATGTTTTTAATTTTTGTGAACCGCCCAGAGAGCTCCGGCTATTGGGTGGTATAGAAATGTAATAAATAAATAAATACAAACTCTGACAGCTATGTAAGTTTGCTTGAAGGCTTTGCTGTATCAAACTAAGATCTATTTCAACTGTGCAAAGCCAGGTCTGTTTGCAAGTAAGTAAGGAAGTAAGTAAGTAATTATGTACCATACTGGCGATGCCTGGGGCACATCAGTAAGGTCATGCGTAACCAGGCAATTTCATTATGAAGCCCAATTTCTCTTCTTGTTCAAAAACCCTGCCTGAAGAGTGAGAAGAGTGTTGGAACAGTTATCTGACAGGTACAAATGAATGATAGATTTAATTAAGAACAAAAAGCAAGAGAAATATATTCATCAATAGTTCTATAAATACGAATGTACATAACATTATGTCATTGTCCATTGAATTCCTAATATTGAATTATGAAACCCATAAATACAATATCACACAAGACCCAATCATATGTGAATGGCATGATATCCTATTATTTCGACAGCAAAGAGAATTTTCATAAGTCATTCATACTCAATTGAATTAATGCTAAGACTTAGTGCTGGCAGTTAATTAGCCTCTATAAAGATTTGAGTTTTGTGTTCAGCTCTAGTAAAGGGAACAATTGTTATTGTGCATGTTGAAAGAACGGTACTTGAGGGAGAACCAAGAAAACATACTTGCCTGGAATTTTAACACGTGGAGCTTCACTGCACATAAGTTTATTTCTACATACTGAGGTTTGGCCGATTAATGTTTATTTCTTGATAAAACAGTGGATAGTGAATATTCTCAGTTTATGTGTGAATGTGTACCCCTTAGATTTGGATCTGAAAGGAAATCCAGTATTTCAGAACCCCAGAGACTGGAAAGGTAGTGCCATAGTGCTGTTCGTGTTTGATGTGGTCTGCCTGGACTATTCTTTTAAAACTTCTTTTGTCAAGTCAGAAGCAACATGAAGAAAAAGTGCTGAGGCTTCATAGAGATTTTGAAGATTTATTGTGGCAAGAACTCCATCACATGGAAGAACCAGATCCAGGTGAGAGTTCTCTCAATGATATGTGTGAATTCCATAATGGAACAACAGGCTTTACACTTGCCATGGGTGAAGGCAGGGTTTCCCAACCTTTTTGGAATGGTGGGCACATTTGGAATTTTGAGTGTGTCATGGATGCTCTTACAAAATGGCTGCCACATAAGTGGGGCTTGCCCAGCCACAAAATCGCTGCCATAGTGGGCATGGCAGCTACAATTTTTAAAAAAAGGCAAACTGGTGAGGCTAATAGAAAAGTAACTTGCCCAAAGGTCTAAATGAATAGCAAGCAGAGGTAGGGGCTAGACTTCAAAACACAGAACCACTCCTTTGATCCTGCAGTTTTCAGTGCCATTTCGCAAAAGGCAAACTGATGTGATTCAGAGACTAGTAACTTGGCCAAGGAACTGAGAGTACAAGGCAGCTTGGGGTCTGAGCCCCAAAGGTCCAATTATGTATAGGACACAGCCCCATTCGAGGCAATGGGTGTAATGCAGAGAAAGTGTATTTATTTATAAAGACATGATCCAAAAGGAAAAAAAATAATGTTCTTATAGCCGATCAAAATGAAAGATGGGTAGCTTAACCCTTTGCACCCTCTGGTTTTCACCCACAGGGAAAATACTGGGCCCTAGTAGTGCCCCTCATGCACTCACATACCTATGAATGGAAAAACATCTTCCAGTGGGCAGTTTTGAGCTTTGAAAAGACTGGAGAAGAGTTATGTATTCTGTCACTGCCTGTTATTCTTTTGCTCAAACACAGTCTGCCCAAAGTACTTTGGTTTTTGTTTTGTTTTGAAAGCCAGCCATGAAATAAAGCAATTGTGAGGAACATGTGGCTTTCTAGAAGTTGTTGGACTCCAACTCTCATCAGCACCAGCCTGGTAGCCAATGAAGTTGGGGGTTGTAGTCCAACATATGGAGGGCCACCCCCCCTGAAGTAAATAATCACCTAACTCCATCTCATGTGTTGTTTGAGACTAAAATCCTATGCACTCAAATAGGAGTAAATCCATCGAGTGGGACTTACTTCTGAAGAAACCATACATAAGATTTCAGTGTATGACTAAAATCCTATGCACACATATAAGAGTAAGTTATACTGAACTAAGTGGGACTTCCTTCTGGGCAAATAGGATAGAGCTAATTCATGCCTGCTTTACTTTCTGAACATAGGGTTGAAAAGTAACCAAATTTAAATGGCAAACTACATATGCAGTTCTGTCAGGTGTGCATGGCACATATGTATGTGTGAAAATCCTGCAACTAATGGAGCAGGATGCAAATATTAGTAATTTTTTTTTTTTTAAAAAAACACACCTTTCCACAGTAAATGTGGGTGTGGTGATCAGGAAGGGAATTGGCCACCAGTTCTATATTTATTGGATTGAAATGTGTCTGCACCATCACAGGAGTATATGTTAGTTTTGCAATTTAAAGTAAGCCACATCTAACCTCCTCTGGGGTCGTCGTTATTATTATTATTATTATTATTATTATTATTATTATTATTATTATGTGAACTCCAGTTCTGCAGCCTTTCACTGCAAATTTCATTTTGTACGGTTGTTTGGTTGTTGTTGATTTTACAACCCCTCTCAAGTTTAAACACATTCACTGCGGTCACAAGCAAGTACTATAATGCAACTGGGTTGGGGGGTGGATAGGGAGAGAAGGCAGGAAGCCATCTCTTCCTGTTTCTCAATCCATCATCTTGGCAGTTTGGGGTCAATACCTACTTCCCAGTGTATAATAAAGCAAGCTTTGCTGTGCAGTCAGAACATGAAGGCCAAAAAAAAAAAAAAAAGGAGAACCCCGATAGGGATGCCAAAAAAGCTTGAGACAAAGGGGTGGAACCAAGGATTTAGGCCTTAGCTAGACCTAAGGTTTATCCCTGGATTGTCCCGGGGTTGTCCCTGCCTGCCCCTGGGATATCCTGTGTGTCATTTACATGAACAGGGATGACCCCGGGACGATCCCGGGATAAACTTTAGGTCTAGCTAAGGCCATAGTTTATTGTAAAATCCAACATGTTTCAGACCCTAAGGGTCCTTCCTAAGGGTAATTCGATAAATGCAAGATATAACTTCTGTTTTGTACCCATGGCCTCCTATGCTGAGCTATAACTTCTATTTCGTACCCACGGTTGGAAATTATATCCTTGGTTCCACCCCTTTGCCTCAGGCTTTTTTGGCATCCCAGTCAGATATCGGCAAGAGGTCAGTTAAAACATAATGGAAGCTGCCTTACAACAGGTCAGATCATTTGTCCATGTAACGCAGTATTATCTAGTCTGATTGGCAGCAGTCCTCCAAAGTCTCAGGGAGAGATTTTTCTCTCTGTCATCTGCTCCTGATCCTTATAACTGGAGATGACAGGGACTGAACCTGGGACCTTCTTCATGCCAAGCATAAGTGTTCTGCCACTAAGCTATAGTCCCTACCCAGGACTCCTATGTGTCTATCTTTGTATTAGTGTTATCTGGAAGTCTCTGGGGCATAGTTAACTGCAGTCGAGCTATCTCTGTACAGCCTAAATAGATGGAAGGTATGGAATGGAATGGAACAGGCCTCTTGAGCATCCTGTGACAATGGTAGATCTAGCAGTACCCCAAGACATGAACGTTGTCTTTCAGGAGAACTGTGATCCTCTCCAGGTTCAAGGCATATTAACATTGTGGTTACTTTCTGCTGAGTTAGTACTAACATTTAGAGCAAAAACATACTACAAAGTATTTATTATTTTATTATTTATTTATTCAACTTATAAGTCGCTCTACAGCCAAAGCTCTGAGGATATGACATACACAAAACTGATATAAATGAACCACAATAAAATACAAAAAAGAAGCAACAAATGTCCTTTTACATGTTTTTTTTTAATTTATTACATTTTTATATCGCCAAATAGCCAAAGCTCTCTGGGCGGTTCACAAAAATTAAACCATGAAATAGCAGTTATAGTAACTATTAAAGGCAACAAAAAACCCAAACCAATCTAAAAACAGGGAGGAAAAGTGTTTTTTTTTTTTAAAAAAAAAACAAAACAAAACCCTTCAAAAGTCCTGAGAGAAGGTCTTGGCCTGATGGTGGTCAACAAAATGGCTGCTTCCAGCCAGTACTCTCGCTGCTATGTTTTGTATGAACTAAAGTTTCCAGATTGTCTTTCAAAGGCAGTCCCATGTACAGTGCATTGGAGTAAAGTAAAAAGGAAGCTCCAGTGCATGGATTATTTCAGCTACGCTTTCACCCTTCAGGTAAGGCCCTAGTTGTCAAAGTGGCCTAAGCTGGTAGGACAGAAGCTGGTACCATACCAGCATAAGTGGTTACCAGCTCCACAGCACAGAAGACACTTGTGCCTCTAGTGACAGGGAGGAATCCACAAGCACCTCTAACCATGTTTCTTTAGGAGTGCAACTCCTTCCAGTAGGATCCAAAGAAAAAGAGAGCATACTGATGACACTTAACCACTCAGTGGTTAAGATAAATTTGTGTTTAGGATTGAGGAGTTTGTCTTCCTTCTTTCTTTAGTTGCAATCATCAATCATCAATGGCATTTGATGCTGTTTAAAATAATTAAGACTTCAGCGTATCCAGTGCTGTGCTGGGTTGCTGCTGGTGGTTCTTTCTGCCAAGGGCACCACTGTCTTCAGCTTCATGAGGGAGGAGGGACTCTGAATAATCCTGTGTTCCTTGGGACTGGCTTCCAGGGACCATAAGGTTGCTCTCCCCTAACAACAATCAATACAATAAAACATCCCAAAGCAAACAGAACATTAAAAAATGGCCACACAGTCAGTTTTATTTAGGAAGGCCAGGGTTTAATTTGTATGCCAACATGGTGGTAGCCCTTGGCATATTCCAAATAGCACTTCCCATGTACAGATCTAAAGCTTCTTGGTCTCATATATATATATATATATGATGTTTATGACTTATGAAACACCAGGCTTATGAAATACCCTGCAGTCTCCTCCTTCTGGTTGATGGGTTACACTTTTAAATAAGGTTACACCAAATGCAAATACATAGCAGTGGTTTTGAGGGACTAAAATATGTCCCTAAATGAACCCTGAATTGAGAGCATGTTCACCTTCGTTTGAACCTGTTCACTGCCATTATTTCCTTTATCCGCTATTACTTTATGATCATCCCACCAACCCCTGCCTAGGACTTCTATCTTCTTCCTAGTGATCCCAGCCACACAAGGATCACAAAATGAATATGATGGCATCACAATACTATGTAGCCACCCAGGGTTTGCTAAATGCTTAAATCACTGATAACAAATGAAATCCATTTAGAATAAGATCAATTTCCTAGACTGATCACATGGCTGATCTAACCAATTAGGGGACATTTAATTAATGTGAGTGAGTGAAGCTTATTCAGGTGAATGCCTCATGAATAGGCGAACACTTAAATCTCTTTCTGGATGGGGTTACACTCCCCCTGAAAGACTGTGTTAACAGCTTGGGGGTGCTTCTAGATCGGTCACTCCAAATGACAGCCCAGATAAATGCAACGGCCAGGAGAGCTGTGCCCCTTCCTAGAGTCAGAAGACCTAAAGACAGTTGTGCACACGCTGGTAACTTCGAGGCTCGACTTCTGCAATGCACTCTACATAGGGCTACCTTTGTGCCTAGTCCGGAAACTTCAACTAGTTCAAAATATGGCAGCCAGGTTGGTCACCGGTACACCTGGGGTGACCACATCACACCAGTCTTAAAATCCCTTCACAGGTTGCCAATTAGTTTCCGGGCGAAGTATAAAGTGTTGGTTATCACCTTTAAAGCCCTACATGGTTTGGGTCCAGGCTACCTGCAGGATCGCCTTCTCCCGTACAATCCACCCCGCACACTCAGGTCCTCTGGGAAGAATTTACTCCAGCCAACAAAAACAAGGCTGACAACTATTACCCAGAGGACCTTTTCTTCTGCCACTCCCAGTTTGTGGAATGGCTTGCCGGGAGAGATTCGTCAACTTAACAGTCTTCCAGAATTTAAGAAAGCCATAAAGACTGATCTCTTCCGGCAGGCCTACCCAGTTGAATTTTAAGATGCCTTTTTAATGGTGTGCTGCTTTTAATGATGCACTGGTTTTAAACATTTGAATTAGTTTTATGTATTTTATGTTTTTATTTGTGTTGTACCCCACCTCGATCCAGAGGGAGAGGCGGGTAACAAATAAATAAATAAATTATTATTATTATTATTATTATTATTATTATTATTATTATTATTATTATTATATTTTGCATCGAGGCCTGAAAAAATGGCAGAAACAGCGTCTTCTTCAATGCTGATATTTGTGAAAATTCCTCTTTCAGCTCAGCCCAACTTCAGAGGGGAGGAAAGGGAAGAAGGCTGTCTTGAATCCTAACTTTTCACGCGCTGTAGCTCAATGGTAAAGCACCCGCTTTGCATGCAGAAGATCCTGGGTTCAATCCCTGGCATCTCCAGGTAGGGCTAGGAAAGTAGTGTGCTTGAAGCCCTGGACAGCCATTGCTACCAGTCAGTGTCCACAATACTGGGTTCTTATAAAACTGCCACTGTCCAATACTTAAATGAAATGTTTTATGGGAATTATATATTGTACTACATTATCTGTTAATTCATGCTATGATAATGTTGGCCACTTGTCATACCTACTAGATTTTTTTGGTAACATTATTTTAACACAACAAAACTTGATCTTCTAAAATGTTAGTTTTCCACCATAACAATTTCAGTATTTCAGGTAATATAGAAATACTTGAAACATTTCTCCTCATAAGGTGCACATAGTTGCAGATGTAATGTTCACTGTTTTTAACTTTTGTAAACTGCACAGAGAGCTTTGGCTATGGGGCAGTATATAAATGAAATAAATAAATAATAAATGCTTTGAAATTACCTATTATTTCTAAAAACCAGTAGCAAAATAGAGGATGTACTTTACACAGGAAATACTTTACACAGATGGTAATCATCTTGCCAGAGGAGAGCAAAAGCTTACGTTATCAAGCTCTAACATTAAAATCTTTTCCATGCTTCATCCTCTTATATTTTACAAATACAGTTTTTGTTTCTAAGCTGTTAGGAATTCTTAAGGCTTTATGCATTGATCTTACCAGCACTGCAAAAAGCATATTTAGTTTGCCACACTCACTGTGACTACTGGGTGCCATAGCAGCTGCTGTAGTAAAAACTACTATTATGGCAGCTAATAGCTATCTATATCATCAGGCGACCTGATCCTGATTAAAGACTTTACTATGTGTTTAAGTACTTAAACACAATTGACATAGGTCCATAGCTATTCTCAAGGCGAAGTACAGTAATTAGATAGAGAAATGGGTTTGCCTGTCCCACTAAATACTGGTTCAAATTGTTGATTCAGTTGCCCTGTATGTTACTTTATTTGGTACCTCTGCCATGAATTATGGTACACGAATTACCACTTTGTCAAAAATATGATTCCCAGCACCAACTTTAATATCTTCAAAAGAAAATAAATAGTGCTAAATATGTAAAGGTGTTATAGTATTTGCTTCTTTAAAATGGGGAAAATGGAAATGCACCTATCTAATTAAATGGCTAATAATATCATATTCAGTTATTTACTGTGGTTGTAACTGCTGGAGAGTAGAATTAAGATTAATCTACTCTGATTTATTGCAGCTTAAAAAGAAAAAAAAATGACAATCATAATGTGCTGAAGAGGGTGGATATTTATTTGTTCATAAAATTGCAAAATGTAGCTGGTCGAAAAGATTGTAATTGAATTTCATTGCTGTAGGGCCTGGTGATTCCTGCTACAGACCTGATAATTATTATCATTATCCCAGCAACAAAAGATTAAAAAGGAAACTTTAAAAAAAATGCATGTAAACATCTTGTGTGTCAACAGCACACAAAAATGCTGCGGAAGTTGCCACATAAAACTCAACCCGTCTTTGTTGCTCTCCTTTCAAAATGCTCATTGGTTCACCTTTTGGGGAAAGAAATGGCAAATAATTGTGCTCTTTGGCTTTTACATTCTTATGTTCTTGGGCCCCAATCTAGTTTTAGTCAGGTGAAGACAAAGTGTTGATACACTGCGGGAGAATGGAGAAGCACATCAGAATTGCTTAATTTATTTTTACATTTTTAAACCAATCTCGATTCTAACTGGTTTCAGGTGGTATACTATAATAAAATGCATGTCCTATTTAGAGCACTGTAATGTGGCCAACCTGTGGAGCTCATTTGACTTACCAGGGAGAGATGACCAAGTTCACAATTTACACTGGAAGCAAGAAAAGGTGAGACAATCGCTCATGCTTTCCACTGTTGGAGACATTACACAGACGTCTTGCATTCCTCCAACCCCCTTAAAGCTGAAATCAGCCTGGGTGGATCTGTAGTCAGGGCAAACAGCCGAAAACAATCCTGCCCTCTTTTTTTTCAGCTCGAAATAACCATTACCAATTTCTTGTTCACTCACGAGAGGAAAATACCGGTAACAGAATCCAGGGTGTAGAGTGGGTGAACATCCAAGATGTACACAAAGAGGGAGGGAGAGAAGTCTCAGGATGCTACAGGAAGAAAACTATTAAACAAAAGCCTGAAGCGTTTTGGCCTTTTATTTTTTTACGCCTTCTTCAGGGGGTTGTTATAAAGTCTGCAGAAATTATTAACAACAAATTGTCTTGTGATGGAAACTAGACCATCTAGTCACCATCACAAGACAATTTGTTAATTAATTTCTGCATTATTAAGCCCCTGAAGACCTAAAAAACAAGAGGCCGAAACGCGTCAAGCTTTTGCATAATATTTTTTTCTCCCAAAGCATCCTGAGACTTCTCTGCTTTTTTAGGTAACAGAATCCATAGTCACTCCTCACTCCAGGGGATGGTGATTTTGAGCTGAAAAAATACCTCAGCCTGAATTTGGCTTTTTAAGGACCCTAGTTATGAATTTTATGTATAACATGTGATAATGAAGGGCTGGCCTAGAAGTAATGTTAATTCTGTAACTGTTCCTTGTGTATTTGTTTTTTCTTCACTAAATAGCAGCCGTGTGTGTGTGTAGTACGATCTGGACCTGGATCACAGCATGGGGGAAGGTAGACTTTAAACCTCTGGCCCCACTTCAGTCTCAATCCAAATATCTCCATGGCTGATATTTACATCAGAAGGGAAGCTCCCTTTGATGCCAACAACAGCTTCCTTATCAATTCAAATAGCAGCAGTGGAGAGATTTCTCTCTGAACTATGCAACATCATAGTTTTTTCTTCTGTAGTTGGAAACTTAACTGTTGTTTTGTGCAATCAGGTAATTTTTAGCAAACTAAATGAAGTTCACAACACAACAAGAAAACAAGCTCGCATTTCATAGGACCATCACTTCTTTTGAAGCTATGCAAATGCAAAAAATAAAACACAAAAACAAAAAGTAGTTTGTTAGAACATTACAGAAGTTTTGTGTCCGATTTGGGAGGAAGATACTTGCTTCAGGTTGCAATTCTAAAAACCACTTATCTACAAGTGATCTGATTAAAAACTGCAAGGTTTTCAAGAACAAGGGATTTTAGAATTTCTTGCTGTTGTATTTTTAAAGAAATCCACATTGAGCCATTCATTTAATAAAAAAAAGTCTCTCTTTTGGTTTTCAGATATAACGATTGGAAAAAAACAGTAGTCGATATGCAGAATAGACAGCCATTTTGCTGTTAAAGGTTCTACAATCTAGGCGATAACATGATGTGCAATTTCTCCCCTTTTAAAAATGTATTATTTCATAATATTAATTAGTAACATAAATGAACACAATAGAAGTCAAACTGAGCAATTGGGAGGGGATATAAGTAAAATATGTTTTCCTTTTTTCAAGTTAGATATGCTGTTGTTTGAATGCAGTTAACTCATCTGGATTACCTTAATGCATTATATGTGGGGCTGCTTTTGAATACTGTCCAGAAACTTCAGCTGATCCAAAATGGGGCTGCAGGATTAACAGGTCAATATGAACATATTATGCCAATGCTTTCTGATCTGCACTGGCTGACAGTCCATTTCCAGGTCTAGTTCAAAGTGCTGGTATTAATTTTCAAATGCCTAAATGGCTTAGGGCCAAGTTACCTGAAGGATCATCTCCATCCATAAATACCTGCCCAGATCCTAAGATCATCTAAAGAGACATTTCTCCTGGTGTCCCTGCCAATGAAATGAGGTGGGAAGCTACTGGAATGCTCTTGGCAGAGACTTGCTTGGCACCTATATGTTGTGATTCTTTCAACACCAGGAGATCGTATTCTCCCAAATATTTTAGTCCTTCAAGTTTTTGCTGCTTTTAAAATTTATTTTAACTTTAGATCTTTACACTTCTGCTGCTTTTTGTTTTTATACTGTAGTTTTACATTTTTAAGTTTTGTATTTTATTGCATTGCTTTATTTTTTGGGTTTAATTGATTTAAACCACCCAGAGCTTTGGCTTCTGGAAAGTATAGAAACTGTGGTCATCATCATTCACCATAGGTGTGAAAGAGACAAGCTCTGGTTCTTAAAGAGTTCGTATAAAAAGATTTTTATTAGTATCCAAAGGTGCTCGAAGTTTTGGACAGGAGCTGAAAAACGTTAATGAGCTGCCAAAGAGCTACTGTGTTGCAAGATTTTTCAGATTGCAGTCTCTAGTTTATAATACTGCGATTTTCAGCATTCTATGCTGGAGCTATGCTTGTAAATTTAAAAGACCCTGTTGGTGTATTTGGTGCTCCCCCCCCCCGACATACCCATCATCATTCACCACCATTTAAATATATATATATATATATATATCAGTTGTAGAGGATAGACTGTAGGGAGTCGGTGAGTTTAACCCTTCCTCACCATGAAAATTGTGCCACTGAAGCTGCTGTTTGCATTGGAGAGAAATGTCTATTGGTGCCAGTGAAGGATTTCCACCCAATGCAAATAGAAGCTTCAGGAGGGTGATTTTTATGGCATGTGTAATTTTACGCTAATGCCTGTCTCAATTTTTGGCTTTTCATTCCTTTTTCATAGCACATCATCTGAAACTTAAGATTAGTGTCAGCCCTCAAAGCAATGCTGTCCGCTCCCCCACCCCAGCTGACAATCTCTTTTCTCCCTCCAGGGCTCTGAAACAGATCAGAGGGAGATAGACACAGATCTGACTATGTGAACCAGAAGAGGTCTTCTTCTTGAACTGGTATGTTTTAACTGCTATTTTTCTTTTCAGGGAAGCCAGACCAGAAGGAATAAACAGATTGCGTTGCAATGGAGAAATGAGTAATCTTTCTCTCACTGGTCTCTCAACTGCTGTGCCCCCACATCCTCATTGCAGGTGGTGTGCGTGTGAGAGAGAAGTGGCAGCTTGGTTTGCCAGAAGGGCACTTCAGGTGAGGAAATGGCCATTCAAAGAATAGTTACTGATTGGGATTTTGAGCACCAACTACAAAAGGTAGAATGGGCTGGCTGGAAGATAATGAATGCAAGGGAAGAACTATAGTTGAGCAAAGAATAAATAAAAACAGTAAAACACATTGTAGTAAAAAGGAATCGTAAGTCTGAAAATAAAATTTTATTAATTTTGGTAAAAAAACAAGACCACATGAACATATTTATGTGCAATTATATCAATACAAAGTAGACTGAATACCTACAATAGGTTAGTAAAAAGCTTTCAGCTTGTGCTAATTTTGAGAAAAAAAGGTAGCATGGCCATAATAGTAGGATTCTAATGGCTATTTTGATACCTTAAAAAGGTGGAGAGTATAATAGACTGAGATGACTCTCATCAAAATTTGAGAGTAATTTGAAAAATACAAAGTAGCAGTCACTAAGTTGTAATTATAACTAATTTTCTTTTAAACAGAAATTTCAGGAAGCTGTTTTCAGCCTCTAAATAGAGATATCTATTATCAATTAATGTTTCTCTCAAAATAAAACACCCAGTGAGATTTCTAGTTCTTAAAAATTGCTTATTTTGAGCCTGAAAAGATGTTTGCTTACTAGTGATTAATGAAGGCATCAGTGATGCCGATGTTATGATCTGCGGAACATCACAGCATTTGCCAACATCCTTAATAGCAGGATTCAAGAGCCATGCAATAAATTTACATAGGTCATTAAGTTCTTCTGATTTGTTTAGTTTGGTCTGACCATGCCTGCTTCACTAAACAGAATGTTATTCGAACGCTTGGCAGTGTTCATCATTGTTGCCCCAGTAAATTGCTGCTTCAACGTAACCCTTACCTAATTTGTTGCATACTGGTGTTCTTGTGGAAACAAACATGAAAACTGAGTAGACTGCTTGTTTTCTACTTGCCTACAAGAGAGACAATTTGACATCAGAATTTGTGATGTGACAAGCTTGCCTTTCCACTTCTTCATGTTTTTCCTTCTTCTCTGATGAAATGTCTCTTTTTCCCCAAATGCACCACTGAAAGAAGCTGTTAAGTTCATTTGGAATAATATCAGTGCGATTGTGTGGTACAGAACCATCAAATGTCCACAGCTTTGATTGCAATACAAGATTTCTGATGTCTGCAGACTCAAATAAAACATTCAGTTCTCTCATCTTTTGATCACCGTAACTTTCAGCCTCTGCTATCAGTTTTTCCCTTGTACACTTCACTGAAACTCTGGTTTGTTATGCTGTCTGAGTCGAGAAAATTCAACTTCCTTATCTGATAGCTCTGTCTCAATAAATATCTTTAATTGCTTACGTGACATTAGCTGATTCATGCACATTATTTGAAGAACAAATAGACTTATATGTTTCTTCAAGGACGTCCATTCCCAAAACTTGCTCCGCTGACAGTTTCTCTTCAAGAATATTGATGAATTCAACTTCTGCTGCCATTGATGAAACACATCTTCCCTTCTTGGAATGTTCCTCATTGAATCTATGCTCTTGAGATCGAAGAACATTTGTGACATATTTGGTCCAACATTTTCGATGATACATAACATCAATTGCGTGTGCATCCTTCATATTTATTGCTTCACTTAACCTTACTCTAAGTTTATCATCATTTCTAAATTCTATAGCTTGACATAAGTTTCTACCAGCTTTGTCGGTTGAAACCTTCCTTAGTTTTCCTTTCCTTGGGGCTGGCTGATCACAAAAAAAGCACTTGTCCTTTTCATAAGCTACAGTTTGTGACCGAGTATACTCGGCACTCTGTGCAGAGATTGAATATCCCTGAGGTTGAATGCACTCTGTAGAGGGCGTTGACTGTGGAAACCCGTACCTTTTCTGAAGTCTTTCAATTAATATTTTGTGGGTAACAGATTGGTAACACGATCGATGCCACTTCACATTGTTGTGTTTCAGTGTCTCAACATTAAAGTCAATGCCAATTTTTTTCATAATTCTGTCACTGTTTTCTTCGCTGTATTTTGCTTGCTTCATAAGGCACTCAATAATTTTCTCAGAACTGTCATTTGAAGGCTATGAAACACATCCCTCAGATGATTGAGAACTACAAATGAAACAGCATGGCTTATTGTCTGCCTTCCTTTTCTTCTTCAAGTTAGCATCAAACACAGGCTCCATTTGGAGTCTATTCATGCATCACTGTGAAACAACAGAGAAAATTAAGACGTTAATTGGGTTATTGGTTTAGAAATTTTTCAAACAAAATATAATTGTAAATTGTGTAGCAAAAATAAAGCAAGTTATGGGGGTTATTTCAACCACTAATCTTTTCAGAAGAAATGTTCAGGAAGTATCATACGGAAACCTTAAAAGTAAACTTTTTGATAAAATGGTAGGTCCTAAAAATACGTAATGACCTTTTTTGTGTAGGATTGAAGGAGAAACATTTTCTGTATAATTTTTTTTTATTAAACGGATGGTTACTTAGAAAAATGGGGGAAAGTATTTGCGATGGCGGCCATTTTGTTTTTCGCATGCAGCACTCAAACACTGCATTTTTGAGAGTGACACCATCGAAATTACGTTTTTCCAAGGTCAAACAAAGAGATTGAGACCACTCCCACACTTGCATCATCAAAGAGCCCATGGATGTACATTTGACAGACGACTACAAGTTACTTCTGAAGTATCTCCTTTATATAGTCTAATTTTGTCCTAAGACATTCACAGCCAACATTCATAAGGTTGGAGTAGTATTTTAGAGGATTCTGTATTATTCCTGCTTCTTTCAAATCAAATACAACATAATGGACATGTTTGAAGAATATTTGCCAAACCTTTCCAAATTATGTCATCTGGAGGTGTATTAGTAAACCACTTTGATCTTGGCAAACATAGCAATAGGCTGAATTCATATGGTTGCAGGGGGAAACACAGTATGGGTTTCCCCTGTGCATGCTGCTGTTGTGACTAGCATTTACCTAATTACCCATGCTGCATTGTGGGTTGCTGTGACATCTGCACAGTGGGAGTGACTTCTAACCCACTCCTCACAAGCTATGAGTTGTGGGGTGGGTTAGAAGACACTCCTGGTGCACCTCACACCAGGTTCAGATGGCATCGGTAATTAGGTAAATGTTACATCACTGGCATGAGCGGGGGCAGGAGAAACAAGCCATACTGCATTGCTTCCCCCTGCAATCATGCAAACCTGGCCAATTCTGTCACAACCCAAATTTCCTTGCTGGTTCCATGCACAAAACATATATTTTTATTATGAAGAATATCACAGCTCCTTCTTAATAGCCCATCAATGAGTGGTGATGGACTATGATAATTACACTCAGTGTTGCCATGGTCAGCACCAGGCACTAGCATTTCCTCACCTATTTTTTCTTTCTTTCTTACATACACCTTGCTGCAGCTGCCTCCTAAATTATTTATTTATTACATATTTATACTGCCCAACAGCCCAGGCTCTCTGAGCAATTTACAACTAAAAGCATAAAATCCAATTTAAAACTTTAAAAACACAATAATAATAATAATAATAATAATAATAATAATAATAATAATAAATTTGTTACCCGCCTCTCCCTCTGGATCGAGGTGGGGCACAATACAAATGCAAACACCATAAAATACATATAATTGATTAAAACATGTAAAACTAATATATTATTAAAAGCAGCACATTATTAAAAGGCATCTTAAAATTCAACTGGGTAGGCCTGCCAGAAGAGATCAGTCTTTAACCAGAATGAGTTAGGGTCCAGGGAAGGCTTGTTTTAAAAGCTATGTTTTTAGGAGGCATTTAAAAGATACACTTTCCGCCTCCCGAACTGCACAAGGGACAGTTTTCCAGAGGGTGGGTGCCACTACGGAGAAGGGCTGCTGTCTACGTTCTTCACAATGACATTTGCTTCATCTCAGAATGGCCAGCAGGGCCTCCTTTGAAGATCAAAGGAGGTGTCACCTGGGTGTATATAAAGGAAGGTCCCAAGTTGTTTAGGGCTTTGTAAGGTAATAGCATGACTGTACATGCCTCAGTAGCTAACAGGCAGCCAGTGCAGTTGTTTTAACACTGGTTTTATGTGGGCAGAGCTAGCTGTCCCCGTGAGCACGATAGCTGCTGTGTTCTGCACAAGTTGCAGCTTCCAACCACATACATGGGTAGCCCCACATAGAGCGCATTACAGTAGTCTAATCGCGAGGTTACCAGTGTATGAATGACTGTGGCTAGGCTATCCCTGTTCAGGAACGGGCATAGCTAGCATACCAACCAAAGTTGATAATGGGTGTTCCGGACCACCAAAGCCACCTGGGTCTCCAGTGACAAAGATGGGTCCAGGAGCACACCCAAACTACAGACCTGCTCATTTAGAGAAAGTGCAACCCCATCCAGAACAGGCAAACACCTCAATTCCCAGACCTGGGAACCACCAACCCGCAAGGCCTCTGTCTTATCAGTATTCAGCTTCAGTTTATTGGCCCTCATCCAAACCATAACTGTATCCAGGCGTTCAGAACATGCACAGCCTCTCCTGATTCAGATGTTACAGAGACACCTTGCCCCAAATCTCCTGATGACTGCTCCCAATGGCTTCATATAGATATTAAATAACATTGGGGACCGGATGTGAGGGTACCCTTGCATACGTATATACACCTCTTGGACTACTATCTTAATTCATGTCATCACATCTTTATCCAGTATACAACCAGTGTTTGAAGTTTCATTTTATTTCACAAGTCTATGGGATAGGCATTTCTATTATGTGTTGTCTGAACAGGCCCTTTGAAAAGATATATAGTGACCTGTAAAAGCAAATTTTTGGAGGTTTAGAAATGCTTCTACTTAGACATCAAAGGATCCTTTTTAATTGTTGATTTTCAATGGCTAATTGGAGCAAGGCAAGGTTAGATGAAATAAAAACAAGTTTGACTTTATCATCTGAGCTTCATTTACAAATTCATCTTCTCCACTGTCGGTGATTTTTTTGTGGAATTCAAAAAGTTGCAGATATTAAGTTTCTCAGTTTTTATACTATGAAAGCTGCCAGTTTCACCAAGGGTATAACTCTAGGTTTGTTGAAAATATCTTGTTCAATATACAATTATTTAGATGCTTCCTATTCTTTAACATAGCATAATTCATCTTGCTTGTCTTGGGTTTCAGTTGTTGGCTTATTCAGTCTTCTTCTGAAGTTTGAAAAGCACAATGAGTGGTATTTGGCTTCAGATGCAACTAAACCCTAACTCTGCACTACTGCAAGAATTTGACTGTCTTCTTTTTCCATTGCAAACTGTTTTGTTGTTCAACCAGTTCTAAGCTGCACACATTGAAGCTGTTTCTTAATATCTGGGCCCACTCCTGTACTTGATTGACTTTATTGTGAAATAAACATTTTTCTTCAAATATTGGTGTTGAGATTCCTGCTGTTGTATAAACCACCACGATCCTGCGAGGGTGATCTAAATATGGCACCAGTCTTCATGCACAGATCACTTTTATGGATAAGGAGTAGCATACACAAAATGTGTAAGCTCTGTGAGTGGTTATTGCATCCAGCACTTGAAGCTGTGCACAAAGTTCCCTTCCAATGCTGAACTGAGATTGTGAAATCAGAGCAAAAGATGCTACTTTCATACCAGATGCTCCAAACATGTAATGAACCAATAATTAATTTTCCTACTGGCATATTAAGCCTCTGTCTTATGTTACTATATAAAAGCTGAATTTTTCATGTCACTTGAAGCAGAAAAATAAGTGTTTTAAAATGAAAATATATAAAGTGTATATCACACATGGTGAAAGTATAACCAGTACTTCTTTCTTTCACTGTGTTAGCCCTAGCCACTAAAAATTAGCCCAAAGAAAACCAGCAAATTTTTAGACTTACATTAAGAATTTTATAGCTACATAGCAGTTTGTCAGTACGAACTGATAAATGGACTTCATCGTCAAGAAACCATTTTTGGCCAGCCACAAATGGACACAGAAATAAAATGAAGTATCTTATATTTGTTGGCCTATCACCCTTGCACTTTAGATAGAACCTAACAACCCAATCCTGGCAATAGTGTTCTCTTACCACTTCCAATAAGCAAAATTCCTGTTTTCACAGCATATAAAATCCAACTTATTCCTGTCACATGCTGGAGATTGTATGTTGAAGTCTCATCAAATGGAAACATAACTGTTGCAAAGTTATGCACATTTATAAGAGATTCTAGCATGCAATCCTAAACAAATTTACTAGAGAATAATCCCCACCAAACAAAGTAAACATACTTAGGACTGGGTTTTATGTTCCATTAAAGTCATGAGACTTAATCCTTAGTAAACATGTACAATATCAACCCACATGTTTAGAGTCCAATAACACTTCCAAGTTCAGAACTACAGACCCCAAATATGTTTTGTTGTGTGGAACACCCCACCACCACATATATGAAAATCTCTAGTTCTCTACATATGTAATTTTGACAAAGGACTTATAACAGTGATCCTTACTCCACAAGTGCTTGAGGATTAGGGCCTGATCCATTAGAATTAATGGACAGTTCTCCATTGATCTCAGTGGTAGGCAAGTGTACTTCCTTAGGGAAAAACTAAGAACCACTGAAATCAATGGCACTTTTGCCACTTAATTTCAAGAGGTGTGAAATTGAGCCTTTTGTTTTTGAAAACGATTTTTTCTAAATATGGTTTAGGACCAGAGAGAGAGAGAGAGAGGGAGGGAGGGAGAGAGATCTGCAATACTCAAAATAATGTCATTTCACTCTACTACCCTTGTCATTTATCAAGCAATCTGTATCTATATGAAAATCTGTAACCCCCCAAGAGACTAGTTCTTGAAACCTACTAGAGATTATTTTTGAACATGCGAAATCTAAGGATTCGTGTCTTAAAAAAAAAAACATTTTCAGGTGGTTAAAAGCTATCAGTGTGGCACAGTAAAGAAATATGCAAGCAGAGACCCTGGGTAGGGCGTCGTGGGGCCTCAGCCAGAAACACATCAGCAATGCTTCCTTTGCCCAAGTGTCGTCCGACATTTTAACTCTAGCGTTTTGGTTTGGTGTTTTGGGTGAATAAGCGCAGCCTCCAACTTCTCCTCCTCCTCCCGTGAGCCGCTGTCACAGAGGCTGAGTGACAGCCGGAACGAGGGAGATTTCAAAACCCCGCTGAGAGCTCTTGGGTCTTCCATGGAAATCGAGCGCTGACACGGCCCGTCTCCGCGGCGAGAGAGAAGCGCTCCAGGCTTCTTCCGCCGGGCGACTGAAAGGAGTGGGGAGAGTGTGTGTGCGTGCGTGTGCGTGCAATGCACGGCAGGCAAGGACCGGCCCTCGGTGTTCACAAAGCTCTGGCGGTGGGGGGGGGGGGGGGAAACGCGGCCTGAACCCTGAACGTGTGTGGGCTGCCCGAGCACCTTCTGCCTCCCTCGGCCAGCGACGCCGTCCCGGTAGGCGGTCAAGGCCTCGGCCTCGCTTTCCTCCCTCGGCCCGAACACATCCGAGCAGGCCTCGCTCATTGTCTCTCACACAAACCCTGGCAAACAGGAAGCCACCTCGGCAAGGGAGGGGGACTTACGGCGGGTGAGCGACAAGCCCGGCAAGCCAGTGAGAGCCCGGGCCACGGAGCGCCGCAGCCAATGAGCTGGCAGGAGCGCCAGGGGGAGGCGGGAGTTCCGGGCTGGCGGGCAAGGCGGCGGCGGTGTCGGCCGGGCCCCCTCTTCCCTGCTGCAAGCCCCACCTTTCGGCTTCCTCGCACCGTCAATCAAAATAGGGGAAAACCCCGGAGTGGGCTCAAGGCCGCCGCCGCCACCTTCACCACCACCACCACCTCCTCGGCAGCAGCAGCAGGAGCAGCCGCCGCCCGCGCTCCATAAGCATGTCCCGGGCGGCGGCCGCCTAGCCCTAGTGGCCGCGGCGGCGAGCGGGGCCTGCGCGCGAACGAGCGAGCGAGCGCCAACCAGCCAGCGCTTTCTTTCCTTCCTTCCTCCCTTCCTTCCTCCCTCTCCCTGCCAAGTAGGCAGAAGCTCCCCTTGTCGCTCGTTCTCACACCATGACCGGTACGTACGGGCCTCCGCCGCCGCTTCTCCTCCTCCTCCTGGGTCCGGCGGGCGAGTGTATGTCTGCCTACGAGTGTGGCTCGAGCGGCACTGGCTGAGCAGCAGGAGGAGCAGAGCCAGGGGGAGGAGGGAGAAGAGGGGCAGGGGCAGCAGTGGCGGCGGCGGCGGCAACAGCGCGGAGGGAGGAGGAAAAGAGGAGGAGGAGGAGGAGGGCTCCTCTGCTGCGCGGGCGGGTGGGAGGGAGGAAGGAAAGCAGGGCGGGCTCCTCTGCGCGGGAGGGAGCGCTGGGGTTATGGGGAAGGGAGGGGGCGAGCGCTCCCGTCAGTGACTCTCCTCCCCTCCCCCCAAACAACCACCCTCCCAACTACTACCGCCGCCACCCGACCCCCCCTCCCCTCTTTCTCCCCCCGCCACCCCCACCCCCCCGTTCCCGTTATGCCCGCAGCTCCCGAGAAGCCCGTGAAACAAGAGGAAATGGCTGCCTTGGACGTGGACAGCGGCACCCACGGCGAGTATCTGCAGCACGGAAACGGCGCCTCAGCAGCTACTTCGGCCGACGCCTCTGACGAGGCCGGCACCCCCCAGGTAAGTGCGGGCCGGCAGAGCGCTTGGCGCCTCTTCCCCGGGACCTCTCTCTCTCCCCTCCTCCCCCGCGCCCCATTCTCCGCGCCGCGAGCCCCGGTGACACGTTGAGAAACGCGGGACTCGGTGGCGCCGCCGCCTCCTGCGCGCTGCCCTGAGGGAGGGGGCGAGGGAGGGAAACCGAAAAGGCTGCCGAGCGCCCCGCACTAACCGCCCTCCTCCTCCTCCTCTTCCTTTCCCGGGCCGCCTGTCGAGCAGGACACCCAGCCGTCGCCGCTGGCGTTGTTGGCGGCTACCTGCAGCAAGATCGGGCCGCCGTCACCGGAGGACGACGGCGAAGCTTCTCCATCTGCCGGAGCGGTAAGTGCCCGCCCCGCCGCGCTCGCACGGCCTGCCGGGGGGAGAGAGGGAGAGACAGCGCAGATCGCCCGCCCGCCCGGGGGGAGGGACGGGGAGACACCGCATAGCACTGCCCGCCCGCCCGGGGGAGGGACGATCGCAAGGCCGACCTGCCAAAGAGGGGTCCCCAGGCTCCCCTGCCTCTCCAGGAGGAGCCGGGCTCCCGGGGGGCGGCGGCGGCGCTGGCACTTCCCCTCGCCTCTTGTAGCGGCGCCTTCCCTTTGCTTTCAAACGGGGGCTCGGGGGGGGGGGGAGAAGAGAGGCGGGAAGCTTTCACGCTCCCGCTCATCCCTCCCCCAACAACAGGGAGGTATCTTGTTTTTTCGTCCCTGAAACGTGAACAATCCCCTTTCCCCTCCTCCTCCTGAATGTCAGCTGTCACCCCTGGAACCCCACAATAACACAAAATGAAAGCTGGGCTGAAAGAGAGGATGCACTTTAAGGGTAAAATGGCTGTTTGAAAAAGCAGCCGATACTCCCTAGCGGAAGCAAGCTGTTTTGAACGCGGTTTCTGGGTGCAGTTCACAGTGCACTGCGGATCATTAAAAAAGGGGGGGAAAGTTTTGAATGTTTTATCACTTTTGTAGGGGCTCTGCCCTGAAAATGTCTTTACATTCCTCCTCGGTAGTTTTTAGAGGAATGTGATAGAGGCATAATGTAATGAAAAAGATTCCGTGCAGATATTTTATTGTTTGACCAATTTAATAAGCAAGTTCTAAAGGGTGGTGAAGAATTAAAGATCAATTTTTAAGTAATACATCTGATGTTTTATTAGTGGATTGATGGAGCGTTTAGGGTAATGTTCAGATTGCTTGAAAGGATTTAAGGCACAATCCTATGCACATTTCCCCAGCCAGTATGGCAGGCTGGTGAATGCTGGGAGTTGTAGGACTTTTTTCTGTCTAAACATGCATAGGATTGTGCTCTTAACTATGTAAGATAGTGGAAATAGACACACGTTCTTATTTTGAAATCTGTTTGTAATGCTGATTGGGCAGATAGTACATTTGATACTGAATTAAAATCTTCATTTTTTTTTGTTATGTTCTAAATTTTATCAGGATTTTGTTTGGTTTTATATTGGATGAACAATTGTGGTAGAATGGAATAGATGGAATATATGTGTGTGGAATGAGAGATACCACATTAGCTGCAATGAGACTGGCCACAATCCTAAGTATGCTTGTGCATAAACCCCAGTTAATTCAGTAGGACTTCTTAGTAAGCATGCATAGGACCACACCATTCCAATATCAACTAAGTCACTGTTTAGCATTTGTTCACTTAATTTAGTATACATTTCTGTACCCACTTGAGTACTCATAAGTCATATCAACTTCAGTGGAGGTTAAAAACCATGACAGTGGATTAAAGTTTGTAGTGTCACATGGTAGTAAGAAAGTATTTATTATCTCCATAGCACACCAGGAAGCTATGATGCAGTTCAAACTAATCACATGTCCACAGCCTCAGTGAGTTAGTATCAGAGCTTGGAATAGAGCCAAATTTTTATTTGCTCATATCTGTCCTTTTAACTATGATGCAAAGGAAAAATAATGCAGCAACGTGGTCTCAGATTCTTAAAGAGCCTGAAGCAGGATTTTGACATGGGTTAAATTCTCCATTCTACAATGTTTATTAAAGTATGAAGTAAGATTACACTTGGACAACATTAAATGCATTTTTGTTATAATGTAGGCTTATAAATTGGGTAAGATTAAAAAAGGAGGTCAGGTATTCAAGATGGACTGGGGAGCAGGCAGACAGGTATGTGAGACAGAGGCAACAAAAAAGAGTGAAGAGAGTACAAATGGAAAGGGGATTTTCCACAAAAACATCTCAATGGTTCTCTGCAAGTATTTATGCAATAGGGGATGTAGATGGTTTTAAACGGTAGTATTGCTACGCCTGTTGTTTAGCTGTGCCTCTTAATGGGTCATGGCTCCAGCTCAGTGTGGTTGCAGCTGACCCAGAATGTAACTGAGGCCAGATCTACACCAAGCAAGATGAAACACATATATGGGTTGTGTCATGGGCCCCATCAGTTGTCAAAACTGTTAACCATTTTAAAGCACTAGTGTAGATTCTACTTGATTCACACATGGCATTCTGTCATTGTTTTCATAATACTAGAAATTCTGGACCTCTGAGCGCCATCAGATAGAAATAATGGCAGAAGATGAAGAGAACTAGAAAGGAAAGGCATTGGCATGTATCTTCTTAAAAGGAGTCTTCTAGGGTAGATATTTTTAAAATAGTATTTAGTGGAGTGTTCCATGAGGAAAGGAATTAGTGCTCCTGAAAGTGATCGCAAAATGGCAACAAAATTCTATGAGTTCTCCTGTCAGTGGGAAAAGATAAGAGCCTTTTACAACAAATTCTTCTCCCAGCATGTTGAGATGTAACTAACAGGAGTTAGTATTTATATCATTAGGAAAACTAACTGGATTCCCCCCCCCCCACTTCTTAAATTATGTGTGCCCATTTTTTCTCCAAACTTTATAATGCAATTAGGATTAAGTTGCAACAAATATATTCCTAAATGAATCTTGCTATCCTGATTTAAAAACAAACAAACAGACTTTTCCTGGCTTCTGCAATGTTCATCACTAAATTAGAATGCTACTATGGCCTATATTTTACATTTTTAATCAGGAAGGTGTCTAGAAATGAGAAAGCCATCTTGCTGAGTGAAGTTGCCACAAAGATGATGTTAGTATTCCCTGGCTCTGATCTAATAGTGTTATTTAATTACACCTTCTATTTAGAGCATGTTTTACGCTAAGGCCTTGCTGAGATGCCACAACCATTTGCACGTTATGAACAGTCTTTGAATTCATGTGCTTCCTCCTATCCTCATGTGCTCTTATCCCTTCCTGATACACGATTACAGAGATCCTGTTCAGACATATTTGGTAGCAATTCATGGGTTAATTAACCCAAGGATTGCGGGGATGCACGTAAGCCTCTTCTGATTTCCTGCAACAATCTACAAATGCTGCATTCATAGGTTGTTCCTATTAACCAGAAGTGTCTTGCAAACTGCTCAGCCACAGGTTTGATTACACATTGCCTCTGGATGCCGCTATTATATCCAAACAGGGCATATTCTTTGTTGTAATCTTCAAATTGGGCAAATAATGGTTACCATGTCTTCGCTTGCCTTCTGGTTTCAACTAGGTCTCCAATTCTGTCTGGAAGCAACTTATTCACATAAAGTATAGTTTGCCTGGTTTAGGTTTAATGGAAAATGATAGTTTGCTGCAAACCATGAAGTGGGGGAGAGAATTGGAATATCTGAGGAACAGACTTAATAGCCAAACCAGGGTTTCGCCATTGTATCCAAACTGGCAAAAGAGAATAAATTGATTTGATATTTGATAATTGATTTGATCTTGAACATAAATTGATTTGATCTTGAACATATTTAATAGTACACTCATCTGGCCAATATAAATATCTGTGAAATAGTTTGTGATATTTAGAAATCTAAATTTGGCACACACTCCATAGATTTCTGCACAATACAAAGAATTGTTGAAAAAAATTTCACTCTGTTTTCTTCTCATATTTCTCAGGTATCATCATAGGTTTTTTTTTTATAATACCAAACTTGCTGGTTCTGTGTGACAAGTATCCACAGCCAAGGTAGTGGTTTCTGCATATTGGGGAACTCCCTGACTAGAAAAAGTATTAACTTGTAAAGGTACAATTGTATGCATGGTTAGACAGAAGATGTCCTACAGCTTCCAGCATTGCCCTGCCAACATGGCTGACTGGGGAATGCTGAGAGTTGTAGGATTTTTTTTTCTGTCCAAACATGCATAGGATTGTGTCCTAAATGGAGAAAAAAACCCAAGCCAACAGCCTAAGGTCTGAGCATGTTTAGTTGCCCCCAGGAGCCATGTTGAGGGGTTCATTCCTTTTATATAAAAAAAAGAAAAGAAAATTGGGAGGGGGAAACTGGTTTACTTGAATCCTGAACATCTTGTAAAAGGGATTAAGTGTTGGGTGGTATGCATCTCATGAGCTTAAAAATGTTCTTCCCCGAACTACATGGAGTGGTTATAAAACAGAGGGATTGAAAAAGGACAACTTTTTTTTTTCTTCTCCAGAAACTTGCCACCTACTGTATAGGAATAAAATGCTCACTTTGGGGACTGACAGTCATCCCTAAAACTGAGCACTATATAGCATAGCAGGGGAAGGTTTTAGGAAGGTATGTAAAGAAAAAAAAAGTCCTTTCTCTTTATCCTTCCATGATGTGTACCATGAGTTGTAAATGCCAGAATTCTAATTCCCCCACATCCCTGATGTGATAAGCTAAAAGTTATCTCGGTGTGTGTTAATTAAGATTGGAGGAAAAACCCTTTATCCAGTCCTAATTAATCAGCCTTCCAAGGACCCTGGCTCTGCCCCATCAATAGTTTAAAATAACATGGAATAAAGATGAAATCCCATACAGTGCTGGGAGAGAAAGACTGAGGTACTCTCCGTCTTGTATACTGTGCTGCTCAGGTTGAGAGCAAGATGATAACCCACCAGGTCACTGAGCGCTGTATCCCAGGAGTCAGTGCCATAGGGTAATAGTGTTATATCACTAGAGTGCTGAGGTGTAGCAGGATTTATTCATGTAGACCTAGAGCTCAACAGTCTTCTGCTCTTGCTCAATAAGGGTTTTTCCCCCATGTTTATCCTTTTACAGTTTCTTGCAGGGCCAACTTATGTAAAAGTTCAATATTGAGCCTGAATATCTGTGAGCCTATCTTCTTAGATTTAAGATATAGAGGGGTTTGTGTAATACATAATATCTCTTAGAAAGGTGCAGTGAAATCAGCAGCTAGTATTCATTTATTTATTAAATTTATATACCCCCCCCCTTTAGCTGAAGCTCTCTGGGCAGTTTACAAAAGTTAAAAACAGTGAACATAAAAAAGTATACAAAATTTAAAACCATCACAAATATAAAAACAGTATAAAACATTAGTTGATTTAGCATTAGTTGATTGCTTCTGTTTTCAGTAAAATTCTCTGCTCAAACTTTTCTTCCCCCAGGCACCATCACAGTTTCTACTATTTTTTTCCTTTATATAATATTAAGGATGCAATCCTATGCATGTTTAGACAGAAAGGAAGTCCTACAACTCCCAGCATTCCCCAGCCAGCATGGCTCGGGAACTCTGGAGTTGTAGGACTTTTTCTGTCTAAACATGCATAGCATTATGCCCTAAAATATATAAAATATTGGTTTTTGTCATACTTACAAATAGCTCTTATGTTCTTCTCATTGTGTGCTTCCAATACTGGTTCTCTTTCTTCTTACTCACCCCCCCCCCCCGCCCAATAGTTTAGCCGTTTCAACAGCCGCTGTCTGAGGAGGGTTA
Source organism: Elgaria multicarinata webbii (assembly GCF_023053635.1). Classification (NCBI taxonomy): domain Eukaryota; kingdom Metazoa; phylum Chordata; class Lepidosauria; order Squamata; family Anguidae; genus Elgaria; species Elgaria multicarinata. The sequence goes on from NC_086172.1 coordinate 41,671,465, forward strand.
CTCTTTAGAACTTTATATCACTTGTGGGGTATGGATGATTTTATAGCTTGAGTACAAATGACACTGTTTGAGATGTCTTTGTTTTGATGTAGGCTTTCACCTAGATTTATTTTTGTCCCCTTTCTTCTGTCAGCTAGCATTAGAGGCATGGCATTTTTTCCCTTAAGGAATATCTGAAATATAAAGGCTAATCTATTAAAAGAAATTGTTTGCTACTTTGATGCCATTTTGAAAAGGAGTTCCCAATATTTTTTGAGGACTTCAATTTTATGTTACAATGCAATGTACACTTATCTAGGAGTAAGACACTTTGAACAAAGTGGAACGTACTTCTGAGTAAACATGTATAGGGTTCTGCTGTTAGTGTATTAGCTGTTCTTTGGGGAAAGTGTTGCACAGTAACCAAAATGTATAATAACAGACATGCAAGGAATGGCAATTGTAAAAGAAAACCCTGAAACCCAGATTTTATAAGCAGCTTTATATAAAATGTACTTTTGAGTGTGAATATGAAAGTAGTACACTCATGGTAGAGATAATAATCAAATCAAACAAGTTTTATAACGAGTAAATTTTCACCTGTACGCGTCCAAAACTGAGTAAACCTCAGAACATTTGAAGTAGGACTTGTTAGTATTGCAAGTAAGGGAACAAATCTATATTTTTGTGAACTTATATAACCACTCTGCAACATTTACATGCTAAAGCTAGAAGAGAAATGAATGTGCTTATATTAATAACTCCTTGTGGTTGTGATTTTAAGATAACTGGGAAGGTAAGTTATAATGAACCTAAAGTAAACACATTTAAATTAAATACAATTAGTATTGAGGTTAAACTTAATCATGTTTACAGTATGCTTTAATAGTATGTACATGTCCCAATTATATCATTGCAATGTGTAGCAATTTTAATTATGCATTATCGAAAGGAGGCTGTGGGTCACTAAACATTGACTGCCTGAATCTGTGGATGCTTAGGGGATCAGGAACCTGGTGTACACATGCCCCAAATAGTGACTCTGTAAATGTAGCGAGTTCTTGCATCACAGATAACTCAAGTGACTGAATTAATCCTTGAAACATATTCTTGCATTTTTTTATTAGTTGTGTGCACTGACTCTTTGATTTGGTGCTTTGAAAAATGGCTCAATTTGGCCCAGGCTGATTCAGAGTCTGTCCATTTCAATTTGTTACTGAACCCACATTGAGGTTCAAAAATCCTAGGCTTCATGCCTCCCATTTGAAATTTAAGAAAGCCATAAAGACTGATCACTTCCAGCAGGCCTACTCAGTTGAATTTTAAGCTTCCTTTTAATTATGTGCTGCCTTCTAATAATGCATTAGTTTTATATGTTTTTAATCAATTATATGTATTTGTATTTGTGTTGTACCCTGCCTCGATCCAGAGGGAGAGGTGGGTAAGAAATTATTGTAGTTGTTGTTGTTATTATTATTATTATCCCAGTTCAGATGGTTATCTAAACCAGGAATAGGCAACCTAACACCCTCCAGGTGTTTTGAACTGCAACTTTCATAATCCCTGGCCATTGGTCATGCTGGCTGGGGCTTATGGGAGTTAAGTCCAAAGCATTAGAAAGGATACCAACCTTTGATCTAAACCAAGGGTGTGGAGCCTCATGCCTGGGGACCAAATCCAGCCCTCCAGCATTCTCCAGTTGGTCACTGTTCTGCTCCTTTGCATGAGAGAGGAGAGGAGAAGCTTCGGCTGTCACTTCTGACTAAACCACTGTTTCCTGTTGTGATCCTGAAGAACTAGTTAGTTAAAGCAAACCTAGATAACTTAACCACAGTTTGATCCTAGTTTGTTAAACCAGAGTTGGCACAAAGAGCATTCCCCTGGGTTCATAAGTAATAGGAAAATGATTTTGTCAAAAGTAAAAGCAGAGAGTTTACTCTCTTTTAATTGTGTGAAAGAGAAGAGGGGTTGGAGGGAGCATATGAACCGAAGGTCTATTGTCCTTTGTAATAATCTAAAACCACTGTAATTTGGGACAGATATGATTCTCCTTAAAATCAGTGGGACTAACAAATTAAACTCGATTGTGTCACCTTTTTATATAACCTCACTTCATTTACACACAATGCTGGCAGTCCTTCAACAACTGTATCCCCATCACTACCACCTATGCTTACCTGGCTTTTGGTAGTATGAGGCAGACAAACACAAATCTCAAAAGTATTTAGCTGTAGTGTGGCATTTTATTTCTCAGAATGGTCTTCACCTGTGTAACTTAATTGTGAGTACATACTGGCTGACAACAGCAGCCCAAGTTCTACCATTTTGAGAAAAAAGGAGAGTGGCTATGTCACGGTGCTGCTTAACTTCCAAGCTATGATACTACTTACATGCTCATTTATTCTTGGGTGTTCTCCATTTCCACGAAATATGGCAGATCATGGAATATCCTCCTTCCCTAATAGTTTCTGAATATATTTCCACTAGTATTCCATAGAGTGGATCTAGGCTTTACACTCACTGGTGGGAGGGAAAGTGATTTTTTTTGCTGATTTCCCCCCTTTTTCTGCAAATCTGCACCAGAGGGCTCTGGGTGGGCCCTCAGGTGCAAACTTTTGGAGGGTGCAATCGGTGACATGGTATGTGTGTGTGGCAAGCATACCTCCTCACGTCTGCCAGTGGAGTCCTTCCTCTGCCTCTAACACCTTTTATGAATGGAAGAAACCCTTTTTTCAGGATGCAATCCAGCGTGAATACATATCACTGATAGTAAAGTGTGGCAACCTTTTTTGTTTCCATTGTGATTCTACTATGCATTTAGGGGGTGGGGAATGTATTTTTCTTTCATATCCTTATTTACCTACATATGTATGACATGTCAAAAGGCTTTATTGTAGCAACCATTGAACTTGGAAAATCCTAGAGCCTTGGAAGAAGTGTGTCTTACGGGAATCTGACTGCCCCAAAATTAAAGTACTGTAGAGCTTTGCTTCTTGCTCCCAAATATAAAATGAAGCCCTTGTATTACATATTCTGGCCAGAATGGGAAGAGAGTGCCTTTCAGGCCTTTGAAAAAGAGGCTGTCACTTGGATTTTTTGATATTTACAGAGAGCATGACAGAGAAGCTCCACCATGGCTTGTTCTTTCTTGGCTTTGACTACATCAAATATTTTTAAATGATTGTGCAATAATCTGTACCCTTTATAAAGGTGACCCTGGCAAAGATAAGCATACTGTATTTTATAAGTGTACAGGCATAAGACAAAGACTGGAAATTGTTTATTAAAATTCCCAAAATTGTACACTGCTAATTCTTTTTAAAAAATCATCTGAAATGGAGAATGGTTAGAAATGTGAACTTTTAACATATATATATTTTAGGGGAGACGTATTTCTTTGAAAACTTTAGCATGCCTCTGATTTACATGAGATCCTTCTAAACAATTTAATAGTTGAAACTACAGCAGCTTGTCTTTTGAATCTGCTGTTAGAGGACTTCTCATTCTAATAAACACAACATCTGTTAGGATGTTGTAAACGTTGTAGCAAAGCTTTAGATCTATTGTGCTAGACTTGTTCATTTTTCTTCATATGACTCTGCCTAAACTTTCTGATTTTACAAGGAAACATTTTAATTATATTATCCCAAACCTCATTAACGTGTAGAACAGGGTTTGGGAAGAAGAGAAACAAGGCTAAGGTGATTAAAATTTGCAGTTAAAGTAATGAGACTGAGACATCTGACCTTCTATGACCCAATTCAGAGCAACATTCCACAGTGCCATAGGATATGTGGAAAGGTGTCAGTGCTGTAGTCTCACTGTTGCTGTTCAAGTAGAGTAGCTTAGTATCTTTCAAGCTGAAAAGATCGAATGCGGTACATCATTTCTATTCTACGTTCATGAAATATTTATCTTTTTCATTAACTCCAAAATAAATCACTACCTCCTAGTGATGACCAACATGGTGTTTTTTCCATTAAACATCTAAAGCAGTTGGACATTAAAATGCTTAAAAGATGAAAATTAGTTTAATTTCAAAGTTTCAATACTTTGAGGAACAATGAGTACAATGAGTACAATTGTCTTTTTTCTCTCTCTTGATGTATTCATGTGCATTAGTTCTTCTCCATTTACTCCTGGTCTGAATTCAAAAGGCTGTGTAGAGACAGACATCCAGCATAGTAGAAGGAGGTGTGGGAAGGGACATCTCTAGTGCGCATGCACAGAAGTGCTTGTCCATACCAACGAAAGTCTTTGAATCCTAGTTTTAGTTATGCAGAAGATCTATCATAACTCACAGTATATCTTTGTTTGTTTTTCTTGTAACTGTTAATGGTAGTAACCATGTTCGGGTGATCATATTTTGGCTTAATAAGGGACTTACTAATAAATAGACATGTGTAGGATTGCACTGTTAATTTAGCTAAACATCAAAATATAGCATAGAGTTATGTGTGCTAAGGCCCATTGGAATCAGTTTAAGTGCATTTAAGTGGTACATCGAACTCTAAAGCTTCTTGCATATATAAGGGATTTCCTTGCATTTCATATGTAACCTAATACTTAAAATCTAGATGTCTTAACTTTGTTTTTGCTTTGCTTTTGTCTCTGTTCAGACAGGAGATTTGGCCTCCGTACAGTTAGCAGGAACTCCAAATAGATGGGAGGTGTTGTCTGCTACACCTACAACTATCAAAGATGAAGCTGGCAATATAGTACAGATCCCAGGGGCTGCCACAGTAACCTCAAGTGGGCAATATGTTCTTCCCCTTCAAAGTTTGCAGAATCAACAGATATTTTCTGTTGCACCTGGATCGGATTCATCGAATGGTACCGTGTCCAATGTCCAATATCAAGTAATACCCCAGATTCAGACAGCTGATGGTCAGCAAGTTCAGCTTGGTTTTGCGGCCTCTTCCGACAATGGTAGTGTAAATCAAGAAACTGGTCAAATTCAAATCATTCCTGGCTCCAATCAAACCATTATTGCCTCTGGAACATCTTCTAGTAATATTCAGAATATTTTATCACAGACTGGCCAAGTCCAAGGGGTTACAATTGGTGGTTCATCTTTTCCTGGGCAAGCACAGGTAGTTGCTAACGTTCCTCTTGGACTTCCAGGAAACATTGCTTTTGTTCCCATCAACAGTGTTGATTTAGATTCTCTGGGACTAAGTGGTTCTCAAACCATGACTGCAGGCATTAATGCTGATGGACACTTGATAAGTACTGCACAGGCAATGGATAGTTCGGACACTTCTGATAGGACTGCTGAACAGGTTTCTCCTGAAATGACAGAAACCACCACTGATACAGACTTATTTGTGCCAACATCATCTTCATCACAACTGCCTGTTACCATAGACAGTACTAGTATATTGGAACAAAATGCAAACAGCTTGCCTACTGCTACTGGGCAAGTACATAGTTCTGATCTTCAGGGAAATTACATCCAAACATCAGTCTCGGATGAGACGCAGGCTCAGAATATTCAGGTCTCCACAGCACAGCCTATTGTACAGCATATACAGCTTCAAGAGTCTCAACAAACAACCAGTCAAGCCCAAATTGTACAAGGTATTGCGCAACAGACAATCCATGGTGTGCAAGCCAGCCAAGGTATATCGCAACAGGCTTTGCAGAATCTTCAACTTCAGTTGAATCCTGGAACTTTTTTAATCCAGGCACAAACAGTGACCCCATCTGGGCAGATAACGTGGCAGACATTTCAAGTACAAGGAGTCCAGAACTTGCAGAACTTACAGCTGCAAAATGCCCCTGGCCAACAGATAACGTTGACACCTGTGCAGACGCTCACTCTTGGTCAAGTTGCAGCAGGTGGGGGCTTGACTTCAACTCCTGTTAGTCTAAGTACTGCTCAGTTGCCAAATCTGCAGACAGTTACAATAAATTCCATAGAATCTGGTGGCATTCAGCTACACTCAGGAGAAAATGCTGACAGTCCTGCAGGTATTTATAATTATAATTGTCTGTGTAAAACTGGCCTTTCTTATGGTTTCAGTATTGATAAAAGCTAATCGTATTCTCTTGTCATTGAAGCATGCAAGACCTTATAGTTCTATTTAATAAGAAATACTGTATTTCAACTGTCAGAATAGGTGCTTCACTTTCTACCATGTAAAGTTCTGTTGCTTTTCTTAGTTATCCATGTTCATGATATCTAAACTTCATATTTTGTGAACCACAATATGTTCCAAAGCTTTGATTCCCAGGATTCTAGACAAGAGGTTTTGAAACACTTCTTGCATCACCTAATCTCAAGTTAATGAAGTAGTTTTTAATAAATCCATAGCAAAGGCAATGACACTGTTTGTTCTTCAGTTGGTCGGTAACTCCTGAAGTACAAAGGCCAAGATCCAAAAAAACATATAAACTAGTTTCATGAGCTGAAGGGGCTTTGGACAAGTTTTTCTCAAACACAGTTTCCTCATGTCACATCACTAAATGCTTTTAAGACTGAGGGGGATTTCAGAAACCTTAGCACCACGAGTACTTCTGAAATAAAGCTCTTACATTCAGCTTGCTTGATAAACAGCAATGCTACCTGTCCTAGAATAGAGTCTGTGTTTGACATGGGTTCATTAGCTGGAGGTATATTAATGCGAGATATGCTGCACATACAAGAACTGCCTTCATGGATCAGTCCAAAGCCCTAGTTAGTCCAGTATCCTGTTTCCCACACTGGCCAGCCAGATGCACTCATGTCTGCTTGTGAGCTTCTCATAGGCAATGTCCCTCTCCCACTGTTGTTCTCTGTTGGTAACTGAATCTGCTCCTAGCTGCTTAGCTGGCTTTGGTTTCGTACCACATCAGAACATGATGTGAGAGTGTGACAAGCTTGAGATTCAGGAACAAATCTTAGATCAGCAGCAAAATAGCCATTGTTATAGCAAATGAGTTATTTAACAGTATAGAGTAAGGACACCTCTATTCTAGAACAGATGAAGTAGCTATTTATCCAGCAAGTCAAATTTGAGAGATCTATTTCAAAAGTATTCATATAAGCCATGGCACTAAAGGATATCCTTAAATTTGGGGCAATTCACAGATGTGAACTGACTGTTTTTGATTCGCCACGTGACCCGACCATGAGAGGAAATGCATGAAGATATCTCAGTGCGCGATAGGCCATGTGTGAAGATTGCCCACAGTCATTTCTGATGATGTGCTGATATTTTTTCCAAGATTCAAGCAGCAAAGCTTTCTAATTCACATGCTTGAGAGCGAGTCTGATTTCAGGTAGATGATAAAGAAGGGTTGCTGTAATAACTTGCTGCTCAAATTTACAAAATATTTATGCTAAATGGTGTACCAGAGCCTATATGTAAAAGTTGCAGTATATGTCTGAACTGCAATTTTTAGTCAGTTTGATACAGTACATCAGCAAGGACACTCTTAAGTTCTAGTGTAAATATTAGTGTAAAATATAGTCAAGGAAAAAGGGGCTTGATGAGTAAAGATTAATGGGTTACTTCTGTATTGATTATTCATGGATAAACTTCATGGCTTAATTTTGAGGCTTGTGTTTGGAATAGTATAATTAATTTTCAGTGTTGTGTTTTTTCAGTATAGGAGTGGAAGAGCTTAGGCAAAGAAAAGGACTGGTAAAATAAGTTGTGGAAACAATGACAGTTTCCCATGCCATTGACATTCCAACTTGGTAACCAATGTGAATGTTCTTGCAATTGAATAAATTAATACTGTAAGAATTCTTAGTGATCTTGTGTAAGGAGAGAAAAATCGCTCTCTTCTTGTTTATTTAACCTAGGAATTCAGTTAGAGGTGGGTGCAAGTTAAATATGAGGAAAGGAGACCCTAGATAATAGTTTTGATTATTTGGATACTCGTGGTATTTTATGGTTTTAATTGTGCACTGCCCAGAGAGCCTTGGACAGTATAAAAATGTAATAAATAAATAAAAACTGGCCAGGATCCAAAGAATAAGATGCCTCATCCTCATGCCAGGTGGGGCTTTGGCCTTGTATGTCTAGAACAGCAGCCATCCCCCACCTACAGTTCTAATAATAAATCAGTTTTGAAACAGACTTTCCCAAGCCGTTTCTGGTATGGTATATGGATCTACTGTTTATAGAAAAAATAGCGTCGGAGGAAAAACTCACTGGGAATATTCAAGCACTTGTGTGTGCACAAGATAAAGTTGGGGTTTTTTTTGGTCTCGGCTAATAGTTTAATTATTAGGTGCTATCTAATAGAGGTGGTCGCCACAATATAGCGCCTCCAGGGGCAAGCCTGATGCACATGAAAACACTGGTTTCTGGAAGGGCTGTGACCTGCTCCTTTTGGAAACCAGCGTTTTTGTGGGCATTGGTACTTGCCCCCAGAAGTGCTATATTGCGGCCACACATGGACCTGGGCAGACCAGCTGGCCGCATGCACACCACCCCTGTCGGATACTACCCATTGTTTAGATATGTACAGAGAAGTTGAGTTTAGAGTTCACTATAGGTGCACAGTCAGTCACATAAATTGTATTTACAATTGTATTGTAAAGCACATATATTAGTTACTGATGGAAGGTCAGCACTAAGTTAAGTTAACTTTGGTATTCTTTGGCCATATAAACAAGCAGCATTGATGGCAGTCAAGTACTTGGACAATATCCAATGCTGCCCTTGCATGAATGACAGCAAGTGCAACAGGAAGCTAGTGCAATGGGAAACTAACTCTTGATAGCATAAACCATGTTTTTAATTATTTTTATTGTAAACTGCCCAGAGAGCCCTGGCTATTGGGCAATATGAAAATGTAATAAATAAATAAATCTGGAAACTAGCCTGAACTACTGCTTCCAGAATGGAGCAAGTCAGCGGAGCTTGTGGAAGTGAGTGCCACAGACTTGTCCCATTCCAGAAGTTCTTGTTTGAGCTAGTTTCCAGGGTTGCGCTATGAAGCACTAGCTTCCATTTGCGCTAATGGTCATGTCACATATAACTTTTCAGATAAAGAAAACAAATTGATTAAACAGTTAAATTTTAAACAAATATGGTTCAGTGCAGTTGCTTGATACTAAGGCTACTGGGATTTGCTCTAAAGATAGGAAATCAAACCTGGAATAAGTAGGGTAAATAAATTTTCTACAAATGAAATGTTAATTGCATTATTTCTCCCTTTCCATATTGCCTGTTGATGGATTTTGTCCTTTCTAAGTAATGTGTCTTTGAGTTCACTTTACATGGGGCAGTAATGGGCAAATATGGGACTGTTTCTGGGGAAATACTTCAAAATGAGAATTCTAACCAGGGTTAAAACAAGAACCCAAGAATTGTGAACTGCTCCTCTTATTGACCTACCCAGTTGTGAAGTACCCAACAGGTTAGCATCCAATGGGTCCACTGTGCTCCTGGCTCTCGCTGATCCCATTGCACAAGCCGGATCCACCGTTTGCACAACTGGGATTTAGCGCTAATGCTTCATAAAGCAAGCCCTCAAACAAATATAAGTGCTTATTTCTGAACCAGGGCAAGTTTGCTGAGCTCAGTTATGTGAGTTCCGCTGACCTTCCTCATTCCGGAAACTAGCGTTTCTGCTCATTTTCCGTTCCAATCCAAAGCTCTAAATCCTCATTGCACAAGCAGTGTGTCCTGCTGGTGCTTGGGCATTGCTGGATACTGCCCTTAGATTAATCTTCTGTTATTTCTCTCGGTGTTGTGCAGCATCTAAAACTGGTACAAGTAGGCATCTCTCTTCTCATTCTATCTGCTCCTCTAGCTTCTGTGCCAGCATTGAACAAATCCTCTTACACGATGCAACATTTTGTGGTGAAGTCTCTGCCAGCAAAGGGCTGAGTTAATGTGATATCAGGAGATGCTAAATGGTTAGCAGGAAGTAGTTGTGATCCTGGTAAGATTTGCTAAAGGAAGCAGAAATGAGTTGGCAGTGGGCTTTTGATGAGCATGGCCTAGATCAGCCATAATTGTTGGGGTTTAGCCAGTTGACATGACTTACTTCAATTTTAAAGGGCAAGCATCCATTTTAGGAGCTGGAAAAACTAGTTCCTTGGTATGTGCATAGATCATCTGTCACCTAAGCAGCAATTCTTCCCCACCTCACCCCTCTCATCCAGCTCAGTTAATGGCTGTCCAATCATGGTTAAGTACCTAAGGGAATTGCCTAATTCTTTGCCAGACTATGTATAAATTAGGAATTGTTTCCTTTCTGGACAAATGAATGGTTTAAGTTTGGAGTGCTTAATTCAAATCAGTTGTCATTAGCATAGAAAATGTCTTTGAATAAGCATCTCTAATTTGCTTTTCAACTTGGCCTCTTGTAAACCCTGACATCTTAGATATTGCTAAATCCACACCAAATCCACACCACAAGAAATGGGTGGCCATTTGTCCCAATCTTGACAGTCTTTCCCTATTTAAAGGGTTGGGACTCCAGATTCCCAGGATATTTCCTTTTTTAAAAAAACCTATGGGATAAAGTTGTATTTGCTGTGTGTGTTTACTGGCAACATATGCTTTGGGATGTGGAGGAAATGGAGACTGGTTATTTGCCTCTTTGGCCCTTGGGAATGAACTGTGACTTAGAACTCTGAAACTGAAGAGAGTGGGTCGTCGCATGGATCAGAGAGTTTTTTAAAACATATCTTTTATGACTGCATTTCAAATTATCTCATTTTCTAAGAATAATTTTTTTTATCTGTTGCACTAATTTGCCTATAGATTTGAATGTTCTTCACCTTCCTATGTACTAAACACTCTGGCTGAAATCCAGTTGTGTCTGTCCACTAGCCAAATGGCATCAACCAGCAAAGCAGATTCCCCTTGCAGTACTCTGTGTCTCCCACATCTGCTCCAGAGGTTTGGGGGACTCTCTGAAGCTCTCTCTCTCTTTCTCCCTCTCTCTCTCTCTTTCTCTGTGAAATGGGCTGTAGAAGCAAAGAGAGGACAGGCAAGATAAGATCCCTTGCACAAGTGGAAGTCCATTTGCTCAGTGTTGGGTATAGCCCCCTGTCTTGCAGACTGTTGGTAAACAGATTTGTATTTGTATGTGAATACTAAATCTCTAGTTGAGCCCCTTTCAAATTCCTAGAAGGCTGAAAACAAGTATGAAGTGCCTATTTGGAGTGGGCACTTTGGCGTGCTTATTTCACATATCTTTTCTATTTATTTATTTATTTATTTATTTATTTAGAGAGTGTGTGTGTGTGTGTATAATGTGTGTAGTTTTTATTTTAACAAGGTGTGTTCAAGGGAACAAGAGAATTATGCTGCAAAAGATCCACCTGAATAGCTGATTAGTGAGCCACTTATTCTTGACTTTAAGCACCAACTAGAGTAGGTATTTTGTCTTAGTGTTCTTAAAGTAAAATGACATTCTGATACTTGTCACATTGTGTGAAATTATTACTGACTTAATGGTGCCCAATAGTTGCATTCAAGCAAGGTTGCATATGTGCATGCTTCCTCTTCGCTTTATAGTTCAGGAGTCCTCTTATACCCACTCTGGGAAGCTTAAAATATGATTTGGGAGGGAGGCGCTGCTGTAGCATACTGCCATGTTGCATATAACTTTGATGTGGTACTTTATATGCCTGCCTACCTTTGTAGTGTGAGATCATATTACATTGAAAGTATGTCTTAGGAAATGCCACTTTTTAAAGGCATGAGTCAAATGTAGAAAATGTTTAGTGGGGAATTTGGTACAAAATATGATGAAAAGTCTTTTTTTTAAATTAGTTTTTGTTTTGTTTTGGAAAAGAAGCCCACAAACAAGAGTAGCATTGCTTCCATCTCCAAATAATAGATTTGTTCATAGTTTGGGGTGAACATGAAATTTTGTCATAAGCTAGCTAAACAAATATCTATGACAATTGTGTTGTTGTTTTTTACCACTTAACTCCTACTATATTTCTTGGATTTGATTCCCCCTCTATTTGTTAGTGTTTCCTTGGAATTCCTTTTACAGATCACGTGTTAGCTATAGCGCAGGTGTGCAAAACCTTGGGCACAGGGGGCAAATCTGACCCTCTTAAGGTTCCAGTCCAGCCCTCTAGGGTTTGCCACATGGCCACACCCCTTTCCTCCAACCACATATTGTTTGATGGTATCTCAGCTCCCCCCTCCCATTCTAAAAGCTTGCAATGCCTTTCCTCAGTTCAGCTTAGTTATTGGCAGCAGTAAGAGCTTCTAAACTAAAGTCAGCTGGTATTTTTGACCCCACCCTGTTCATTGTTGGCCACGCCCACCACTGCAGTGTGTGTCCCCAGAGCCTCTCTGAAATGGATTCAGCCCTCAGACTAAAAGAAGCTCAACACCCCCTGCCCATTTTAGCAGATGGTCTAAAATAGCTGCCGACCCTTTAGACATTTTAGGAGGCAGATGCTATTTAAGACAACTAAAAACTCACTCTTTGTTTTAATTTGCATTTTGTGGTTTTGTTTGCATATCTCAGTCAATTAAAAGCTTTTGTATCATTACATTGTATCAAGTAGCTGTTTAGACAGTTTCACTTCATTTGTGTTCACATCCCATTGCAGTTGCAAAGAGTAATTTACAGGGATTTTAATAAGTATTCTTGAAACTTTCTTTCAACTTTTTTTTTTTTTTAGTTTTCCCACTGGTTTCATTGAAATGTATTTAAATATTTAATTAAGGGTGGGTTTTGATAAATCATTCACGAAGGTTCAGAAAAAACTTAATATACTGTTTCTTTCTATTTTGCTATACAGCATGCATTACTCTCTCTCTTCCAGCCAGAGGAAAAAAATGCTTTTATTTGTACAGTTTTAATTGTGTGTCCTGTTGTTGTTGTTGTTGTTTTAAAAAAAGTTCTTATATTGATGATTTGAAACTTGTGACTAGGCATGTCTTTTAAATACAGAAGAGGCGCTAGAGGATCTAGCCATAACACAGGGCAGTAATAAAAGCACCTGACTTTTCAGCTGGTATACAGTGCTTAAAGGGGTAGGATCATTATGGTTTGCTTCCCTCCATTTAATAGGGTAGCTACTGATCGATGTTTCTTGTCTTCAGATATTAGGATTAAAGAAGAGGAACCTGATCCAGAAGAGTGGCAGCTGGGTGGTGATTCCACATTGAATACCAATGATCTGACACATCTGAGAGTGCAGGTGGTAGATGAGGAAGGGGACCAGCCACATCAAGAAGGGAAAAGATTGCGAAGAGTCGCCTGTACCTGTCCTAATTGTAAAGAAGGCGGGGGAAGGTGTGCAGTTCTTGACTTCTTGTGTAGTAAACGTCCTTAAAATAATTGAGGCAAAAGTGAGAGAGCTCATTAATTTCCACACCTGTAGCTGTGGGAGAATTCATGCTTCTGGTACTTTCACGGCAAATGGGCAGATGCTTGATTGAGGGATGTGGCCTGTATTGTGACTCTGAGGTTCAGTGGTGATGGCTCCTACAGTGACCTGGATCCTGCTAAATGCATACTGAGATATTTGAACGCATCTCTTTCCAGTTCAGTAAAATGTACTGCATGCTTACAATCTGAATGTAACTTTTGTTTTAATGCATATTTTAACAGAGGAACCAATTTGGGGAAAAAGAAACAACACATCTGTCATATACCAGGCTGTGGAAAAGTGTACGGAAAGACATCACATCTGAGAGCTCATCTCCGCTGGCATTCTGGAGAGCGTCCATTTGTTTGTACTTGGATGTTCTGTGGCAAAAGGTTTACCCGCAGTGATGAGCTACAGCGGCACAGGAGAACACATACAGGTCACCAATGGTTTTCTTTTTGTGTTTGTTTCGTTTTTTGCATGTTCCTCTTTGGTGGGGGAGACTGAAGCATAAAATGTATTTTACCTATTGCTAATTTCTAAATGTTTGTAAAACATTAGCCTATAATAGCTTCCTTTGTATCAGTACACTTCTCTTTGATTTTCTTCTCAAGAATCGATTTTGTCCTGAGCTTAGTTTAAGTTTCATTATGTTGTGTTTGACAGCATTCTGTGTGTGTGTGTGTATGTGTGTGTTGGTGTGAAAAAAACTTTTACTTTATGTCTTCAACAGGTGAAAAGAAGTTTGTCTGTCCAGAATGCTCCAAGCGCTTCATGAGAAGTGACCACCTTGCCAAACATATTAAAACACATCAAAATAAAAAGGCTATTCATGCCAGCAGTACAGTGCTGGCATCGGTAGAAGCAACACCAGAGGATACTTTGATTACTGCGGGTGGAACAACACTTATCCTTGCTAATATTCAACAAGGTTCTGTTTCAGGGATAGGAACTGTTAATACATCTGGCACCAGCAATCAAGATATTCTTACCAACGCTGAAATACCTTTACAGCTTGTTACTGTTTCTGGAAATGAGACAATGGAATAAATATACACAAGATACCTATTAATTGTGGTTATTTTTATACAGTAGTGAGAAGAATATTGTTCCTAAGTTCTTAGATATCTTTTTATTGATGTGCAAAAATTTTTGGATTGACAGTAACTTGGTTATACATGACACTGAAATGCCTTACTTTGTATGATATTCCATAGTATATTAAAATGGTAAAATTGCATGGGTTTTGTAGGTACTTTTGGAATCTAGAAGAGATTAAATTTTACCAACTTGTATAAAAAAAATTTAACGATGGAAATGGTAGTCTAATCAAATGCATCAATCCTTTGTGGTTTAGTGTAAAAATGAGAACATGTTGGTATTTATCTATTGTAAGATAAAAGTTGATTGGTGAAAAGAAATCATGTTATGATAAAAGAAATTTTGTAATTTTCTTGATGACTGGAATTTTTATTATGCATAACTGACAAATCAAGTTTCCAAGCAAATGTTTCATTGTATAGGCTTTACTTAGCTCATCAAGTTGTCATTTTGAAGCTAATTATTTTAATTAGGTTAACTATGTACAATATTTTAAAGCATTACTCTTGTAAGATTTTGAAAATGACATTTTAACATGGAACTCTAGGGATAGTCACCTTTTAAATCCTGTTGAAAAGCCATGTTTAAAGTTTGATTTTGCCAAAATAATGTATTGTTAATATTCTTTCAATAACTAATTTGGGCAATATATATATAACCAATGTTTAAAATTATTCAAAGGCTTAAAAAAGATAAGTTGCAGCATTTTTTGTGGTGAAACAAAAATAAAAAGATGCCCTTTTCTTGAATATTGGAGGACCAAAAACTAAAGGGTATCCATTTCAACAGTGGTTTTTTTGTTTTTTGTTTTTTTTAAAAAAATCTAATCTTGTCTCCAAAAACATCTGTCTGCCAGGGCCTTAAAAGCCATCATGTAAATTAACAGGAAAAAACCCCAAACACACACACATATGCAAATAATATAAAATCAGTTCCATAGGGACAATACTTCATATTAATATTAGTCATAGTGAAATAAGGGTTATACAACGCTTTCTTCTGCCAAGCTTTTGGTTAGTTGAGCTGCATTTAAATGTCCACATCTTTCCTTTATGCTTCCCTTAAATTGTATGTATCCAGTACATTTAACTGATAAACATATATGTTTTTTATTAAGCTGAATTCTTTTTTATTTTTTAATTACTGTTTATATTTTCAATTATAGAAAAATGTACACACTTAATTTGCATAGCCAGTCTGTAAGTGCTCTGCCCATTTTACAAAAAAAAAAAAAAGTACAATCATTACAGCAGTTCACTATTTACAAACATTTGGAAATCTGTTCATTTGTTCAAATCACCTCAAATTTAAAGGCTACCTTATTGTACGTTTAAAGTGTATTATAACAGTGTGGTAGTTAATAAAACACTATTTTTTTTCCTTTTGACTTGGGGTTTCTGGTTTTCCTTGGCCTTTTCTTTTGCCTAAAGAGAGTGACAAGCAACTTCTTGCAATCTGTGGTAGCTGTGGTATACGCCTTTGAGCATTTTCCAGTAGAGCAGCTAGTGACAGTGAGAAGGTAGGCTCACTGAGGTAGGCCACACCCCACCCATTGCTCAAGGGCACGCCAAAACTGAATCCAGCACTGGTTGTATGTATTTTTTGCTTTGGGTTGAATTCTTCCACATATGTTTGTATGGTTATAAGGACCTTGTTTTCTTTCAAAACACCCAAGCCTCTTCCAGAAACTCAGCAGCCCTTGTGTGATCTCTCACAGGAGCATTAGTGAACCCTGGTGGGTTTGTGTCAGAGCAGGAATCACTTTGGAAGTGCCCGTTGATACAATTGACATCTCCATGTAGTCCCTGGCTGGCTAAGATGCACGCCTTCTCAGGAAAATACAAGATGTGGAATAGTTCTATTTGGAGCCAGGAAAGGTGGTACATCAGCATGCTGAGTGTCTTTCAAGGCTCAAATTTGAACTATTTCACTATTTCACAAAGTTTGACACTTTGACTACATTGTCATTGTTTACTTGTAAGCCTGCTGATACTTTTGAGGCAAAAAAAAAAAGGGGGGGAGTTGATATGTGGACTAATTCTGTCTCAGTTTCATTAACCTTTAGGTTACACATATTTGTAATTTTCTCCTACCTTACTCTGCAGGCATAAGGTCACAAACCAAATATAACAAAAGTACAAAAATATGCTTTCATCTGCAGTTCTATAGGAGACAGTAAGCAAATACATTTTTGGAACCTCAAGCTTTAGTACTGCCTCTTCACTTCTCTATCTCTCCACCTACCCAAATCTCACTACTTTTGTTTTTTATTATACATTTATGGATTCAGCAGCCTTTTGTGACACATCCCTTCAGGTGGAAGTTCATCTGAACTAGTCCTAAGAATCTTCTCTTAGACTTTGAAGCTTCCTTCTTTCAGTGCCTCAGGGCCAAATTACACAGGATGGTGTCAGACCTGTTTGTTTAAACCTGGGCCTGCCTCAATTACGTAAAAATTTGGATAGGGGAAGGTTGAAAATGTCTTAGAGCAAAAGTGCCATGTGAGTTAAGGGAAGCAGAGCCCTCCCCTTCCTGGAGTCCTCATCAAGTATTTCCCTGCCACCCCCACCCCACCTCATAACATGCAAAATGGATGGCCAGTGTGGTGTAGTGGCTAAAGTGTTGGACTGGGAGCCAGGAGACTCAGGTTCTAGTCCCTACTTGGCCATGGAACCCCACTGGGTGACTTTGGGCCAGTCACAGACTGTCAGCCCAGCCTACCTCACAGGGTTGTGAGGATAAAATGGAGAGGAGAAGGATTATGTATGCTGCCTTGGGTTCCCTGGAGTAAAAGGATATAAATGCAATAATAAATTAAGAAATTATTCATTTTAATTAAAAAGGTAGGGTAGAAATGTGTTAATACATAAATAATACTTTTCTCTCAGTCAAGCCCTCTTGTATGTAATTTCATCTGAGGAGAAAAGTGCTTAAGGGTGAGGGAGATACTTCAGGGAGTTAAACTGCATGTGGGGTGGATTTAGTAGCCCCCTACTCTTGGGGTCTCCAATGTGGTGTCCATGAGCACTTCTCTTGCCACCCACCAGGCTCCTTGCCCATCTTGACTTTTAGTTTTTCAACAAAAATTAACTGAGAGGCTGAAATGCTGCAAAGTGAAGTGCCAGCTTCTGGTACCATTTTAATTTCTAAGAATGCTTCTGTGCCCTGCAGAAACTCTTTTGACGTGTGCCCAGCCATCAAGAAAAAGCAAAAGGTAAGTTGGGGGGTGGTAGGGCGTATCTTAAGGAGCTATAGGACTTGGAGAGCGAGGGGATGTTCTTGTCTGTGTGTATGTGGGCATTACTTGGTTTGGATTTTTTGTTTGCGTGTTTTCTTGGTTTTGGCAGGGATGGATTGTCTGCATGTATATTTCTATGAGCATCACCAGCTTGCCTTGTATGAAATAGGTATTCAGTTGTGATTTGTGGGGTTCCACAACACTGAAAATTCCAAAAGTGCTCGCCAACCCAAAAGAACTGGGGAACCCTATTTTTACCCTATAATGGTAGTGGCAAACCTGGATTTCACCAAAAAAAAAAAAAAAAAAAGCTGTACCCTCATAATACTTCATTTGGTCCTTCTATTCAGCCTACATTTAACCCATTTCTATTTCTCACGATGTGATTGGATAACGTCAATCTCCTATGTGCTCCACAACACAGAATCTGATTTCATCGTAGTGACAGTAGAAGATTTGAGAAAAATGTGTGTATATATCATGTTTTGAAGCTTTGAGAAGACACTGGCAAGACTGTTGGGAGGATTTCCATTGGTGTGAGATGTGCTATCTTGTATTGCATCCTAACCCTAACTGTCGCACGGTCATTTGGAGCCTAACATGGTCTACCTGGAAGCCACTGTAAATGACTTTTATAATTTAATATTGATGCCTGTGCTCTCATGTTCCTGTTGTACATATTACATAGATCCTTCATCTGATGTGCCTTGTTTGCCCACCTGAGCAAACTTTCTAGCAAACAACCGATTTAGCATCTCCTGTCTCATATCCTGTAGTTTGAACTTCAGAGATCTTGTAATTGCCTTTGTAGCTGTTTGTAGCAGTGGCCCCACTCTTAATGGAAACATTAGATATATTTTTAAAAAATATCCCTGGAGTATTGTGTCTTCATTAAAGGTTTCTATGGGAAGAATTCTTACCATTATGCAAGCATGCCAATGAAAGTAAACCAATTGACTGAAGGGAGGTTTGCAGACTGGGTGCTTTCCCTAAAACATTGTGCATTATCCCTAATGTTTTAGCTTTGTCTATAAAATGTGAAGTTGGTGGGCATGCTTTCACCCCTGCATTCCAGTCTGAGTGTTTTGTTTTTAACTTGGAGCTGTCCAGCAGATCTTTGGGCCTGTGAGAGATTCCACCCACAACCCCTTAATGCAAGTTTGTGATTCAGCACTGCCACTAATCTCTTTAGAAACATTGAAGCAATTCCATTTCTTCGGGGAATCTGAAATGCATGGAAAAGAATTCTTGATAAAAGAATGTCCGTTCCCTGCCTGATGAGTCCACAGTTCCAATTCAGACTATATATATATATATATATATATATATATATATATATATATATATATATATGAGCTAGGGCAACCTTTCCCAGCCTGCTTCCCTCCAGATGTTTAGGACTTACAACTCCCATCTGCCCCACCCAGTATGGCCTGTTTTGGATTTGGTTTCAGAGAATGGCGAGAAGTCAGGTGTGAAGTTACACAGTCAAATGCAGTGTCTATAATATGCAGTGCATATAAATACTTGGTAGAGCAGTTGGCAACTATTATGAAGTTACAGTGAAGGTCAGTACTTTTTGCTGCTAACAAAAGTCTTGCTGTCTTGCACGGGTGGTATTTCCTTATCATAAGAATGTTCCTTTCTTTGCTGTGAGAAACTTATTTCATGCCAAGAAAGAAAGCCCCCTCTTTCATGGAGGGAAGGAGGTGTGTGTGTGTGTGTGTGTGTGTGTGTGCGTGTGTGCGCGTGCGTGCGTGCATGCATGCATGCCTTCTGGGAGTCTGAAATTCAGTGAGACAAGTCCTATAAAATCCTGGACAGATTTGCCTGTTATCTGTTCTCTCCTGAGAAGCGGAAGGTGCACCACCCGCACAGATAAACAGCCCCCAAGGGTGGTGCTCACTGAATCCAGGGGACCAATGCAACACCAATTGAGGGGATTGTGATCTAATTTGGATGTGTGTGTAAGCTTTTCTCTGCTTTTCTTATCTGTATCCATTTTCTATCAATAAACGATACCCTTATTTCACAAAAGTGTGGACTTGAGTCATATTGGTATCTTTGAGGCTGTTTCATGTGGGTCCTGGCTGGATCAGGCCCTGGGTTTAAGACTTGACCAGTGGCCAGGAATGCTGGGAGTTGCAGTCCAAAGAATTTGTTGGACCCCAAGTTGGGGAAGGCATCCCTCTAAAGTGCTGTTTGCAGGGACAGCAACACCAAAGCCCCAGGCAGTGTAGTATCCAACATCAGAGGCACCGCAAAGTGCCTGTGAGCAGAGAAGAATTCTCCACATGATTGTTAAATAGGCCGGTCCTTCCTCCATACTGTAAAATAACTCATCTGCTATAGAAATGGGCATTTTGCTACTTATATAAAATTTGTTCCTGAATTTATTCACTCCCACATGTTCTGATGTGGTATGAAACCACAAAGCCAGCTAAGCAGCTAGGAGCAGATTCAGTTATCAACAGAGAGCAACAGTGGGAGAGAAATGTTGTGCTCTCATATCCTGCTTCTGGCCTTCTCAGAGGCATCTGGCTGGCCCCTGGGATAAAGAGATGAAGCCTCAGGATGTCGAAAAAAACTATTCTGAGGAGATTTACCAGTTGTAGAATTCAGAGAACTGCATTTTAGAAATGCAGGCCCCTGAAGAAGGCCCATATGTATTAGTCAGGGCTCAAATGCTTAGGGCTACTCCTCGGAATAAAACTACATATATATTTTTAACATCCCAAGACGTTGCCCCTTTATTCCATTAGGTATTTTGGAAGTTCTCCAGTTTTAATTGATCCCAGCCATTGTGGGAAACAGGATGCTAAATGAGACAAGACTTTGGTTTGACAAAAAAATAAAAAAGGCCCCTTCTGATGACTTACAAAGTAAAGGGACTGCAATCACTGAGGTGAGAGGAGGCAAAATGTAAACCCCTTAAAAAAAAAAAGCACTGAACTACTGGTTTTCACAAGTCCTGATTCCTTTTATTTCCCTCGAATAAATGCTCTGCTGGAGGACATCACTGTGGTGGTGGTGGTGGTGGTGGTGAAACATTGTGAGATACCCCACCCACACACCCAGGGGAATGGGTGTAATTTGCCCTTTCAATATTCCTTTCCTCTCAATTTTGCCTCCTCGCAATGGTCGTTTGTTAGAATTCCATAATGCCTAGACTCGGCTGAGCACTTATTATCGGGGAGGAAGGGGGTGAGGTAGAAACTGGGGGCTTGCGACAGCCGCAGGTGCTGTGGAATTTACTTTGCTGAATGGTGTGAACAATTTTGAAATGTGTTAATGTGTTCCTTGCTTCTACATGATGAAAGAATAGGGCTGGTGATTAGTCCATAATACAATTGTTTTTAATTTTTTTTTTTAAAAAAGAATGAGATTGCTGAGGTGCTGTGATTAATAATTAACCACACTGTGGTACGCTGTACAGTTTCCCATATGTTTTCATTCCGATTTTTATGTAAGTAATGTGTCCTAAATATATAATTATTTAACAGCTTGGAATAGCACCAAAGGAGCCCCCATTATACAAAATATAGATTTTAAAAGAATAGCTTTGTTCCTGCCTGTGATTTTTCTTTAATTTGTTGAATATTTTACCTGGGGTACTAAAAAGGCCATTTTTGAAAAGGTTAATTAATTCTAATTTTTTAATTGCCATGTTATTATGTACTTATTTACTCAGACTTGAGTACATGACAATATGATATAGGTACATTTAAAGTGTTAAAACCTCCAAGCTACTCAATCAATAACTTGCGCTAGGGGAGCTGACTTTCCCAGTTTTTAAGTTTTGTATTATAGTTTAAACAGAGCACCCCTAGAAACAGTGAGGGGAGACTTCTGATCTGTTCAAGACTGAATGCAAATGCATACAGAGCAAATGCATACAGAATGCAAATGCCACTAGGGAGAATGAGGCCACTGCCTCAGGTAATGGATGGTGGGAGACAGGGAGCAGCAGTGAGGTGTTGGAGAACAACATCTTGTGCCACATCCTGTTCTTCCCCACCATGGCTCCTAAGTTAGTCTGCTGCCTACAGGTACAGTAAAACGGGTGTTGCTCTCCCAGTGAAGAAAGATTCAATTGCCAGTCTGGCCACCTTCTACACATAGGACGGAGAAGGGCACCATCTTACCCTTGTCTCAGGCAGTAAAATGCCTTCAGCAATACCATAATGAGGAACTTTGGGGCTGTAGGCCAAATTTGGCCCTTTGGGATCCTTATCTAGCCCTTTTGGGTTCCCCAGGTGGCCATACATCCTTTTTCCTGACCACCAATCATTTGGTCATTTCCCGGCTTTTGCACGTTTCCCCCTCCCCAACACATCTAGGGACCTGCAGAGGAGATTAGTAGTGCAATCCTATGCATGTGTACTTAGCCTGTGTCATTGATTTCAATGGAGCTTATTCTGGGATATGTATCTGTAGGACTGTAGCCTAATTTTGTTCTGGAATCTGCTACTCAGCTGTTGACTTGGGGTGGTGGTCAATCTTTACTATAGAAAATACGTGCATGTTGTTGTTGTTTTGGTTTGGTTTTGCTGGCAATTGGCAATGATCATTGCCCTTTTCCTGCTAATAAGAGTGTAAAGGGCATGAGGTGGATAACAGTTTTGACATGGGCGCTGCATTTTCTTTTCCTATGCAGATATTTATGCCTGTGGTGCTTTCCAGCAGTTTTACCTGATGGCTTAATAGCCAAGGTTAAGAGCTCACATTGTGACCTGAGCGACAAGCATCCCTCATTAGTGAAGCCCAAACCTTCTTCCCCCTTTAAATCCTGCGCCTCTGCCTTTCCCCTAATCATAGGAAGGCTTTTCAAACTTTTTCTTCAGCTCTCTGAGTGATGGGTTCAAATACAGACCCTCTAAACCTTGTCGTCCTGCCTTTGTGTTTGCGGGAGGATCCTGCAGCAATTATGGGCTGCGTTCCAAAGACCTGTCCATTGTTTCTTTAAACAATGACACAATACTTATAAAAGAGACCATGCAACCCAAGGTGGGTGTTTTGCTCAAGTTGCAGTTACTGAGAGGTCTTATGCTGCTCAGCTGTCACTTTCTCTACTGCAACGGAGATCCACTTACTGCTGTGCCTTTTCTTGGGAGCAGGTGACATGAAATAGGTGGCCAAGGGAGGATTGTTCTCACTTTTTAAGGAACACAAAGAAGCTGTAGCTCCCGTTAGCATGCTTTGCTGTTTGTCAGCCTCTGGGAATAACATGGCATTTACACCCTCTATCATCAGACCGTTACATGGGAGCTACTAGGGTCCCTGCTTTCTTGAATCTGCTGTACAAAGAGGTGCTTCCTTGCTGCACTTCCACGGTACAAATGTTTCCTTCTCCTGTTAGCCACATTCATCGACTAGAACGGTCCAGCATGTTGGGATCTGCGGGATGTAACAGCTCGGATTCCTTCCCCAGTGCTGCCCTGAGTCCGGTTCCCGTCAACCTGAATTCTGCTTTTGCCAAAGATGAGCGCATCGATCACATCAAGGAGCATGCCTTCAATTCCTTCAAAATGAAGGCTGAGAAATGGAATCGCTTCATCTCAACAGAGGAGAACCAAAGGATTTTACTAGATTTCTTGGATCAAGGCCAACATCAGCGGCTGATCCTTTTTACTGGCCCTGGGGGCAACCTGTATGTTGGTGATGGGCAGGTAGGAGCAAAATCTATCAAATGTTTGCATGTTCAACATTATTTATTTATTTTGTTACATTTATCTCCTGCCTTTCCTCCAGGGAGTCCCAGTTGGCATATTTATTCCTCCTCTCTATTTTAAAGATGTTTTTAGAATGTTTTTAGGATGTTTTAACAATGTATATTATGTTTTAATTCAGTTTTATGTATTTTACCATTTGCTGTTGTTCCCCACCTTGATCAAAGTGGAGAGGCGGGTAAGAAATACTATTATCATCATCATCATCATCATCATCATCATTATCATCATCATCATCACAACAACTCTGTGGGGTAGGTTAGGCTGATAGTCAGTGACTGCCCAAGGTCACCCAAACAGCTTCATGGGCTATTAGGGACTTGAATTGGTGTTTTCCCAGTTCCAGTCCAAAACTCCAACCACTACATACCACTGGCATGGGGAAACTTCTGATAGTCAGCTTTTCGGAGCCAAAGACTGGTTAATCAGTCAACACTTACAGGGTAATTTATCAAAGGTGGTGGAGCTGTCATCTTCAGATGTGTGAAAGTGGGGAGAGGGGGGTCATTTGGTTAATGTTGTGGTCTTTGGATGTTCTGAGTTGTTAGCAATAAAAAAAGATGATTGCCTTGAATGATGATGATGATGATGATGAAGAGGAGGAGGAGGAGGAAACTTGTCAAGAAATACTGGAAGATAATAAAGAGCATAATAAAGAGCTGTAGTCTTGGGTGATATTAAAGATCAGATCCCTAGAGATTTAGCAGTGATGGTGAGTTATCTGTTAATAGTTGAAAGGATCCTCTTAACAAAAGCTTGGTGACCAAAATGCATATCATATTTGGCAAACTGGGGAGGGGGGGAAAGAAAGAAACATTTGGACTGCCATGGTAATGAAGAAAATCACACACTACAAGTTGCTATGAGAGGGAAGTATGATCGCCATCCAGACTTCTCAAAACAGTTGGATATCATTTATCAATTATTGGAATAGCTTCCAGACAGGTGATTTAAAAACTAGAAATATTCTGTATATGTGTTAACTTGAGTTATGGTAATAGTCTTCAATAACTATATTAGGAAACAAAATTTAAAATTATCTAATGAAAAAAGAAGTTGCTGATTGCCTTGACTGATGAAATGTCAGCAGGGATGGAAGGGAGAGTAGGGAAGAAATATGATGAAGAAGAATTTCAAAAGTTGTATGCAGCTCTGGTGCACCAACTGTAATATATGCATTAGAACCAAGGTAGGTAGATAACCTGGTGCCTTTGACAGGTTTTTGACTCCAACCCCCATAAGGCCCCAGAAAATATGACCAAAACATCTGGAGGGTACCAGGTTGCCAAGGCTTACATTAGAAAGATGTATGGCATATTGTTAAGGATCAAAAATGAATTTGGCTTCCTTAAACAGAATGGTTTGATATTTTCATCATATTCTAGCAGGAAGGGTAAATAATTTCCTTTGCTGTTCAAAAGTGGTGTGCATGCATGTGAGCAAGTAATACAGGCACCTGTTCCATTGATCTGAAAGATGCTGGCAGTCATATGCATGGGAACTGGGCAGAAAGAAAAATATGCTGATAAGTAGAGTAACTTATAGGAAAAACTGATGAGATTGATGTGTAGTTTTTTAAAAAAATGCATACATCAACCCATCAACTAAAAGCAGCCAAACAGAAAAATCTGTCTTCTGATATTCCTGTTTTCTTATACAAAAATTGTTGTACAGAAAGAAAATGTATTTCTGGTGTTTGATGGAGGGGTGATTTGAGTAAAAGGTATGCTAGGATTTTTATCCTGCAACAGTGGGCCTACCTGATGCACTCTTATGGTTAATTGTCATCTACATTATTTTCTACATGACTCAGGAAAATTGGGACTGATTTGTGCAGCTCACTCACCTCTGTGTACAATGCATCTCATGATTAAGGCTGCATGAGCCATCTCCCAATGTAGATGCAGCTTCCTTAAATGTTTGCAAAAACACTTGCATACTCATTCCTCCTGGTGATTCTCATGTTGTTTGTCACCCAGATGCCTATTTCCTGGAAAACAAAACTTTTGTATGTTTTGCGGAAAATAACCACTACAAAAGTACCCCAGTCTGGTTACAAGCAGGAGACTGAATTAGGAGAGGTCTCATATCGGCTTCTGGATCAAATTCCCATTCTCATCAGCCAGGTGATGTCAGATATGTGGCTGCATATATCTGATTTTATTTGACGTTGTCTATATGACGTTTATTCTGTTTACATATTTGCATTCAATTGGACATGAGACAAGGGAAAAGGCGGGGGAATGTTTGGTCCCATTGATGTTTATATGATCTA
This sequence comes from Elgaria multicarinata webbii, assembly GCF_023053635.1. Classification (NCBI taxonomy): domain Eukaryota; kingdom Metazoa; phylum Chordata; class Lepidosauria; order Squamata; family Anguidae; genus Elgaria; species Elgaria multicarinata. The sequence continues at coordinate 41,697,081 of NC_086172.1, forward strand.
CTTGATGCTTCTTAAATTCTTTCGAGGTGTCTTCAGTGAAGTAAAGAAGTGCTCATTATAAAGAATGCTGAAAGGGCCGTATCATCTTTCTAGCTCCCTTGCCAAAATTTGCTCTACCTGCAAATATATGTTATCAGCCAGCAAATATTTTGCTGAGTACTTAAAATGAGATTTGTTTGATTAAGTGGCTCAGCAAATTTAATGCTTATATGCAAAAAGAAAAAGGGAAAAAAGCTAGATAAAAGGTAGGGGGGATGTTTTGCAATTATCCTTTTCTTACATTTCACACAGTACCACTATTCGGTAGGACTTCGTGCTTCTGAAAACATTTCTTGTTCCCACTCAGTTTTTAATTTGCTGACCACATCTGAAATATATTTTTACTCACTGGCAGATTCTGTTGGTCATTCTTTCCAACCCAAACAATTATGGTAGCTGGCCTAGAGTAGTGCTGGAGGATGTGAGAAAGCATGTTGAGATGCTCAAAAGTACAGTCTATGTTCTACAAGGACAACTCACAAGAAGAACTTACCTTCCCCTCCCCACAGTGGCAGAACATCTGGATGATGCAGCAGTGTAAGTATTCACAATTGAACACCCCCACGTGTCAGAAGCTCACATGATGGGGTTTCAGGGTGAAACTGTTGCTAACCCCACCACCCAGCAACAGTGCACACATTTTAGCAGCTATGTTGAAGGAACCCTAAAGATGTATCTTAAAGGGATGCAGCTTAGAGATTTTTTTATTAGCAAGTTTTATTAACCTTTTCAGCATCTTCCACCCCCACTCAGGCTTCCCTGTTCCTTCTGAGTTTAGCTGCAATCCTCACCCTAGCAGAAGGGAACCTGGATTTTCCAAGCAACAACATATAGTTGTGAGCGGGTGGCCTGGTCTTGAATGGGCAAAAAAGACTCATTAGGTTTACAAAAGTCCTGCTCCTGGTACAGATAAAAACCACTAGGACTGGATTGTTGATATGGATCAACATGGCTGCCAGAATCCTTGGCCCTCCTTGGGGAAGTGGCAGGCCTGTAGCTAACCTAAAAGTTTGGGGAGGGGCAAAAAAAGCAGGGAGGAGTTCATCTGGCTTGCAAGCCTTTTAATGATAGCATTGTAAAGTGTTTATAATTATTTGTTTGTAAAACAACAACAACAACAGCAAGGCAGATAAAACATCCCACCACAGGCCTGCACTTTGTGTTTGAACCATCACACCAAACAGAGTTCGACACTTCTGTATGGTGGTCTACCAAAGACATTCAATAAGTCTCCTAGTTTGCTGCCTGCCTGGGACTGAAAAAGAGACAGAGGGCACATGGATTGCCATGTACTGAGCAGGTAGAATAAGTGGCCAGTACTCTATATTCAGCTTTGGTGAGTCACATGTTGGACCTGTTCAGACAACACACTAAGTTAGTCTGGTAACCCTTTTGCAGCAAATGGTTAGTGAACGTTTTTGAACCATAGTTACTTAGTCACCATGGTTAAGAATGGTTCACACGACATGCTAAGCCATAACGTTTATCTCAAACTGCTTAACCACCGTGGCTTAGCGTGTCGTCTGAACAGGGTCATTGTGTAGCACAGGCTTTTCCTAAGACAATGAAATACCCAAAGGATATTGCAAACATGTACCACCCAGGTCTGAAATTAATAACAAAACACTAGTGCAAGTCTGGTAGATGTTGGAGTTGTATCAAAAGAAGGCAGAAAGGGAAATTGTTTGATCTCCCTCAGCCCTAGAACTCGCCTCACTTTGACCATTTCAAATGCTAATTGAGCATTTTCAAAATGTAATAAGTGAGATAGGTAGAGCTATCTAATTCATAATTTGCCATTGTGCACATTTAGTCTGTTAATAGTTAATACAAATGTCTCACTCTTTCATGCCCATGTAATCTGAGGAATGAAATCCAAACTCTCACGCAGTATAAATAATAGAAGCTAAAGTTAAATGGTTACATGTTTCCAGAACGAGTGTTGGATTTCTGCTGCTTATTCTTTTCTTTTCTTTTTGGCCACAGGATACATTATATAGAAGCCAGTTCATTGTATACAATTGAAACCATGGTAGTCCAGTGGACCCATCTGATAGCTGATGTTTTAAGACTGGATTCTGCTGAGCTGACTTTACAGGGGGGAAACCCTGGACCTTCTGCAGAAATTCAGTTTTGGCAGAGGCAAAAGGAAAACCTGTTGGGCATTTATGAGCAGGTAGGACTGCTGAAACAGGAGATAGTGAACCTGGAGCTCTTTGGGAGTTTGTATTGCGACTCATGAAATACTCATCACTCTTACAGATGGGATGGGAAGACTCTGGGTGACCATATGAAAAGGAGGACAGGGCTCCTATACCTTTAACAGTTGTATTGAAAGGGAAATTTCAGCAGGGGTCATTTGTATGCATGCAGCACCTGGTGAAATTCCCTCTTCATCCCAACAGTTAAAGCTGCAGGAGCCCTCCCCTCTTTTGTATCTGGTCATTCTAGTATAGCTCCTGCAGCTTTAACTGTTGGGATGAAGACGGTATCTCCCCAGGTGCTGTATGCATACAAATGACACCTGCTGAAATTCCCTTTTCTATACAACTGTTAAAGATACAGGAGCCCTGTCCTCCTTTTCATATGGTCACCCTAGCATATAGCAGATGTTCCTGCTGGCTATGTCTGGGGTGGGCAGTGTGTTTCCTTCTCTCTCTCCTCCCCCCACCACCCGCCTCCTGGTCACAGATTGCAGTCTCAGAAAGCTTAATAGAGTGGAAGTCATTTAGAAATATTGTTGTGCCACATTACACAAAATGTGGCACAACAAGGTCTGGTAGCTTCTGCTCCTGGGAAACATGACAAGCAACCCAGAAAAAGAAGTGCCATTCTAGTGATGTGAATTGGCCATCATTAAAGACTTGATGAGTTATGAAGTTAATTAAGGAGCAATATAGGGCTGAGTAGGGCTGGCCCTACCATTAGGCAGAGTGAGTCAGGTGTTTTAGGCAGAAGATGCTGGGTGGCAGCAAATTACAGCTATATACCTGCCCTGTGCTCCATATGCTAACTTGCTGCTTTCAGGTGTGGTAGGGGATGCTGTCTCATCTCAAATGTTGAAGAAAGATGCAGTTGCCAGTCTAGTCACTTTTTGTACATGGAAAGGGGTGTGTGTGTGTGTGTGTGATCTTGTTCTTTGCTTCAGGCAGTAAAATGGCCTGAGCCAGCCCTGTGTCTGAAACAAAATAAAGGAAGTTCTTTGTGAAGAAAGGAAGTATTTTGTAGGTGGGATTCTGAATTACAGAAAGGTTTACCCAAAGGGAAAAAAAGTATCTCAGCTGAGAATAGTACCCTGGAATATGAAATCTATATCTATATCTACAGTGTCAGAACATTGGTTCTCTAACCACACTATCTTTTTCGTTTGTTTTTGTTTTGTTTTGTTTTAACTGGAGATGGACAAGAAATGCTCTAGTGTTGATCCTTGAAAATACAAATTACAAGATAAGCAAGGTTGTATCATGTGATAGTACAAAGTGAATGGAGCCACAAGGAGTTTCAGATAACTAAGTTCTGGATGATGAAAGATCATGGATATATTATACTACTGGATATATTATATTACTAGCGAACAGACCCAGCTTTGCATGGGTTTGAATAGTGCCTAGTTTGATACAGCAAAGGCTTCAAGCAACCTTTCACAGCTGTTAAGCATTGGACACATTGGGTTCATCCCATCGGAGTTGAAGCCATGTCTGCTCACATCTCTAGGTATGGCCCCTCCCATGGTGCACCGCTCTAACCCCCTGAGAGAGGGGTCCACCCATCCCAGTCCCCTGAGGTGGGGCTTTCCCACAGAAAAGGCGCTACTCTCCCTGGTGTCAAACTGTATGGACTGCAAAGTTATGTGCCAAAGGGGCATCTAGTGGTTGGAGATGCTACTGCAGGCTCCAACCTCATGGACATATTAAAATTAATTAATGTGTTTTAAAAACAAAATAACACCAAGGTGTACATTCCTAGGGTACTCTTCCTTTACATGCCAAATTTCAGGCATTTTGGTGCTTTGCCGCTGATGGTCAGACAGACAGACAGACAAACATCATCATCATCATCATCATCATTATTATTATTATTGATATTGGGCCTGTTCAGACAATGCACTTAGCTATGGTTAGGCCTCAAGCCCTTTTGTAACAAATGATTAATGAACACGTTTAAAACATGGTTATGTAGCCACTATGGTTAGGAATGGTTTATACGACTCGCTAAGCCATAAGGTTTAGCTCAAATAAGCAAAAAAACAAAAAACAAAACCAGGAAGGCATCTGTGCTGAATGTCTCCTATCCTCTTTTGTAGTTGCAACATCCAAAGGTTCACAAAATAATGGAGATTCTACATAGGACAAGAAGCAGCTATTATCCTGGGTTCAATCAACTTATCTTTCAAGTGGAAGAAGGTAAGGTATGAGGCTTTATGCACACAGGGAATGCACACAAAACTCTTAAATTCGTTATTCATATTTTTTATTATTATTATTATTATTATTATTATTATTATTATTTGAAATGTGACTTGTTTCTGTAATGAAGAATACATTAATTACAGAGCGAAGACAGTCCTTCTGTATGTATCTCTCAGATTATAATTGACTTGATGGATCAGCCCATATATTCATCTCATTCATTTCATTGTCACAAACAATGATAGGCAGATCAGAAATTGGGCATGAAGAACACTACTGTCTCATCCAGTCTTGAGGCCTTCCATAAGTGGAAATGTCTGAGATTTAGCAGAGAGGCTCCTTCTGGGATGGGAAGGGCAATTTTTGTTGATTTCCCCTTCTCCCTGCAGTCCCCAGCACCACCACCCACCCTGTTCTGGAGAGTCCGTCAACCCTCCAAGAAGATTTCCAGGAACCACAGGGGGCTGCAAAAAGAAGGAGGAACTGGCAAAAATGGACTCCCCACTCCACTCCTCTCCAGCAGGAGAGTAGAGTTCTGTTCGTGGAAACTCTGAATCCAAGTCTTTGCCTCCAGTATCTTGTAATCCACGTACACCATACGAGCCTGCCCAGGTTTTAAGATGTTCAGGGGAGGCTCTTCTTCTGCCATCAGAAGACATGAGACACGAGAGAGGGCTTTCTCAGGGGCTGCTCCCAGGGACCGCACCTCCCTTCCAAGGGAGGCAAGGTTGGCCGCTTTTCTGTTGTCCTTCTGCTGGTAGGCAAAGACATTTTTATTCAGGCAGGCCTTTGGCATATACTGTAAGCTGGTACGTTGCTGAATTGGTTTTTAATTGGTTGATGCTGTTGTGTTGTGGTGGCTTGAAGTTATTTGTTTTATGTTATGTTTTAAGGTTTTGTTTTTAATCTGCCTTGAGTGTCTTTTGGGGCAGAAAGGATACACACACACACACCACCTCCATGTGTGCATGAGCGCGCACACACACACACACGGAACCTCTATTTTGGGCTATTATCAGTAACCGTCACCAATAGACTTATGCTCCATAATGTTCTCCTATTTGTCTGCCTTATGTTAACTCAGACCTGTGGTCCATCTCTGTCTACCCTGACTGCGTAGCACATCTCCAGTGACCCATGCTGCCTGAGATCCTGGAGCTTTCTGGCTGCAGAGTATCTCCACCAGGTTGTCTCCCTTGTCCAATACAGAGTCCACTTAGCTCATTTATAATTCCCCTGCTCTAAGACCTGGGGCAAGACTTTACATTGATCCAATGTTCCCCTTGCAATAAGAGTGTCTGAAAAAATTCTACATGAAGCCTCGCTACATGAATTCATTTTCTTTTCAACTCCTTTCAGCGGTTTCTGAAGCTCGAGATATTTACTTGTACCTCGCCCCCTTAAAACGCTACATTGCTTACTTGGAAGAATCTAGCTTCTCGAACGCTGAACGTCTCATTGCACCCCTTTTCTATACCATCTGTCTGATCTGGACCCATTCCAAGTACTACTGCTTCCCCCACAGAATTGTTGTCCTGCTACAGGAGTTTTGCAATCTTCTAATTGACAGGGTAAGGAAAATGTACTTTACGCGTTTCAGTTAGCAAGTTATATGTTTCTTTGATAAAAGGATTTAAATGCCGACATCTGTCATATTAAGTTGCAGTTTATGGATCCCAGTTAGCATGCACAAACTATTTAATTATGGCCTCCTTGCTGGTCCGAGTTGTGCTTTTCCTTGCTGAAAAGCCAACATAATACTTTTTAAAAAAATGCTTGTATCATTTGCCAGTATGACATCTAGTACTTCAGTGTATGTAGCACTGGAATGTTGTAATTGCAGTATCTGTTTATTCTTAAAGAGCAGATGGTTTAAAATCCAGTAGTTTGATCTAAAATTAAAAAGAAGTTCCAGATCATAAAAATAATTGCACAGGCGTAAAAATGTTAACTCAATGGAGAGATTTATGATCCAGATTTTCAAGGGTGACTAATGGTTTTGGGCACCTCTGTTTGATAAATCCATTAACACACACCCCACCACGTTTGTTTGTTTGTTGTTGTTTTTTTGCAGAACAACTTAACATTTTCAAATGGAGTCTGAAAGTTAAATGCATTTCTTTCGCATTTGGTTTTAGGTAGCTTTCAAAAGTACGGGTCTCTAATGTTGAAAAAACAAAAAACTCACAGCGAGGGAGAAATGAAAAGCAACCTATACCGCCCCCACACTAGTGGAACAGATCATGAGTGCAACCAGAATGAATGGTTCCTGAATAACAGGATATGAGCCTCAGCGGTCATTTCCGGAGTGGATCAGAGCAGTGGATCTCTCGGAAGGAAGGTCTGCTGACCTGTGCTATTCTGGAAATGCACACTTCTGCTCATTTTCAGGTGTATTTCAGGAACCACTACTTCCTGTCGCCCTAGTGGTCCATTCTCTTAGTGCAGCGGCAGTATAGGATACTGCTGAAAATGTCCTGACGTTGGCTTCCATGTGTGCAGCCAAGGTGGATTGCGTCCCGTTTAGGGTGGCACCTCCAAAAAAAGAAACACATCACGAGAAAAGAGGACAAAAGAGGGCAGAGATTTGAATAACATTTCCATATGCTAATTTATATGTATAGATGCACATCTAGAAATAGTATAATTTAAATGGAAATCCCATACATCTCACCATAGTGGGGAAGGCCAGGTGACCAGGTGACCTGTTCAGTCTGCTGTCCAGGTGCTGATTGTTGATGGGTCCCTTCAAGGCCCCTTCAAGGCTTTCCCTTCTGATGGTTCTTTCTCTTTGTGGAGACTAATGAATGCAAAACATTCCCAATGTTTGCAACTTGGACTGAACAGCCCTTTAGAGGACTGTCTTAGAATCATAGAATCATAGAATCATAGAATAGCAGAGTTGGAAGGGCCTACAAGGCCATCGAGTCCAACCCCCTGCTCAATGCAGGAATCCACCCTAAAGCATCCCTGACAGATGGTTGTCCAGCTGACAGCCCTTCAAATCAAGGGCTGTCCTCTGTAAAATAGGACACATGGTCACCCTAGATTGAACTGGGGGCTGTCTTCACAACACTGGGTTGGCGCTGCTTCCTTCTCAAACCCCACGTTCTCCCTCTACTGGGGCAGTGTCAGGTAATCCCGGTGCCGAGGGGAGAGCACAGGGTTTCTGGCAGCCATCTGGCTCCCAGAGCTGCCCCTGCCCTCTTCCTGGTGGAAGGTGACCAATTGCCAATCACCTCCCACCAGGCACCAACCCTGGATTGGCCCCAGAGTGACGTCAGACAGCAGAAGCACTGTATTGATGTCGCTCCAACTGAAAAAGCTGGGGTAACGCCCTGACTTTTTCAAATTGCAGTATGTTACAGAAGAGCTCAGTAATGCTAGGTTTGAATCGGTAGACCTAGGTTTGAATCGGTAGATCGGTATCCCAACCTGATGCCCTACAGATGTGTGGGGATTACAATTCCCAATACAGTAAAATCAGCCCTGACCATAGAATAAAAAGGTCACCACAGTGTTTTACTACTCACACCTATGTGAAAATGTAATTCTTATTCAAACGAATTATTTGGACCAAACTAGAAACGACGCTAAACGATTCAGTTATTTATTGTATTTATTTATTTATTTACTTTATTTGTAGGCTGCCCCATAACAAGATATTTTCTGGATGGCTCACAGAATATAAAAGAAAAAAATACAATACAGCAAAAGTTCAATAGAGCAAAGCACAGCATTAAAAACATCAAATAAGATAGAAAAAATATAAAAGAAATCAGAGAGAAAAGAATAAAGTTCAACAGATCTAAAACAATGTTCAAAGCTACAATATGATTTAAAAGGCTTGGGAAAATAAGAAGGGCTTTGCTTGGTAGAAAAAAAAAAGACATTACTGTAGCCCAGGTGGACCTTTCTGCCTGGGGAGCTCATTCCACAACTGGGTACCTCCAATGAAAAGGCCCTTCCACATGGTGGGGGCACTTGAAGAAGGGGTTAGATGAAGATCTCTGAATGTGGAAATGTGGGAAGAGATCTTCCTTTAAGTCAGGGGTAGACAACCTTTTCGGTCCTGAGGGCCATGTCCAGTGTTTGCTACAGGGTTGGGAGTGCATGAACGTGCACATGTGTGTGTGTGTGTGTGTGCACATGTGTGTACACACACACTGCCACTAATGGGGTGTGTAGTTTCTCATGCCACACCTACCCACATGCTGCCACTAGTGGGATGGAGAACCTTTCCTACTCAGAAGTTAGGAGGACTGAATCTCTCAGCAGCATTCTCAAAGAGCACCCCAAATCCTTGCTCATGCTTACTTCCGAGCAGGCATGCAATCATGTCTATGCACAAGTAAGCAGAGTAACTACTCCACCCCATGCTCCACGCTCCTTATAATTTCTGTGAGGGAAGCCTATTAGCACTAAATGAGGCATCCTTCCTGGGAACAGTGGCAGATGTAGAAGGAGGAGGAATGGGTTAAACCTCTTATCTCCCCATGCTTGGTCCCAAAGAAAATGTCCCACACCCACCATTAATTTTATTGCCCGCCAATGTGACTGCAAGTGATGTGTTTGACGCCATGTCTAGTTTGGATATTAGAAGGCCTTCCCCCAACTTGGTACTTTCCAGACATTTTTTGGACGTCTGTTTCCTTCACCCCCAGGCAGTACGGCCAATGGTCAGGAATGCTGGGATATGTAGTTCAACATATATGGAGGGCACCAGGCTGGGGAAGGCCAAGGCAGAGAGAAAAGGAACCCCAAACAAAACGTGTGGAGTCTTTCTCATTTCTTTCCTCCCTTGCTTTTTGGGCTGGCTTTGCCTTGTGTACAAATTTCACATTCAACTGGAAACACCTTAAAAACTAATAAACAACAACAGGAGGGGGGCAAGCTTAAATGGACAAAAAGCAGGGATGTCAGGCTAGCTGTGAGCCTGAAACGGCTCTTGAGTCGCTGCTGCGTGCACAGGAAATGCAGCACATATGGGGAGGCAAAAATCATCCGTTGTTCAGAATCCCTGCTGCATTTTGGCACTACAGAGCCAAGCCAGAAGAGAACAGCCATCCAGAGTTAACCCTCAACTGCCCAGCACAGTGTAGTTGATGCCAGGCAGCTGAAGCTTACATCAAATGGCGTTCAGAATTAGAATTGTTGCTGATTGCTGTATTTTTGTTTTGGGAAACAATTTAACTCATTTTCTATTCTTGGTGGCAAATCATCATAACAACAAAGAACAATAAAAGTTATTGACAGATTTTTTTTTTAAAAAAAAACAGTTACAAGGGTCTGTCATAAACATCGTGTACAAAAATAAAACTTTGTTCAGAGGTATTCCTGGTGCGCATGTTTTGCAATCATCCTGTTTCCAAATCAGGCTCCTGAAATTCTGAATAAACATGCTAAAGAGATAAAAAGCATATTAACTGACTAGAAACAAAGTGATTTAGGGTGGTAGGCCAGGAGTAGGTAGTCAGTAGATCAGTATCTCTTGGTAGATCTCTCAGTGATTTGCAGAAGATAGACAAAGATTTCTGCTTCCTCACTGTCTAACAATAGCAACACTAAAAAGCTTTCTCCACACAACCTTAAATTAGGTTGCTGAAAAAGAATGCTTAGGGGAAATCATTTTTTTGCATGAAAGCACTCATGAACTTGGTACTGGTACAGACCACAAATTCCTGGCCATGGTCGCATGTCATGAAAACCCAGACTTTTTAAAACCCTGGGTTGTCATGAGTGAGCAAGATGCTGTCTCCCAGCGTCTCAGTCACTTCTGCTGCAAATGGGAGAAGCTGAACAACCCAGGGATGTTACACGCATGAGTTGTTTATCCTGATATCCAAACCTGGAATCCCAGATTATTTAGGGAGAGACAATGCAAAGTTGGAGCCTGTGGTTAAACCCTGGGTTCAATCTCTGGGTTGTCCATCTCCCAACAACCCATAGTTCTGGGTTCAGATGTCATGATAAACAACCCAGTGATGTTCCATCCATGGGTTGTTTATCATGATTTCCGAATCTGGAACTCGCTTTTGCTCATTCATGACAACCCGGGATTTAAAAATAACCTGAGTTGTTATGAGTTGCAGCTGCAAGCATTGTGTTCCTTAGCACATGTTTGTCTACCTGAGCACCTGGGCTGTGATTGGTGAATCTTAAAGTTCTAGTAAAAACCAAAATTGATTCTGCAAGCCTGAAACTGTCCCATCCCTGCAGCAGACAATGATGTAAATTAGGCTAAGAAGAAAGATGGCATTTTAAAAAAGCCATATTTTGGGGGTCTATTTTGCAATGGAAAAACTAGTGGAAGGAACGGGACAACATGTTGTTGACTAAAGGATGCGTGCACATCCAGATTCCCCTCTCCCTAAGCCCCTATGCGCCCGCCCCATCTGCTTTGGCACTCGAGGGAGTTCCACTGTTTGTACGTAGGGACAATGTTGGGGCTATGGACCATTGTGTTTTGATCCACTCAGAGATCTAGGGAGACCCTCTGGGCTGTTGAGGGTCACTAGCTTTAAGCTGCATTCCTGCAGCCAAGATAAGAGCCACAGGCATTAGTTTGGTAAGGCTTTGTGGAGTCTTGAGCTGAGCATATCTCTCTTGCTTTCTTTTCCCAGTTTCTTTGCCTTTTCATGAGGTGGCCACTCACAGAACTCCACCAAAAAAGAGGGCAAAAAGGACACCAATTGCATAACATTTTGTAAATGCAAATTTAGAATAATTACTATAATTAAAGTAAAACTATAACACATCTCACTATATTGAGGAGGGCTGACAAGGTGAGCTGTGTACCTGCTCAGTCTGCCATTCAGGTGCTCACGGTTGATGGGCAAGTTCAAGGCACCTTCCAGGCTCTCCATTTTGATGGCTCTTGGACTTTAAACCAGACTTGGATAGGGCAGCCCATGAAACAGAGACTAGTTCATCACAGATTGAACTAATGAAAATGAGCTGATTCATTCCAAATCCATTATGAAAATTAATGAAAAACAAAAGAATAAAGGAATGAAACTTTTTTTTTTAATAGCAAAAATGAATGAAGTAATGAAACAACAAATATTTTCTTGAATACCTGCATTTTTCTGTAGGTGCCCTTCATTAGGAAGGCAATGAACAAATTTTAGAAAGTAGAATTATAAATAAATCCCAGACCACCAGAATCTGCCTTGGTGGATTGGGTTTAAAATGATGACAGGAGTGGAAATACAGTTTTAAAAATAATTTCTATTTGTTGGATTCTTTTCTTTCAAAACAGACTTTCTCATTTCTAATCCCCGAAGAGATTTTCATGATGGACCTAGAAGAGGGAATGGAAAAAATAAAACAAACAATACAGACATTCAAAACATTCAAGAATACATTCTCTACGTATCAAGAAAAGCTTGCTTGTGGCCATATGAATGAACAGATGGTGAAACCATGGGACTTCCCCTCTCATCTGGTGTTTTCTAGATTTGATAAGGTCCTTCAAAGGTTGCTGCATATTGAGGTAAATGATTAACAGCCATTTAGGGCACAATCCTATGGATGTTGAGACAGAAAAAAGTTCTACAACTCCCAGCATTCCCCATGCTGGCTGGGACATTCTGGGAGTTGTAGGACTTTTTTCTGCCTAAACATGCATAGGATTGGGCCCTTAGGTTGCAATCCTATATTCATTTGCCTGGGAGTAGCCACATTGGACTCAATGGGATTGACTTCTGAGTAGTCATGTAAGGATTGCACTCTTCAACTATTAGAATTCAACTAAGCATATTTTAAAATTGAATTTTTAGAAGTGGTTGTTGTTGGTATTGCTGTCACTCAATCTTGTGGTCTCAGGGGTAGAATTAACCTATCCGAATCCTAATCTGACCAGATAGTTGTTCTTAAAACCTCTAGCTGTGGATCTTTGCCATACTTCTAATCAATATATTTCAACCAGTGGGTCCTGCAACATATTTTATCATGTTAGAGTGCTCTTATTCAGGTTCTACCATGCCGGTCAGCCAGCCATGTCCTCTTTCAGGATACTCTATTTGATTCCCCACTTCCCATTTTCTTCCATCTCCCAAAATAAACACGCAGTCTTCATTAGGAAGTTGATTATTTTTTTACTAAAGATTTTTTGTACTTCTGAAAATCCTGATGTATCCCTGAACATGCTGATACCTCCCTTGGGTTTCTCAGTGAACCCATGTGGCTACAGTCATGTTGGGACTCACCAGCTGTGTTGGCTGTTAGAGGAAGTGCTGTTCCTTTGCTCCTATAGAAAGAAAGCTCTTCCTAATGTCCAGCCTACTTTTTGTTTGCTTGTAATTTGTTCTGACTTTTTCTTGTTTTGCTCAGAGAAGACAAGGGAACCAATCAGTCCCTATTTTCATAAAGGCGATCTTTCATTTAACAGACAATATTTCTCAAATGCCCTTATCTAAGCTAGGCAAACCAACTTCTTCAGTTTACCTCATATGTCACATTCTCTGGATGAACAAACTGAACAAGATAATATAGCAAAGGCTTTACCATACTGAGAAGGACACGTCAATGTGAAATTATTCATTTATCACATTAATATCCTACATTTCCTCCAAGGAGCTGAAGACACACAGAGTTCTCCCCTCTGTTTTCTCCTCACAGCAATCCTGCATTTAGGCTGAGATATAGCCACTGGCCCAAGGCCAGCAAGTGAGCTATATGACTGAGTGGCCACTATTTATTAAGTTTTGGCCTGGCAATTTCTATCACAATGTCCAATCTTATGTTTTCTTCCCTGTGCTTTAATGTATAGATGGCTGTATATTTAGACCTTGATATTTATTTTAAATATTGTTAGTAGGGGTGTGCATGGACCCCCCACTCCGCTTCACTTTCAGATCCGCCATTTTTCGGATCGGGCCGCTCCGCCCCACCCCCACTCCGCCTATGCCCACTCCGCTCTGCTCGGAGCTCCGGATCCGGATCGGAGCTCTGTTCCCCCCCATAGGGGGGGTTACCGGGCCCTGCTGCCATCGCCGCTCATGCGGTGACGGCGGCAGAGCCCGGTAAGGGGGAGGGGGGGCCTTACCTGCTTCTGTCCGTGGTCCGTCGCCGTCTTCAATTGAGCCCGCGGTTCCACCAGGAAGTCTGGGCCGCAAGCGGCCCAGACTTCCTGCTGGAACCACGGGCTCAATTGAAGACGCTGACGGACCGCGGACAGAGGCAGGTCAGGGAGAGGAGGGGGGGGGTTACCAGGCCCTGCTGCTGTCGCCGCATGGGCGACAGCGACAGCAGCAGGGCCCGGTAAACCCCACTTACCTTTCCGGCGGAGCTCCTCTTCGCCACGCTCCGCCGGCCCCCCAATCCTCTTCGCCTCTGCCTTAAGGGCAGGCGAAGCCCCCCGCTCCGCTTCTAATTCGCCGGTCCGATTAGAAGCGGAGCACATCCCTAATTGTTAGTATACTTGATATTAATTTTAAAATCTGTTCCATCTATCCATCTATCTATCAATCATGCCAGGCATTTTAATAGTATATTGTATATGGAAGCAAAGAGTCCTGACTGAGTCTGTCTTTAATTTCCAGGAGCTTTTTACATCAGCTGTTGACTTTCTCAAGTTAGAAAAAGTTGAGATTGGAGGCCTGAGAGGAAAGAGTCTTAGTGAGGAAATTCATTGCATGAATGAAGAATTTCATGAGACCTGGAAAGTCCTACAAGAAAGTAAATATGACCCATTGGACTACAACAACCAGGTAAATATTAGTTTGACCTATGAGCATGGGCACCCTGACCCACACATGGATGCAAGCAGGCTTCTGCATGCCCATTCCCAGCAGGACGCAAATTGGTGCTGTGCATGCGGGTTCTCCTGATTGCCAGGGTAGCTATGCATAGTCCCAATGAGGTGCTCATCAATTCAGGGGGGCACTTTTGAGTTGGGTTCATTAGGGCAAATTATAAAATCAGCCCAAGCAGGATAGGAAGTTCAGGTTTGAGGGACCCCTTCAATAACGTGGCCTTGGTGGGCCCACTCCTATGTGGGTGTCTTCTCCTAAGTAGGGAGACTTAGGCTATAGCTAGACCTAAGGTTTATCCCTGGATCGTCCAGGGGTCAAACCTGTTCATCTAGGTGACACACAGGGGATCCAGTGCTCAGGCAGGGGTGAACCCTGGATGATTCCAGGATAAACCTTAGGTCTAGCTGTGGCCTTACCTTGTAGTTTGGCAGAATGGGGCCCCTGAAGGCTGCCCAAGGATACTGCATATTGACATCAATTCCTTCTCCTTTATGGATCAATGAACTGCACTTTTAAACTGGGATTTTACAGCAAGATTTGTTTTTAAGTGGTTGCAGCATTGACTTTGTTTTCTCAAAATATCTAGAACAGAATTTCAGAAACACTCAGATAAATGAATGGACACGATCAATCTTTCTCACTGGATTAATTTATATTCTAAATCCTTCTCTATGTGACATGTCTAGTCATGACGATAATGCAAGATTTTTAGACTGATGAATGGTATGATTGGTATTCATAAGCTGTATATTATGGCTGATTGGTGGTAGTCATTTTACATTATCATGTGACTAGCACAACCAATAAGGGTTGATTCAGATATTATATTTTGGTAGCTACAGCAGTAATTTCTGTTTGCCATATACACAGTGATAAATATATTCAGTTAGATCCAGAGTTGGGCAGAGTGGAGCTTCAAGAACTGGATGCTCAGCTGGAAGAGAGGAAGGCAATTTCTGGCATCCCCATCCACATGGAAAACTCTTCTGGAGGGTTGGGGGATCATCTGAAATAGCATGTGGAACAGCTCTGTGGACTGCAGGGGAAGGGAGAAATGGGCAAAAAATGCCTCCTTCCTCTTTCCACCTACAGAAATGTCCAGTTGGTGGAACAAGAACTTCCACAAGATCCAGCTCACTTCTGTGAATTCTGTGGAAGGAGCCCTTCCATTTATGGAACAGCAGGGTTCCATTTCTTGCTTTTTCAAAACTGTAAAACCTATTTAAAAGCTCCAGCACTTCCTCAGTCATGATGCTTCATAGTCTTAACCCTCCTTTTGGAATAATCTGAGGCCTGCATAGGAGAAATCAAAGTTGAGGGGGAGAAAGAAGTTTGTGGAGTCCGATTGAACCCTTTGCTGTGCTGAAACTACTAAACTTCTGCAGAAGCCAAAGGTTCCAGTATGGGGCAGTAAAATCAGATGCTGTGTGAAATACTGATATTTCTCATGGAACTCTTCCTGCCTTTCCCTCTCCCTGTTCAAAATGTCATTGCACGCAAGATCCCCTCTAGTTCTGGTCTGCCAAGGGAGTGAGTCCTAAGGCTACTGAGCTTAGAGGGAATATGCAGGCTTGTATTAGAGTAAATGATGTCAATTGGGACAGCTCAGAAGATCCGAGGCCCATGCCCAGGTAGGCCACTCTCCAACTGTGCCCCTGGTCACAGAGACAGGACTTTCACATTATTTCCCACCTGATCACAGACTGAAAGTGGGATCTTCTGCATGCAAAGCGTTGAGCTATGGTCCCTCCCCATAAATGAAAGCTCCACTCTCCTCCCATAACAGGGCTAGAACTAGCAAACTTCTGGTCTTCAAGGAACCAGCTCTCATGAAAAGACTTATCCACATGGTGGCTCTGGTGTTTATAAAAACATTATGTTTGAACTGATACTTGTGCATGGCCATTTTGACATGGTGGGACTAGGTTTGAAAAAAAATGTGCTAGTAGTGTCATATAAACACATGGTTGTAACTGTAGGCTGATATTAAAGTCTCATGTTATTCATGCAGGAATTTCTGTCTGACTACGCAAGATACATTCGGCAGATTAACGACTTCGATAACCGGTTGGGAACAATACTAAATCTTGCCTTTCAGGAGCCAAAGGGGCTAGAATCTGCTTTCAAGGTAAATAGATTTACAATGAGTTGAATGCAGACAACATTAGTCATGCTTTAGTCCCATTCAAGTTAATGGGACAAGCGAGTTATGCCTAATGTAAACCCCATTGGTTTATATGGGACTGAGGTGTGACTAACTTAGGCTGGATGCACCATTATAGATAGATAGTCCACATTTTGTTCTTTAAACTTGCAAACATCGCAGATATTAGTGTGAGTGAGATGTTGTTAATTCTTTGTTTTCAAGTATGCTCATGGCCAGCACAATTGATTTCAGGGGCACCCACCAGCAGCAATGATATGTGTATTATGGAGATCTCCAAGTTCTGCATTCAGAACTCTTTGTTGTTCATCTTCATCTTCTGCCCTCATTTGACTCAGCTCTTCTTCCCTCCCACTTCCCACTTCCACACAGTTCATGGCTTTGAGAACTGTTCCAAAGTTGGGAATTAAGTTTCCCATGGAATATGGACATCCCAAATTCCTACTCTTTTTAAATATTATTTAGCTATAGAAGTTTGTTTGGTGCATCCAAAGACAACACTTTTGACCACTATGTGGTTGGATTAATAGATCATTGTTATTCTAATTTTACAAATGGGAAACTGAGTCTGAAAGAGGATAATTTGCCAAAGACCACCCAGTGAGTTCATGGCTGCACTGGATTTAATGCCCGGTCTCCCATATCCAAATTAAGCATTCTGTCCACATTGGGAGGTTCTTTCCATATTCTTTTAACTTTTCCAAATAGTCAAAAAGCCAAATGAAGCCATCATACTTATTTGCTATGAGGAAGAGATTTGGGGACATTATGAAGAAGAAAGGGAAAACAAATAAAACCCTAACCATACTTTAATAAAACCCTAACCATACTTATACTTTTCAAGAGTTGCAAGGGATTTAGCTGCACAAATCCCATTATAGCCAATGGGGGTTATTTAAGTCAGTGGGAATTGTATGGCTAGATCTTTTGCAAAACCTTTGAAAATCTAAAGGCAAGTGACAATCTGTATAGTGGAGGAAACCAAATATAAAGTATCAGAGAACAGCATTACATGAGAAAATTAGGAAAATATCTTACAAAATGGAAAAGCTGATGGAAAAGAGAGATGGGAGGAAAGGAGATGGTTGAATCGCTGAGTTAGGTAAGAGACTGAAAGAGAATTCATAGGGTTTCAGAAAATACAATTTCATCAAAAGCTGAAGGAAAATGAAAAGGAAGACAGCAGGTGTAATTGCTGTGAGGAACAGTTTCCTGCTGAGACAGGAGAGTTTTACCATCAGCTCTGTAAGAAAACATCCAAGCAAATACAATAAACATAGAAATAAATGTATCATGAAATCAAGAAGGTAGGACAAAAAGACTTGACATATGCACTGGAGAAGAGGCAGAGCAAAGGGTGAATAGGATGACAGTAGGAAAAGAGAAGTGAGAAAATTACATCTCCATGGCGCCCTACAGGAACAGGGGAAGAGGACAAACCGGAGGAAAAGGATACTTAGAATGTAAGAGGGGAAGTATATTTATGAAAAGACAGCAGAAAACGGTACAAAGTACACCAGAAATACGTTGTCGGAGGGCTGAAAAGCCATGTTTTCCAAAGTTCATAATTTCTACCAAAGCCAAGTGTTACTATGTGCCTTCATTGACATGTGTATGTGAACTCGCATCTATACATGTGTACTTAACTGACATGGAAATATGAGGATGTTTCGCAGAGGCCTGGTGTGCACACAGAAGTGGAGAAACCAGCTGAAGAACAAAAATTCAGATGAAACTACATACATTTGATTGCTCCACAACTGTTTACAGAAAAGAAAGTGTTGATTAGTATTGTGTGCCACCTCCTAGCAGTGGAACTGCAGACTATTCTCTTGTGACGCACAACAGCAGTGAAAGAAAGAACAGCAGATGGAGGCAGGGAGTTAGGATTTATCGAATACCAAGAGGGAAAGGGTGAGGTGATACTTAGAGTACCTCGAAACCACAACAGGGTATTTCAAATTTCAATGGCAAAGGTTTGGCCACATGAGGGGTAGAATGGGCAGATTTAGAATGATAACACGAAAAATAAAGACAGATTGGGTAAATGTACCTGTTTCAGAGGAGGGAAACCCAAAGGGCTTCACTTCCAGGTTGCTCACAGTCACGTCAAAATCCACAGTGAGCAATGCTAAACCAGGTTTCTTAGGGCAGAATCCAATGGGGCCCTTGCACCCCCGTCGATTCTTCTCTGCCTCACGGATTCCCTTTTGCAAACGGTGGGTCCCACTGATTGCTTTGCACAAACATTAACAGTCTA
Organism: Elgaria multicarinata webbii; assembly: GCF_023053635.1. Classification (NCBI taxonomy): domain Eukaryota; kingdom Metazoa; phylum Chordata; class Lepidosauria; order Squamata; family Anguidae; genus Elgaria; species Elgaria multicarinata. The sequence goes on from NC_086172.1 coordinate 41,715,711, forward strand.
TAAATAATTTTTAACTTGGTGTTTTAAATTTGTAATTTTGCATTGCTGCTGTTTTTATCTGGTTGAGTTTTTATATTGTACTTTATATCATGATTTGATACTGTTGTTTTATACTCTGAATGTTTTATTTTTTGTGAACCGCCCAGACAGCTCCGGCTATTGGGCGGTATAGAAATGCAATAAATAAATAAATAAATAAATAAAATGTTTTTATCATTTCTGTAAACTGCTTTGATAACCTACCAGAAAGCAGTGTTTATGTTTGTGTGTGTACAGCTTACACAATGGAGATTTAGCACTTCCTAGGGGAAGCCCTCAAATGAGCAGAAAAGCTCATTTCCTACTTGAGCTCCGTCAACATCCCTCCTTCCAGAAACGGGTGTTTCCTCATGTTTTGGGTTGTCCCATTTGGCAAGCGGTGGGAGCTGTTTGTGCAATGCAATCAGCAGGGTGGAAGAGAATCAGTGTGGGCGGAAGCACCCCATTGGATTCTTCTGCCTCAATTTACCATGCACAATGGAACAATCTACATTAATAATAATAATAATAATAATAATAATAATAATAACCACATCAATATTAATGATAATAATAAATTAAATTTACACTGCTACCTACTATGAAAGCAGTCTTGAAGTGACTTAGACATGCAATACAGAAATCCATGATTAATATGAAAACAAAAACAAAAACAAAAGAATATCTTCCCAAAATCAATATAAACCATAATCAGCACAGTAATAGAAATGCAAATAAATAACATAAAAAGATAATCTAAAAACAATACATTATTATTATTACTACTATCGTTATATTTATTTATTTCCTGCCTTTTCCCCAATACTGAAACTCAAGGCGGCTTTACAAATTAAAACACGTACAGTTAAAACAGATATAGATATACAAAAATTAAAAAAACAAACATGCTACAATATTAAAACATTTTAAAACATTTAAAATACAAGTTTTTCTTTAAAAAAAAATCCAATTTATGAACAGCGCATAAACAGAGGTTCAGACTACCCCCCAAAAGGCCAGCTGGAACAGAAAAGTTTTAGCCTGACTCTGAAAACACACCAGGGAGGGAGCCAGTCTAGCTTCCCTGGGAAGGGAGTTCCAGAGCAGCCACCAAGAAGGCCTTCTCCCACTCACAGACTTCATCACCAGGTGTGCCTGTGATGAAGACTATTCATCCAGAAGTATATAAAATCTCGCCCACTCACAGTGTAGAATGAATACCACAAAAGCAGTCTACAACAACTGGGCTATAACTAATGATCAAATGCCTGGGAAAATAAATATGTCTTCGCCTGACGCTGAAAAGATGACAGGGTCAGCACCAGTTGAGTTTCCTTCAGAAGAGTGTTCCATAAACATCACAGAAGAGGCCTGTTCCCAAACTAATATTCTCCAAGTTTATTTTGGTGGGGGCACACACTGATAAAATCATCTGAAGCTGATCTCAGGGACTAGGTAGGTTTATAAGGGAGAAAGGCGGTCCTTGAGGTATTGAGGAGCTGAGCCATTACAGGTTTATAGGTTAAAACCAGCATTTCAAATTTGGCTCAGAAACAAATAGGCAATTAGTGTAGGTGAGCCAGGCCTGGGCTTATAGGTTCACATCACCTAGTCCCAGTCAACAATGTGGCTGCCAAATTCTGCACGGGTTGCAATTTCTGAACCACCTTCAAAGGCAGCTCAATGGACAATGCATTGCAGAAATCTAAACTAGAGGTTACCAGAGCATAGACCATTGATGCTAGGCTAGCTGGTAGAAGGCACTCCATGCGAGAGAAGCCACCAGAGCCTCCAATGATGATCAATCCAGGAGTACTCCTAGGCTGTAAATCTGCAATGAGAATGTGGTCCCATCCAGAGCCAGTTTCACTTCTCCCATCCAGACACAGGAACCACCTACCAACAGAGCCTCAGTCTTGTCTATATTGAGCCTCAGTTTATTTTCTCCCATCTAATCCATTACTGAGGCCAGACACTGGTTTACCACATCCACTTCCACACCTGTCTTAGATGAAAAGGAGAAGTAGAGATACATGTCACCAGCATACCAAGGATAACACATCCCCAAAACTGCAGATGATCCCATGCAGCTGTTTCAGGTAGATGGGGGATATAATTGGCCCTTTCAGAGCCTCACACTGAGCAATATCCCCCAAGCACTACCCTCTAGCTGAAGCTGAGCAATATCCCCCAAGCACCACCCTCTAGAAATGACCGTCTAGGTAGGAGTGGAGCCATTGCCAAGCAGTACCTTCAGCTCCCAACTCGGACAGCCACTCCAGAATACCATGACTGATAATATTCAGATGCTGCCGGGAGATCAAGAAGTATCAACAGGGACATACTCCCCTGTCTCTCTTTCCTGACACAGGTTATCATTCAGGGCAACCAAGGTAGTCTCAGTACTAAAACCCAGCCCGATTTCCAACTGAAATGGATCTAGAAAAACAGTCTCATGCAAGAGTACCTGATCTGGTCAGTGACCACCTAGTCAAGGACTTTGCCCGGCAAAGGGATCTGCACAACTGGTCTAAAAAATTTGAAATCTTTTGGGAAGGCTGTTTAAGGAGTGGTCCTGTTGCCACCGCCTCTTTCAGGTGACCTGGAATCACACCCTCTCAGAAGCAGGCAATTATCACCATAGTTTATCTACTCACAGGAAGGCAACTCTTATTAATCAAGTTACAGCAGAGAACACATACGTCATGAGTTTTAAATCAGGTAGGTATAATACACCCAACAAGATCCTTTTGCTCCTAGTTGCCATAAGACTCTTACCCATTCAGCCTTTCCCAGAGCAAAATATAAATTGGTGCTAGGGTGATGCCAACAAAATACATGTGAACCAGAAATCATGGCAGAGCTTCCCAGTAAACAAGAGAATGTAACTATAATGTATTGTTTAAAAAAAGAAGCATATTATTTTATTGGTTGACTTCTGCCCTGGTTTTATGAAGAAGGGTGAAATGAACTCTCAGCGTTCAAGAGTAGCATTTGGGCAGTCAACTGGCCTGAGCAAGGTATAGCTCTGCTAAGCTCTGCTTCATGTCAGCACAATGTCTGCTCAATTTGGGAACTATCCTTGGTCCTGCAGAGTCTGATTCTCACTCTGCTCTTGCCAAGTCCTATATTTCTCTACAAAAAGTATCATCTTGCTACCTTTTGCCAACTCCTTGCTGCCTTCACCCTCCATAACCTGCTGTCCAGCTTCTTGCTCTGCACTAGACTCTTTGGTGGTTTTCCAGGTACATCTCTGTTGGCTCCACGATACTGGAAGAGAACATTATTAGGCATTTCAAGTAGATATCAATGCAAAAAATAAGAATAATATGGTTCCTTTAAAAACTCTGGCATGGAAGACAAAATGTGTTTATCTGAAAAGTTAGATGGCATCAAGAGTTTTTGAACTAGCAGGCAGGCATTTCGGATGAAGAAAAGTACTATTTTTTATAGGGTTACTATAGGGAGATCCGCAGTATGGTTTTGGGTAAGTGAGATATTCCGCAATGGGTGTGTTATATGACATAATGGTCTATGTATCCAGTCTGATAAATTTTGTAGCAAATGAGAAAAATGACTAATAATAATAATTAAAAGAAATAAACCACACACCTAGCAAAACAAACGATAAAAGGCACATGACAGTTTGCCAGAAGGACAAACAGCAGGGGGATACAGGTAAAGGACTTGAAATGATGCCAAAAATGGGAAGACACAACAGAGATAAATAAAACACACAGCAAAGATGCAATATAATAAAATGCTGTAATTTGGGCTGTCAGCATGAGAATGTAGCGAGTTCACAATAGCAGGGAGTGAGTTAGCTTTTATGGGATATTTAACCACAAGCACTAGGAGAAGCCACTGCTGTTCGTATTCAAATAAAGCAACAGTGCTATTGAAGGAAATGATATAAAATCACCTCTATAAACTTTGGGTTCTATTTGTTGAATTTGCTTATAAACCATCTGCATTTTACTTTTCGATGGTTGCATTGCTTGAACTCACGTAAACGATTCTTCACAATATCCCAAAAGGAACAGCCCCACATGTATCATAAATTGGTGAATTCTAGCACAGTGAATTATCTCTGTAGTGCCCCTTAAGCGGAGTTCAGAATCCAGATTCACATGCCCCTGCCCACTACCACTCACTGCCCCTCTTTGCCATCTATGGAAGTTCCTGCCCCTGAAGGTCAGGTAGGCACCAACATTGTGTCGTTTCCAAGAACACCTGAAAACATCTTTATTTCAGGAAGCCTTCCTTGGTTTTTATTGGTATTCTGGTTGGTTTTTTTTTTTAAGATAATACTTTTTAATATGGAATTTTATTCTTTTAGCTTATCTTTTTATCTTTTATTGTTCACCTCTCTGGAATCTGCATAGATGCAGAGCAGTACATAAATGTTCTAAATAAATACACTTACTCCCATGTAATAGGGTTGCAGCCTTAGATATGTGCTGCAATTGGACATGTTTTAATGATGAGGACAACCTGATATCCATTTCTTGATGCTGATCTGAGTATTCACAAGCATTGTGCTATGCAAGGCTGGTGGCTTCAATGTCAGTGGGACAGTGAACCCATTCTGGGTTTCAGTCAGAACCAGTCAGAGCTCCAAAGGAGCCGTCCAAGGCATGGAGTGAATTCACTGCCCCACTGACATTGGAGTCAGCAGTATCCTCTGGCTATGAGCAAGTCTGGATGTGTTTGCTTCTTTTAAATCCTGTGGTAAGTCCCCAAATATTCTTGTCCTTTTAACAGCTGATTTCTTGTGAAAGTCACTGTTTCCATTTGAGAAATAGATCTATTCCAGAATGTAAAACCCTGCACTTAATTATATAATGTGATTCCACTTTAAATCCATATTACCCACATTATGCTTTTACTTGGAACACTGTTCAAACAATGACATTTAGACAAAATAAAAGTTGCAGTGCAGATGAAGAAATTATTCTACCCTTTATGTTTTTATCAAACCAACTAAAACCTGCATCTTTTAAAAGTGAGATGAGAATTGGCACCTACAGTATACTACTGTTCATGTTAGCGTTATTTTAAATATATATATATTTTTAGGTTTTGCAGATATTTGGAAAACTTCTGGAGAGGCCTGTCATATATTCTCATTTTCATCCAAACGTTGCTGTTCTTCTTTCATTGTTTGATGAGGAAATTACCTGCTGCAAGCAAATCTTTGACAATCAAACAGAAAAAGTGGGTAACAGCCTTCGGCACTCTAATTTATTATTGTACGTTATTTACTTATTTGTGGAGACACACATTTTATTTTCGTCTTGGTGAATAGCTGTTGCATGAAGTCAAGATCATCATTGCTGTGTGTTTCAGTACAAATTGAAAAAGCAAGATTTAAAAGTTCATCATTTACTTTTCTTATATAAATTTCCAATCTATAAAATTCTTGTCTGCCATGAATGAACTGTGTCAGAAGACAGTGGAATTGTTTTTTTATATATATATTAATAAATAATTTCTAAAATTTGTATGATACAACATATAATACAATAAAATGATACAACATATAAACACCATTAAAATCATAACTCTAAAATTACAAATTAATGATGAAATACAATAAGGCCTTTGCTAGACCAGGCTATATCCCGGGGTGCTACCCAGGATCATCCCTGTGCATCCAGATGACGCACAGGGGATCCCGGGATCAGGCAGGGATCAACCCTCCCTGGCCCCGGGATATAGCCTACCCTTTCAAGACCGCTTTTTTCCGCTGTCTCGACCGTGAGTGTGGGGGCCGTTTTCGCAGCTTTTCCCAGCTCCGCGCAATTACTTGCATGGAGCCAGGAGCTGCGCCCATCAGGGCTAGGGTGGGGGGAGCGAGGAAATCATTTTATATATATAAAAAAACCTTTAGTTGCTTGTGCGCTCAAGCGCAGCCGGCCCTTTAAAACTACAAAAAAAAAAAATTGGCAGGCGCGACGGCTCTTTTCTTGAGCTCGTTGCGCCTTGCGTGTAAACGAGGGTGACATCCCACAATACTCGCATTGCGGGATCTCCCCATCTCCATCGCACATTTACCGGTAGGTCTAGCAAAGGCCTAAGAGAGCAATCCTATGGTCCCTGGAGAGCTTCCCAAGAATCACAGAATTCATCAGAGTTGTCCCTCCAAGGCCATAGAAATGGGAGGGGGAGTCTGGAATCTGATCCCTTCCACTCCTTCTCCCCTGCCCACTTGCAGCCAGTGCAGAAAGGTCCCTGTTATGAGGTTGCAAAAGCAAGGGGGTTAATTCTGAAAAGATCTGTGTTTTTTTTTCTACCCCTGACATTAAAAGGACTGGGACAGGGATATACAAGAACTTAGTTTATGTTCACAAACCATCAGTAAACATCTTTTCAATCTCAAATGGCAGCGAGAGCAGTAGAATGTTTTTCAAAAAATGTTCTTGTTGTGATGTTATCCAAAAAAGAGGTGTCTTTTTTTTTTAAGTGTTTTAATCAACAGTGGGGCAGCAGTGGGGAAGAGGTGTGCACTTCTGAAAAATATGCACAGAAATGCACATTCCCCCCTTTTAAAATGTACCCTTGTCCTGTTTGAATGAGCCAGGGAAAAAATTGAAAATGAAAGCTGGAGAGTGGAAAAACAAGCCTGAAACTGCATATTGGAGAATTTTGGTGAGCTCAGAATTAGCTGGTTATTTCATTTTTAGTCTGGGAAGATCCTTAACAGATCAGTTCACATAAGCAGTTCATCAAATTTCCTGTCAAGGCCAGCAGCCTTGCAAAATACCTTTCTTAGGCTTTTTGCCCATACTTTGCCAATTATAGGCACTTCAAAATAATTTTGGTTTCGAGGGCACCATTTCCTTTCCAAGATAACTCTTATTTACACAGTATGCTATTATTTCCCAATACAGTAGCTATTGATGAGAGTTCTGCCAAACATTTCAATGGAGATTTAAGATTTTTTTTTTTAAAAAAAATGCAGGATTTTTAAAGGACTAAATGCACAACCCTTTACATGTCTACTCAAACATATGACCCGTTGAGTTCAATGAAGCTTACTCTCCGGAAAATGGGTACAGGTTTGCAGCATAATTCCAGTATTAATATTCCTGTAATTCCTACATTAATAACCTGTATTTGGCAGTAAGTCTCACTGATTTCCAAAGGAATTAATTCTTAGATTTGCAGCCTAAGTCTGTTTCGGTGGGTAACTTTTACATTCACCTCCAATGGGAGCATTTTTGAGTTTTATTGCAGGTTTTACTGTGGTGTATTGACAGTCCATCATCATAACAGTTTCTGTTTATTTAAGTTAAGGAATGGAGGCAATGCACTTCATAAAAACATGCCAGTGACTGCAGGCAATTTAAAATGGTCTCAGGAGTTACGAGAGAGGCTGCTAAAGCACAGAACACATTTTAGGCACATCAATCATCTGTAAGTATTGCTATAAAATATTGTACAATAGGGCTTAAACCACTTCCCAAAGCACCTTCCACTGTGTACTTAGAAATGACATTGAGGGGGAGAAAATCCTTTCTGTTTCTCCAGGATTCCGCAGACAGAGGAAAGCAATTTTGTCTTCCAAAAATGCGGGAAGATGTTGGAATTATTGGATGAACACGATGTGGACATTTATACCTCATGGGCGCAGGATCTAAGCCTTCTTTGTGAATCACATCTCAGTCAACCCATTCTCAGATACGATGATGGTGGATTATTTGAAGTTAACTTTAATGAAAAGGTAACCCTGGTTGTTAATCTGTGCTTTACTGTGATCGTTTTCAAACCACTGTCAGTCGTGATGGACTTCAGGAGATGGGGTTGTGGGCTAAAGCTGGGGACTTCATGGGATGATTATGATGACTTCATGGTGAGCCTCGACTATCTGCAGTCACGATTCAGAGCTAGGGCTGGCCGTATCGTTAGGCAGAATGAGGCAGCAGATGCTCAGTGATGTGGAGGGAAGCAGTGGCATCCCACTGTCCAATTTTTATGTAGAAGCTAAGATTCTACATTCCAAATTTAAAGTGAAGGTTTTAACTTTTAGGGTGTAATTGTATCCAGATGCTTGTCAGCTTCCAAACTTAGAGGTTGATGGACATCCTATGGAGAGTGGGAGGAGTGTTGTCGTACTTCTCTTGCTCTGTATTTCAGCTATATGGGTGTTTTGCCCTTCTAGTTGAGGTGGGTGGGTGTGGGTGGGTGTAGAGAGAAGTAGGCTGGGTAGGCCTGGGGAAACAGTAAGCTGTCCTCCCCTTCCTGTCTACTGGCACATCCCCTTTCTCTCCTCTGTGAGGTTGCTGAGTCCACCAGCATGGTTCTCTCTGTGCCAGTTCTGAGAGGGAGAGGATGAGGAGCTCAGACTCTTGGATCCAAGGCTGGAGCACTGTCTCCAACCTTGGATCTAGGAATCAAAAGTATTCTACATCAAAGTATCCTATTCCAGACTTTGCCTAGCATCCATAGGACTGCTCTTTCAACGCCTTAAATCATTTGAGCCCAAGCTATTTGAAGGACCACTGTATCCCATTCCAGACTGAAGTTGTCAGCAGAGACCCTTCTCACCTGTCTGCCACCAAACTCAGTTAGGCTAGTGAGTCCAAGGGATAGGGGCTTTTCAGTGCTGACCTCACACGTCTGGAATCAGCTTCTGTCAGTGGTTCATCAAGCCCTTTCTTTGTAGGCCTTCAAGAAAATTCTAAAGACTCACTTGTTTTTGCTGGCCTCTTCATAAGTTTTGGGATGCAGATTTTATTGGTGTTACCTTTTTTTTTTTACAGTGGTTTTATGTCATATTTAATTACTGTTTTGTATTTCTTGAGGGGGTATGTTTTTGTATTTTAAGACAGAGCTAAGAGCCCTGTTTACAAGCTCAGAGCCAGGAAACCAAACAGTCCTATGTCCCCCAGATGTTGTCTAAGGGGCATAACATTGCTCTCTAAATAAACCAGCCAATGAGGAAGCTGGAGTATTTTGCCAGAAGGAAGTTTGAAGTTGAACAAGTCTGCTCAAGGTAAAGAAGTTCTGAATTCACTTCTTTTAGTATAACAAAACCATTTACATCTTCCCCACCACAGCTTTCTGCCATCCTCCAGGAAGTGAAATACCTTGAGGTTTTAAAACATCCCAATATACCTGAGGTTGCCATGCAATTGTATTCCAAGAGAGAAATGCTTTACAAGGTAAATAGAAGTGATTCGGGTATGAAAGATGTGTGCGAATATAAAGAAATGGAAGAAAATTGACATAACTGCAGTAATCTGTTTGAGACTTCAACTATCCTAAACCAAAAGCAAAGAGTGCACAACTATTTTTCCTAATTATTTTGTCAGCTGGATGGTGGTTATATTGTAGTTTGTAGTTAATCTTGCATTTCAGTCTTACTGCACGCTTACGTGTTCCTTTGAATACAAAGGGCCCTCTTCCCCTCTCTGTTGAATTAGTTTGTGGTCCTATTGACAGCAAAATAGCAGTGTTCAAATTACAAAGGGGGCGGGCGGACCAAGCACTTCTACTGCGTTTAGGGTCTCCACGCTTTCCTTTTCTCTAAAAGTACTGGAGAAAAGAATGTGCGGGGTGGGGGAGGGGCCCCTTTATTCCTCTCTCACTCCTCCAATAAAAGCACCGGAATAAAAACAGGTTTCTCAAACCAAGAATTCTCAAGAGGTAGGAGAACAGTGTTTGATGGGAGACGGATTCTCATCAGAAGTCCAAACGTTGTCTGGCAGAGTTGTGTTCAGAATGGCAGCTTCCGTGCAATGCTGAGAGAGCAATTTAGCCCTAAACCACGGGTTGGATCCAGATTCAAGCTGGTTCAACTGCACCGATGGAAGTGAACTTTCCCACCCTCTCCTTTGAACAATAGCCCATCCAGCCCTCTGAAAATGCTAGACAGAGAGACAAGAGTCCCTGCTGAATGGGGTGAAGGGTAGTGTGTGTGGGGAGGGGTACCTGCCCCCCCCCAAATTGGGCAGAGGGAACCTCTGCAAGCAGAGGCTTTCCTCTCCAGAAGGCAGATGGTAGATCCAACCCCAGAACTACAGACAACAGAATGGGGAGGTGTAGAGCACAGAGGTATGAGGTTCAGGGCCAGCATGAGGGATAGGCATCACTGGGCACCTCACAAGGTCCACACCCAGGGGGAGGGGAGCACTGCTACTCCATGGAGCCCCTTGGCCCTGCTGCCGCTGCTTCAGCTCCTGGTTGTCACTGCCTATTTACCTGACCCCTCTAAGCAAGTCAGCAGTGATGAGGGCAGAAGACTTCACTTGCCTTCTCCCTCTGGACATCTGTGTGTGGATTGTGCCCAAAGACAGAAGGGAAGTCAACAGGCAGCAGTGACCAGCAGCAAAGAAGAGGTGCCCCTCCCACTGAGGGCATCTTGACAGCGACGAGAGGAGAGTGGTGCCAAAATTGTTATCATCCATGTGGATCCCAGCTACTCTGCTGACTGGGATCAGCACAACACGGAATTAGCACCCTTGCCCCACCTTAACATCTGGAAGAGCGAAGAAAGGTGTTGTAATTATGGAGGAGCTATTTGACTGGCAACTTGAAATGACTGAGGGATTAACCTACTTCAAGGATTACATAGCCATATGAAGATGAAAAGTTGTCACAGCAATTGACAGTCCAGTTGGTAGCCACTGAGAATGGTCAGAGGTAATATCTCCTTTGCCACTAACTAAACAAATAAAGGTCATATGAAATTAGGAAAAGCAGTAGAATAATGAGACCCTTTGTGAGGTCTATGACTATTTGCCAGGGGCCAACATAATGTTCAACATAAGAATGAACATGAAGCCCAATAGACATGTCTTTTGTGTGCATTTGAAAGGTTTGCCGCTTTACAGAACTTCAAATCACACCACTTCCAGGCCTCATTAAGGATATCTTAGGTTTTAACACAATCCCCCGCAACCCCGCCCCCATCCGAGACATTGGTAGAAAAGGGAATGGAATTTATGCTTAGTAAAACCTTACAACCCCCTTCCCCAGCCTGGTGCCCTCCCAGCCAAGACTGCGTTGGGCGAGGCTGTCTTAAAACTGGGGATTATTTTTCTTGGCACTCTCCCCCTTCCTCAATCCAGTTGCTGCTTCATTTTTTTCCAGCCGCAAGGACAGCAAGCCCACACACTAATGTTTGTAATAATCATTTACTGTATGCAATTTTCACAGATGCTCAGATGTGGATGGCTCTTAGACACTAGAGAGGGATGCACTTCATGCATTCTTGTTCACAATTATTTTTTTGGGATACCAATTGTTTTGCTAAAACCCTGCTGCATACAAAGACTGTGGATGATTAGGAGGCCCAGTCTGCTTCTTGCAACAGCACAGACATATGACATCATTAGTACACACCAATGTCCAGACTCTTTTAAGCAGGCTTGGTATGGCTTGACACAATTTCAGACGCAGAAGGACTTTCTATGATATTTGGTGGACCACTCTCTAAGTTTATAGAGGGGCTTGGGCCAGCCAGTACCCAAAATCTAACATTGAATTCTGGGCATACTTGGAATTCTGTAGCAACCTTATTGTCATGTCTAGCCCTGCTCCCTCTTGGTTGGAAGAAGGTGTTTCAGGTGATCAATCGGACTCAGATTCTGAAGTAGAGGAGTTGGCACCAGAAATAGGCCAGCCTGTACCAGTGGGGGAGAAAGCTCTCATGGGCTCTTCACCAGCTGGTGGTGAACTCTCTCCAGAGCTTATCTCATCAAGGGCAAATACTACACAGTCAGTGGGAAGCCAACATTCTTCTGAGAGGGAGAGTGCATGGAGAGGTTAGCCGATCTAGAGTACACTGCAGACTAAAACAGGCAGAGCTAAAAGAAGGCGAGAGAAAGTCGGCCAGTCTGGCATCCTGTCAGAAGCTGCCTCAGAACTAGTCTCTCTGAAGTTAAAGCAAAGCTTTCCATTCTTCTTGAAAGGACAATTGTCCTGCTTAGTTTGCATAGTTTTGCCTAGGGGAAAGTTCCTAGAGATTAGATTCTCTTCAGGTGGGAAGAGATGTTTATTGCTTGAATAAAGCTTTGTGGATTACTTAGCAGGCCTTGTTATGGTCTCTCAAGGCAGGAGGTTTTGAGAAACACGACATTTATTGTGCACAGGTATTCAAAGCAGGGAACAAAATCTGCCTGGCAATTAGGGCCTCACCTGGTTGTAAGTGTGTTCCAGCCAGGTGACAAAGCCTCACCACCACTGCATGTTCACTTGAATTCTCTCTTTTCTTCCAGAAGATGTAGAAAGTGAGTACTTGCAGAGGCAGCAGCATTTCCTCAGTTGGGAATTGCAGTAGTATATTGTCGGCTGATTCATCTCTATGCAGAGAGAGACAGAGAATACCATGAAATGGGCGCAGTGAGTGACCATAGTCCTGAATGTGGAAATTCATGTTACTGATACTGTCCAGCAAGAGGAACTGAATAATAGCAGCCGTGGCATGTTGTCAGCTTTTAGGTGTAGGATTAGTGGGACAACATTTGCCTTTCTCTTTCTCTGTATTATTTTCTTGCAGACTGAGGAGAGAGTGTTGCAACTAAATCACAAAGCTGCAGATGATTTCCTTGACCTGGCAAACTCTGTTCCAGTCATGGAAGCTCTGTTGCACACATGGAGCTCCCATACCAACAATGGCCTCTCAATTTATGTCAATGATTGGAAGCTAATCCATGTATGTATTCCTTGTCTCAGGGTGGTTCCACATGAGGCTTTTAACCTGCTCAGGCTTCTTTTCTGGATTCTTTGCAGGATTAAGATTGGCTCCTTTATACATGATTTTTCCCCAGGGTCTTTCTATTCCTTCCTTATGTTCCATTACACAAGCACTAGATGGCGCTGTGGAATAGTGGAATTGCGCAATTACACTAGACTTTATGCCGCCATTCACAAATAATACCAAACTTGTTAAGAAAAAAACAACCACCCTCTAAAATGGTTGTGAAGCATGGGAGTGGCCCTGGAGGATGACAATGTCATGTATAGGACCTGCAAACTACTGTAAGTGAGGAATCACAAATGCACAACAAATACCTCACATACAATTCTCATACAACTCTGCTCCTTCCACTAGGAGGGATCTGAGTACAAGGTATATATCTGAATACAGAGAGCTCTTGAGATCATGATGAATGATGCAGTATATATTTCCATTAATTCATCACCTGTCATTGTTGTTATTGTTGTTCTCTCCTTTCAGTACCTTGGAAATTTAAATTTCATTACCCGGAAGTATAACCAGTTATGGAGGACTATTTTGCCTGAGGAAGCAGAGCTCATTGCGCATGAGATAGGAAGAATTAACCAGCAGTTAAAGTCTGCTTTTGACACACTGACCTGGCAGAATGAAAACCTGTGGGATTATATTGAACAGACCAGGCAACTTGTTCAAAATGTAGGCAGTAGACTCCAGAAAGCCAAGGACAATGTGGAATTGATCCAGATCCTGCTGCTCAGACTGGGCGAAATGCCTTTTCTTGCTCGAAAAACCAGTGTCACTTCTTCACTGCTGTCTCTTGATAACAACGAAAGAATGTGCCAGATATATGGAATAGTTCAAGAGATGGGCAAGAGAATCCATCAGCTAGTTCAGGTGACATGTTTTGTTTTTGTTTTTCAATCATTCCAGTGTGCCTTTTGTCCTGGAAGTAACTACACACGTTGAAAGGTTGAGATACAGTTGCCCAAATTCTGATGGACTGCTCCAGATAGTGATACTTAAGAACCCAGACAAGGCTTCCATCATAAAAAGGACGCAGGGGAAAGGAGATGGTTGATCACATTCCCGACAGGGATGCACAACAAAACAAATGGCGCATCTCTGCTCTAGGTGAAGACAAAAGGTTCACCTGCCCAAGTTTGGAGATAATGGGTTGGTTGCAATGCTGTCATTCTGCTGACAAATGCAGTTCTATCAGCAGAACTGGGCGGACGAGCAGCAGGGGGAATTCCTCTTCTCCCCAGCACTCACAAAATGAGAAGCCTTCCGGGGCAGATTTTTGGGTGATATATAGGGCTGCAGTGGGGAGGAGAGAGGGAGAAATATCCCCATGGGAAGAAAGTGTTAGAAATATCCCCGTGGGAAGAAATATCCCCGTGGGAAGAAAGTAACTGGGTCACAGACCAAAGCATTGTGGGTAGGACTCTCAACTGTGAGTTCTAAAGCTCTTCAGCTTTCCTCCCTGCTATTTTTTCTCAGAACTATTTTTTATTGTTGTCATCTTTTTTTACTCTTGCACTTTTCAGCCTCATTTGCCCACACTGCTCTTTGATCCAACAGGCCCTTCATGATTTTGTGTACAAGGGTCTGTCGTGTCACCGTATGGGCTGTGGTATCATGAGGTCTTTGAGCCAATAGGCTTAAAGAGCAATGAGAGAAAATAAGGCCACAGCCAGTGACGGCAAAGGAGAAACAGCACTGAGAAGGGCGTTTCCAACATATGCTAAAGATTGCTGAAAACAGGAGGCATTTTTTGACACTCCAAGAACAAAATGAGGTACTGGGGTTCAGCTCAGCCCCTGATTCTTAGTACATTGCTAACCCTTCTAAGTGTGGATAAAAATAGGAAAATACATCTGATCACTTGGTTAATAAAAAAAGTAAAACTCCCCCCCCCCCTTTAACTGTTCTGGCTAATGAGCCCTGGTTTGATCAACAAGCAAGAGAAATCATGAAGGCTTTTTCTAGACCCTGTATGAAGGTGCAGGGGTAGGCTGTCCTACATCACATTGTCAGACTACTCAAATTGGCCGGAGTGTTAGAGATATTAATGATTCACACTTCAAGATAATCTTGAAGCATATTTTCAAGACACACTATCATATGTTGAGGGGCTCATCTACACCAAGCAGGATATTCCACTATGAAAGTGGTATGAAAGCGGTATATAAAAGGCAGGAGCCACACTACTGCTTTATAGCGCTATTGAAGTGCACTGACAACTGTTGGGGCCCATTGACACATACCATATACCACTTTCATACCACTTCCACAGTGCAATATCCTGCTTGGTGAAGATGTGTCTTGGGCCCCAACAGTTGTCAGTGCGCTTCAGTACCACTATAAAGCAGTAGTGTAGATCCTGCAGTGCATTTCAATACCGCTATAAAGCAGTATTGTGGCTCCTGCCTTTTATATGCCACTTTCATAGTGGAATATCCTGCTTTGTGTAGATGAGCCCAAGGACTCCATTTAAGGGCTGCAGCATTTGAAACCCACTTACTAAATGGATGAGTTAGACTTGATCATAGTAAGGATAGCCACACTGTGCTGTATATTCTGGGTGGTCACTAGTATTGACATGGAGATTCTTTATGTAACTGGGGCCACCACATGGTAAGCACATTTTCCTAACATCATGCATGTATAGCAATGTTGTAGCTTCCATATTGACATTGTCCATTAGGGCTCCATTGTGCATTGTTGGTTAGTGGGCTTAAATTTAGCAGCATCAGATATACTGGATAAAACAGAGAGAATGAATTAAGGAGTCAGGTTCAAGAGCAAGAGGTTGGTTATATAATTATGAATATAGCCATACAAAGCTAAAAATATCCAGAACCTTCTCTAAACAGGAGAGCTTGGTAAATATAAAGCAGGCATAATAAAGACGAGTGCTGAGTGAACCACTGAGTAGCTGTGGCCTTTTCCCCACCCCATGCCACAATGTTTGGGGTAGAAGGTGTGACTTCTAGACCCTTTACAAAAAACTAAATAAAGGGATAGAGGTTTGAAAGGGCATTTCATGTGTCCTTCAGCAGAAACAGGAATTGATCTCAAGTCCCTTGACTTTACTATAGTGATTAGAAAGTCAATGTGGTATATGTGTTGGGGGTTGAACTAAGGAAGCCAGCTCATTGGGTGACCTTGGAGAATTCATTCGCTTTCAGTCTAACCTATTTTACAGGATTGTTGTGAAGATTAAATGAGAATAATCCCATGAAGATTAAATGAAAACGATCCCTAAACAGACTTGTTAATAATGAACTAGACAAGGTTTCCATCCCCCAATAACTCATCACTTTTCCTTCCTTTTCCTCCCTCATCTTATTCACCACTGTGCTGTCTCATATAAGGGTAACCATATTAGAAATCTGTACGATACACACAAGATCACCATCTCCAGATTACACAGATAAAGGATCCGTTGCAGGGCCAGCCCTACCATTAGGCAGAGTGAGGCAGCTGTCTCTGGTGGCTTCATGAATGGGTAGTCAATTATTAGTTATTTAATTTATTATCGTTGTTCTTTTTACCACTGTGAAAAAAGTGAGCTGTTGTGAGGTTTTCTGCTGCAGGTGCCACAGTAACTAGGCTGGACCTTGGGAGCTATGCACTTAGGTCAAGAACTTGACATTGTTCTATACTGTACACCTGCTACTCCACCTCAAGACAGCAGAATGTCAGCAGCAGGCCCTGATCTGTTGGATGCACGGCAAATGAGATGTGCTTATTTAGCATCCTCTTTCCAGCTCCCATCAGACCTCCTGCTTTGGTGTTATCCTCCTTCCCTTTGAGCATTGTTCAATGGTCACTCGAGTGATGAGGCAATTATGTTGTAAGCAGTGGGGGAGCTTTTCCTCCCCAAAGAAAAGTTTCCTTTACTTTTTGAAGTAGTTAATTAGTCAGAATAAGAGGGGATCTGTGTAGGGAAGTGCCATTTTAAACTCTGCTGTTCGTTTTCTAACTGGCTTTCTGCAGGATAATCAGGGCCTCTTTCGGGCTGATCCTGTTTCTGAAGAATGGAAGGCCTACACTGAATACATAGACCGCATGGTTTCAGATGGACTGTTTAGAGCTATCAAGTGTTCCCTCCAGTATCTGATTGAAAATACCGAGGCAGCCGCAAAGCCCACTCCCTTATTTGAAGTGCAGCTCACCCTCAATGGCAACGAAATGGCCTTTAAACCTTCGTTGGACCATACTGTCAATGGCAATTTTTCTGATACCGTGGAGGGTCTAATCCGAAACATTTACCTGATTGCATCGAATATAAACAGAGTTGCCCAGCATCTTGGGCAAGACACTTATCAGGTATAATCACCAATACACCCCTTCTCTTTTCCTCTGACCCATTTAGCAGACATTTCAATGAGGTTACCTTGTCCATTCAAATGGCTGAGTAAGCATATTTTGGTTTATTCTGCCTGTGATGAGCCAGGCCTATATGACTGCTATGGTTTGGCCAGCTTGACATTCCTGTGCTTTTCTTTAAAAATAAATAAATGGTGAAGTCATTCTTGGGAGACAGCCAGCAAAACAGCCAGGCCTCGTGGGTATGTGTGCTTGAGTCAAACTAGATGTTTAGATCTACATGATTTTGAATCATGCACTTGCTGTTGTTTACAAAAAGCAGTTGCAGGACCCTGACTTTGGATTGGGAACACGGCTGAAGGCATGGAAGTTTCAAGAGTTTCCCCATTAAACACCCCACCACCACCACCACCACCAAGAAGCAGCATCAAGGAAGATTAACTTGCTCTTCCCCCTGGGCCATGGTCCTCATCTGAATTGGAGCTCCTCAGCTACTTTTGTAAACAATGATGTAGCCAACTGCAAGCTTAAGATTAAAAAAATGTGTCTAGTCTGGCTCTGTCAGTCACCTAGACAACAACATCTAGATTCCCCACTCTTTCCCATCTGTTGTTCATTCACCCTTAAGTACCCATAAGTCAGGATTGGGAAACCAATTTTGGAGAAGCTCTTGGAGGCCACATTCTTGTGGTGGGTGGAGCTGAAGGCAAAGGGGGTGGGGTCAAATACAAAAAAAACCCACAACAACATATTGAGAGTCATTTCAACTTTTTAGAATGGGGAAAAAACTGTACAAAGGCCAGGAAACAACCAAATGATTGGTGGTTGGGGAAGGGGTGCAGCCATAGGAGGAACCCTGAAGAGCAGGATAGGACCCCATCCCTGAAGCTCCCCACACTCCCATAAGGGAGCTGCTTAGACTATCCCGGGAAAGTGTTCATCTAGAGTGACCAAATACAAAAGAGGGCAGGGCTCCTGCAGCTTTAACTGTGGTGATGAAGAGGGAATTTCACCAGGTGCTGCATGCATACAGGTGACACATGCTGAAATTCCCTTTTCTATGCAACTGTTAAAGAGACAGGAGCCCTTTTCCCTTACCACATGGTCACCCTAGCAGTGGGAAGGTATACACTGGAGTTGATGAAAGCTCTTAGGTCCATCTTCTTTTGATGACATCATCAGAAGTACAACAGGGCTTAGCTTAAGATCTGACTTGAAGGCAGAACAATCTAATTTTGAGCATCAACTGCTTACCAAATTAAATAGTTGCAACAAAACCCATTCTGAATTGGGCTGGATGAGTTTGCGCATCATTATTTTTGCGGCCTAACAAAGCTATAAGTAAATTTGATTGTGCAAATCCATCCTTTTCTTTCCATTTCTTCAGTTAAAACTGATTCATACTCTGGTCCTCTCTCTAGTCTTCTGTCACCACAGTCCAGCTTCTTATCTCTACCTTGTATCCCAGTGTTAAAACAATTCTCTTCGTTCATCATTCAGGCCATGTGACATCCTTCCTCACATCCTATTCCACCCCTTGCACATCCAACACAAACTCCTCTTTTTTACCTACAAAGCTTGCCACATATCCTGACCACACCAGAAACCTACTTTTTGCTTTTGCTTCTCTCTGTAAAACCCCACATACACCCTGCTCCTTCCTCCCCACTTCTGCTTACCTCCTGGAAAGATTCTGTTGAGGATTCTGGGATCCTCTGAAGTGGAGTGGGGTATGATGCAGGGAGCTGCAGTGGAAGGGGACAATCAGTGAAAAATGGATAGTGGAGACACCAGCCTTTTCAAGGGTTCCTGATCACTTGGGCAACACCTACATGAATATAGTTCCTATGTCCATAGGCTCTTTCACCACATATAGGAGGCAAGAGCTAGGACAACAGGGATGATCTCATTCCCTTCTCTTTACATGTTCATCATAAGGTATGAAGAAGGGTTAGAATATCTTTGGACTTCATATATTAGAAAACAATGTCTGTTGTAGGTCTCCTCCTCCTCCTCCTCCTTCACATAAGAAGAGCCCTGCTGGATCAGACCAAGGATCCATCTAGTCCAGCATTCCATTCATACAGTAGCCAACCAGCTGTCACCTAAGAATCCAAAAGCAGGACACAGGTACAACAGCACACTGCTAGCCTTGCTCTCCAGCAACTGGAGTCCTCCTCCTCCTCCTCTTCTTCTTCTTCTTCTTCTTCTTCTTCTTCTTCTTCTTCTTCTTCTTCTTCTTCTTCTTCTTCTTCTTCTTCTTCTTCTTCTTCTTCTTGCGTGATTAGATATTATGAATATATAATTTTAATTCCATTTGTATTTATTGTAACATCTCCCACTCCCTTCTCTCGTTGGCTTGTCTCTTAGGGGCAGGACACCCTGTTTTCTCTGTATCAGATTTCTGCTCTTTCTTTTTGCTCCTTAGGAACAGCTTGCCATGGCAACAGTGTTTTGCTTTATGTGAACAGTCACGTCTGAAATTGCACACTGATGGATTTTGGGGGTTGGGGGTGGGGAAGTGGCATCTCGAGTGAGATTTACAACGTGGCCGCTGGTGCTTACTTCACAACCTAATCAAGACGTCTTTCTGCTTTGTAGCCCTTTTTGGTAGTAACCATGAGATTAGTTTATATACTTCCAGTTGGACTGGGGTCTTGCTTCAAGACACAGTCTGAATTTCTTCCCACAGTATATATTAAACCAGTGGCCCAACTCTATGGTTTTATTTTCACATTTAGTATGATGTGGACCAGATGGATACACTGGAAGAAATGCACCAAGAAATCATGAGTAGGGTGCAATCGGTCATTGTTAATGTTCAGGAATATCAAAGCTACTTTAAGAAATACAGCCACTTATGGATGGATGATAAAACCAAATTTATGAAGCAGTTCCTTCTCTATGGACGATTTCTTCGTACTGAAGAGCTGGAATTATATGCAGACCATGAACTTCGGAAATGCTCCCCGCAGTTAGATCACTTTAAACAACAGGTACTTTGAAATGGGGTGTGTGTGTGTGTATGTGTGAATCTTTTGAGCTATTCCTGTTAGTTGTGTTCCATTAAGCTATTTGCATTCTATTGTTCTTCTAAAGAAAAACTCAGAATTGTATTCACATCTCATTCTTAAAGATCAGCATTTATGAAACACTACATAAGGAAGTAAGCGAGTTTGAAAATCAGAAGACTTTTAACGGCTGGTTCCGGGTTGATATTAAGCCTTTTAAGATATCTACGATGAATACGATTAAAAAATGGAGCTGGATGTTTAAGGAGCATCTGCTCAACTATGTCACCCAAAGGTAACCTACTTTTGACGTTTTTAAAACAGGCTTTTGAATTTTACATCTTACAAAAGCAAAAATCCTGCTCTTTTTGTTAAATGTTGGTCAGGGTAGAAACAATTACAAGAAGCAAAACCAATTCTAAACAAAACCACCATACAGCACCATGGCTTTGTGCCCCAATCACATTCTCCAGATGCTCATGAACTGCAGCTCCCATCAATCCCAGCCAGTATAGCCAATGGTGAGGAATGTTGGAAATTCCAATCCAGGAACATCTGGAGTGCCACATATTCCCCATCCCTGTTCTACATTGGCCTTCCCCAACCTGGTGCCATCCAGATGTTTTGGACTTCACCTCCCATCAGCCCCCATCCAGCATGGCCAATGGTCAGGAATGCTAGGAGCTGTAGTCCAAAACATCTCAAGGGCAACAGGTTGGGGAAGGCTGTTCCACGTAATATCACTTGTGCAGTGGCCTTTCTCTTCATGGTGCTTAAATAGCCCCCTTCACTTGTTAATCAGGGCCATCCCCACTGATCCTGTCCACAACACTGTACAGCTTCACCAGCTCCTGTGTTCACATGATAAGTATGAATGTCTGCAGCAGGGTAGACCTCCCTGTGGATAGGGTAGGAGCCTATGGATCCATGACCACAGGATTCCCCAATGCAAAGATCCATGTCCACCATGTGCATGTCAGGGGCAGGTCATCATGTGACATCTATGGTGGGGCCTGTGGTGTGGTCCATTCAACTATGAAGAGAGCTAGGATTAAGTTGTTGATCTTTTCTAGTTTACAAAGATTTTCATCTTGATCTAGACTTTTCTGTGCACCCTGATGACCATATTGAACTACTTCCATGGGAATTAATAATAATAATAAATTGGTCCTTTTGCCCAATCTTTCTTATATATGTTGCCCAATCTTTCTATTATGTTGCTTAAGAGACAGAATTGTGAATGCTGGACAATAGGAGGAAGAGGGCTGAACCTCCTGAGCAGCAGAGCTTGGAGACACGAGGACCAGTTAGAGGCTCTCTTGTGTGTGTGTGTGTGTGTGTTCACATCACTATGCCCAAGTAAAAGTCTGTAAAGAACATATAAGGAAGATTAAGAAAGAATGAGAAATACAAACCACCATAAAGCACATTTATATCATCTTTGGTGGAGATGGCTAGTTATTAATAGTTTTGGGGAAATAGTTATTGAGCCTGTGGTTAAGCATTTTGAGCTAAACATTATGGCTTAGTGTGATGTGTGAAACATGACTTAGCTCCTAACCATGGTGGTTACATAACCACAGTTTAAACACACTCATTAACCATTTTCTGCATAAGGGTTAGTAGCGTAACCATGGCTTAATTTGCTGTCTGAACAGACCCATAAAAATAATGAGATTATGAATTGAGGAAATGGCATGATCCCTTTAGCAATTCTCTTAAACTGATGACCTTTTTCTTGGGTAGCTGCTTTCTTTGGTAGCTAGATATTGAAAATCTGGCAGAGTAGCTGAACAATATTCCAGCCAGAACAGAAATTAAAGATTAACAGTTCTTGTCTCCAGCAGGAATCGACAAATTTACAGATGATTTGTTGCATTAATTACTGAAATTGTCAAAATGGCAATCTCTTAATGAACACTGTCAAAAAATATCACTCACTGATGTCACAGGTGCATACTCATAGCTCAGCCTTTTTCAACTTGGGGTCCTCCAGATGTGTTTGGGGACGGCTTTCATAGATAATTGTGGTACTAGGGCAATTATTATACACACAGCACTCTTTTAATTTGTCTGCCATTGGGGGCCAAAATGCACTTAGCAACTTCCTTCGGTTTGAATCCTGGGAAAATATTACTTCCATACAATGACCCTGAGATGACATGCTAAGCAACAGTGATTAAGCATTTTGAGCTAAAATTATGGCTTAGCATGTCATGTGAACCATGATTTAACATTTTGTGTGAACCAGTCCCAACCATGGTGGCTACATAACTGCGGTTTAAACACTCTCACTCACCATTTGCTGCAAAAGGGTTAGCAGCCTAGCCATGGCTGAGTGTGTTGTCTGAACTGCACAATGAACACCAAGGATATTTAGTGCCCTGCAGATGTTTTGGATTACAGCTCCTGTCAGCTGCAGCCAGTATGGGATTATGAGAGTTATAAGTCCTTTCTACACCTAAGGATTATCCCAGGAAAATGGAGGGATCGTCGCTGCCTGCTCTTGGGATCCCCTGTGTGGCATTTGGATGCACAGGAATGATCCTGGGACAATCCTGGGATATAGGGCTGGTGTAGACATGCCCATAATCCAAGGCTGCTAGAGGGCGTCAGGTTACCTTCTGTGATGAAGGCCAATAGAAACTGCAAGCTCTGGGCTAATTATATGTTGACATTCCCTTATTCTACTTATTATTAGCATTCTGGAGTTATCCAAGTTCATCTTTGATACGGAAAAAGGCTTAGCTAAAAAAGTGAAAGAAGGAGATTATACACTTCTGGTGGAAATAATGGGACATCTCATGGCTATTCGTGACCGACAATCAACTGGAGACATTTTCAAACCTTTAAAATCCACAGCTGAATTGCTACAAAGTTATGGACAACAGCTACCAGAGCAGATTTGTATAGAACTTGAGGTAAAGTTCCAAGGAGTGGTGCATCCCCTGATTTTCTCATATTTCAAAATTAAGCATGAGGAAGTTTCTTAAGTTTCCTTGCTCTTAGATACCTTCTCAAGTGGTTGTTACTTGTTAGGGCCCAGCGGGACCAAAGGCAAACAGTGTGATCCAAACATGCCAGAGCCAAATAGTGTGACCTAAATGGGCCAGCAGTCAGGACACTCCAGAGCAAGTGAACAAAGATCCAAAGAGACAGGCGAAGATGGTGTGGCCTAAATGGGCTTATGGTTGGATTATGAAGTGGCCAGATGGATGGAAGGGGCAAGGCAAATGTGTTCATCTTCTGCAACACGAGTGGAATGGTGCTATCATTGTAATCATGTCCTCCTTGTTGGTTTCCCATGGGCACCTGGTTGGTCACTGTGGAGAATGCAGAACTAGATAGGCCTTTGGCCTGATCTTATAAGGCTCTTATATTATCTCATAGAATCATAGACTCGTAGAGTTGGAAGGGTCCTAAAAGGCCATCAAGTCCAAGACAAGTTGCTCAGACGGAGAGCTTTTCTACACAAGGCATTTATTGTGTGCTTGTTATTCCTTACTCACACTTGTTTATGGGTTCTTTAGAGGATGTCATGTCATGTCTTCACTTTCACTTCCACTTCTGGTTTTTAAGAGCACGTTCTCACTTTATTTTTTTTTGAGCAGGGAAAATGGAGTATTAGTTTGTAAGAGAAAGAAATTGCATTTTGCTACTTGACTAATTCTGTTATTCTGCTGCAGCACAATGCCACCTAGAGGTTATGTAGTGGAAAAGCAGGAAAGGAAAAGCTCTTTGTGTAGAGCTTCGATCTCAATTCTGCAACAAATCTGAAAGTAGATACAGCAGATTGTGCTTTTCTACACAAGAGCTTTTCTTCCCCCTTCCATACTGCAGCACCATGTGCCCCCTCAAATCCACTCTACAGAGCAGATTTGGGACATGCATGGGGTGCTGGAGACGGGAAGAGAGGACCGGGAACTGGGTGGAAGTTGTATGAGTGAACTTCCATTTGTACAAGGGTTGGATCAAACCAAGGGCCATTTTTTTCTGATGCAATTATTATTATTATTATTATTATTATTATTATTATTATTATTATTATTAATAATAATAATAATACAATTTCTTACCTGCCTCTCCATTTTGATCAAGGCGGGGAACAATAGCAAGTATAAAATACATAAAATACTGATTAAAAACATAGTATACATTGTTAAAACATCCTAAAAAAAAATCCTAAAAGCATCCTAAAACTCCACTGGATAGGCCTGCCGGAAGAGATTTATGAACTCACTCACTCCCCAAGGAAACCCACCTTGCAACTTCACTGTAGACTTTTAGAGCCCAAGGAAAAATGAGGAAATGCTGGAAGGATTGTAACAAAGAAGATGGAAGACTTAGCTGTTCCATCTTTCACAAATAGAAGAGTACACAGGCAGAGATGCCAGATTAAAATAAAAAAGGGAAAGGGGGGGGAGATTAAATAGTGTTGTTATGGGTGGGGGAGGGAAAGAATAACACAGAGCAAACAATGTATTAGCATTAACTTTGTTATAAAAGTTCATTCTAATCCACACAGTCAGTGAAACTGCTGCAGCATTAACAAATTCACCTTTTCATAAATGCTCAACTCTGCATAATTTTGCTGGGCTTTTCTTTTCTTGTTTTCTTTTCCCCCTCATTGTTTGATTTTTTTTCCCTTTCCAAGAAATGAAAATACTTCATGCTTGGTATGAAACCTGGAAGCCTGTCAACTTGATTGGCTTATTTTTTCAGTTCTAAATTCTCATTTACTGTAAGTACTTCATTGGAAAACATTTTTTTTTTTACTAGGGAAATATTGTCTTTTAAGGTGCAATTTATAGGCAGAAATGTCTTTGTGCCCTCATTTATGGATTCATTGTCAGTAGATTGCTTATGTATATTAAATTCTCAGGCCATGTGAATGACAATTTTTTACATCCTGTAAAAATCTGCTCTTTCAGCTGTATGATTTGAGAGAAGCACGGTGGCGTTAGTTCCTGGAAACGGTTCTCCTTGTCAGATAGCCCTGATTTCCAAACCAGGCCAGGACTGCTTTATATGGTTGGTTCTAAACATGGTTTCCTCTCAGGGATACCTGCAACTGAACTGTAACCACTGTAGACATTAGGTTTTGATGCTAGGTAGTTTTGGTTTTTATGCAGTTTGGGCAAATCGATCAACTAAAACATTTGAGCATTCTAGAACCTAGAGTGCATATATAAGAACATAATGAGAGCCCTGCTGGATCAGACCAAGAGTCCATCTAGTCCAGCATTCTGTTCATACAGTGGTCAAAGAGCTGTCAACCAGGACCCCACAAGCAGGACATGAGTGCAACAGTGTCTTGCTTTGTTTGCTGGAAAAGCCAGTGAGGATTTACTCTTGTTGTCCGAATCAGTTCCCTGTGAGTAGCCACGCGTGTCGACAAAAGAAACACTCCAGTGGTGGCTTGAAAGAAACTTTACTTTAGGAATAAGTGACTTTCCATCTTAGGGTAAGATGGCTCAGTTCAGCCATGTGGTCAGCAACCCAGTGAGGCAGGGAACAAGAAGAAGGAAGTGAGAGGGGAGGAGACAGGAAAGGGAAAAGCCCTCCCATCTTGTTCAGGCACACATTAACCCTTTAGCTCCAGGTTCACTGACCTGTAGCTGGAGTTCTGCTAACATTTACAAGATGGTCCACTTGGAATCTTTAGAAAAGATCACTGGGGCTAACTTGAAGAAGAGCTAAGGTCTTGCAAGGACCTTGTAAGGTTTTGCAAGGACCTTGTAAAATGAGCCCTTGCAAGGGCTCATTTTAATTGGCTTGCAAAATAGTTTGGATTTATTCTGATAAGGTGACCATATGACCGGATTTGCCCGGATGGCAAATCCGGGAGGGGAAATCCGGATTTTCTCAAAGAGCAGCTCTAATGGGAATTAACAAAAATGCTTATAACTCCGTCATTTTTTAAGATAATGACATGAAACTTGGCACAATGGTAGCTCTTAGGAAGGGCTTTAGCCATACCAAATTTGAAACAGATCCATTCATCCATTGATTTTTTAGGAATTTTTTAATAATTGAGGTTTTAAAATTATTATTTTTAAAATTGTCATTTTTAAAGCTAAAGAGATGAGACTTTGTACCATGATAGGATTTAGTTAGAGCTTTAGCCACACCAAATTTGAAACAGATCTGTTCATCCATTGATTTTTTAGGATTTTTTTTAAAAATGAGGTTTTAAAATTATTATTTTTAAAACTGTCATTTTTAAAGATAAAGAGCTGAAAGTTGGCACCATGATAGCTTTTAGGTAGAGCTTTAGCCATACCAAATTTGAAACAGATCTGGGGCCAGTAGCAAACCCTGTTAACAACAACAGCAGCTTGCAATGAGTGAAGATACAGTCAGAAAAGATATTTGAGGGAAGGGGAGAATGTAACACACAGAGTATAGCAAAAGCTTCAAAGTACAGCAAAACCTACAAAAGTAGGAGTGAGTGAAGTTAATTTCAGATACATTGAATCTCTCACTTGTTCTTTATTTCAGTGATTTTAACATTAAGATGTTATGTGGAACAGATTTGTCTTAGATGTGTGCTGTAAAATCAGACATGTGACCAAGGCTATGTTTGGGTGGGCACGCCTCCTTGGTACTGGACACGTCCCCTTGGGGGCTGACCATGTTGTCCTCCTTTTTGGTTTCCAAAATATGGTCACCCTATGCTTAGCTCTTGCAGGACCAATGACATTTTTCTTCAAGGAAATCTCAGTGAGGAAGTAAACATTTTAGAGCACTTTTAAGTGCAACTGCCAGAACAAAAGCAAAATCAATAGCTCAGATTTTAGAATTAGAGAGAAGTTAAGCTTCAAACAGGTCTGCAGGTGTCTGATATGGAAACCATGATGTGTATTAAGCATTTCACCTAAGACTCACTCTGTGTGTGTGTGTGTGTGTGTGTGTGAAATATTATTGACTTGTGGCAACTTTCCCATTCGCATATCTTCATATGGGAAGCACTTATTAGAATATGTTCATTCATTGATTTAAAACATGTTTATGCCACCCTTCAGTTTAACTAAACTCCCAGGGAGTCTCATCATAGAAACAATGGCTAGTTAAAAACATATACAAAATATATACACAATATAAAACTTGAGCAGTAAAACCTGAGCAAAGTGAGAAAAACCAGCTGTCCCAGGAAAAAAAACGGGTAATATCCAATTGGGCACTAGTGTTAATGTAAATTAAGTTGCGCTAGTATAAGGAACCTCTAGTGCAATGCCAATAGTGTTATCTGGTACGATGGATTTTCTGGGCAATCCAGAAATAGTGAATGTGATTGATGTTTCCTGCCCTCTTTTAAATCTGGTCACTCTAGTATAGCTCCTACAGCTTTAACTGTTGTGATAAAGAGGAAATTTCACCAGGTTCTCCATATATACAAATGACAGCTGCTGAAATTCCCTTCTCTATGAAACTGTTAAAGATACAGGAGCCCTGTCCTTTTCATATGGTGACCCTAGGCTATCTGTATCTGCTTTATTTCTTGGATTTTATTTATTTATTTATTTATTTATTTATTTATTTATTTATTACATTTTTATACTGCCCAATAGCCGAAGCTCTCTGGGCGGTTCACAAAAATTAAAACCACAATAAAACAACCAACAGGTTAAAAGCACAATTACAAAATACAGTATAAAAATACAGATGTAATCAACGGCATTTATATGGGCAGCCACACGGTTTAAAATTGAATATTTCCTGCTGCATATGCTCAATTGACCTTACTGAGACAGCACCATCTGGTGGCGTAATTGTAGCACAATGCTGAGATTACACACTGGGATACGGAACAATTTCCTGGATATTCTCACATTATCTCTGAGTTTTTTAAAGCCACAATTTCCAGGGGATTGCATGGGAGGGGCTCTGGATGCTGACGAAGTCATGAAATGAACCCGCAAACTTCCGTACGTGGCCAATCACAAGCATGCTATAAATCACTAATTTAGAGAAGCTCTTGTTATGTAATCAAGGTGCAGAGGGGGGATGGGGTTGGGGAGTCTAAGTTCTGTAGATATCAAGGAAGACTAGCTTTACAGAATGCTGCAAGAAAGGTGCAGCTGATAGTGATGTTGAATTTATTGGAAATTGGATATACATGAAACATACTGTACCAAGGTACAGACTGTTGTAACCATATGTGTGTGTGTGTGTGTGTGGCCACATCTCACATCACACACACACACAAATATTATTTTATATATGACCATGAGCAATGACCCTATTACTGCAGAGAATAATGAGGTGGGGAGTAAAATGTACGAATCTACTAGGGTAGAGAGAGAAAAGGGGGAAATGAAAATAAGACATGTGTACAATCTTTTGTGAGAGGAAGTGTTGCTGGCTTGATGTGCCAATGAACAAACAATATCTCTGTGTTGTTAGGAATTACCTGAAAAGTGGAAGAACCTTAAAAAGATTGCCTTCACTGTGAAGCATGAAGTGGCTCCTCTGCAGTCCAATGAAGTGTCTGTTATCAGAAGAAAATGTGTACTTTTTGAGGTGAGATCAGTACTGTGCTGTGAACCGAATGATTTTTCGTTTTTTGTTCCGATAACAAGCTGGTGGCAAGCTTCACTGAACTGAGAAATTGTAAACTCTTAGAAAAGGCTGTCTAAAGATAACAATTCAATGTTTCTTGGTAATATATTCTGGATGAATCTGATAATTTAAAGCCCACTTCACCCAAAATGGGAGTGATGCTTGCATCCTCTTTATCTTCAATTATGTCTAATCTGTTTCTAATTCAAACATGGAGCCACTGTTGTCAGATCAAATGTAGATTTTAAATGTTTTATACTTATCCACTGGGAATGTCTTAAATGTATGTGAACTGTGTGTCAGGGTTGTGCAGGCTGTATCTAAAAAAGTTTAAAGCAAATTTAAGGGGGAAAAGTGTACTTAAAATGAAATGATTCAAGGTTCATGAGATGGAACATACTTAATGAATGGCAGCCAAGGAAAAGTTATGGTATAGTCTCAATGGATCACCTCCTTAACTTTACAGGAACCCATATATATATATATATATATATATATATATATATATATATATATATATATGTATTTGTGTCTTTCAGGTTAAGCAGCAAGAGTTTAGAAATGGATTTAAAAATGAAGTCATCTTTAGATTTGATGCTGAGGATCCTTATGCATGCATGGATAAGGTAACAAAATATTTTTATTGAATTAGTTAGCCACTTCCATCATAGCAATTTAAAAACACACATACCTAGGGGTTGTCCATACGCTGTTTACAGTACCGAAAATGCACATTTTTGCATCTTCAGACAGATGATGCAGCCGCAAATGTGAAGCCATCCAGGGGCAAACCCTGGAAAATCTGCTCCCCAAAAGTCGGGCATTTACCCTGACTCTTTTGGCAGCAGAGGCGGCTCCGTGGCTGTAAAGAAGCCAAAAAAAAAAACTTTTTTCAAAAAACATAAAAAAGGGGTGGTGGAGGCACAGTGCTGTTCCTCCCCCACGTTTTTATTTTATGCTCTAAATCTGTGGAGCTCCACAGAAACAAATATAAATTTGGGAGGACCGGGCAACCTCCAATCTATTTGGGCAGACTGGGCAATCCCCATACAGAGCTGCACAGATTTGGCTGTTTAATTTTTTAAAAAAATGGGAGGAGGGACAGCCCCATTGCTTTCCTCTCCCCCTGGTTCCTTTTTAAAAAAACATTTTAAAGAGTCTGAATATGCAGAGGACCAGACAGCCTCCAGGAAAAATCACACGTGCCTTCCTTCCCATGCAACCCCTGTGAAGGAAGGCAAATGCGGGTGCAAGGCACCTTCCGGCACCAAAGCACCTCTATATAGCCAGGGGGTCTATACACTCCAAACTAGAAACAGCCTGCCCTGCCCTCTTTTAAATCTGGTCAGTCTAGTATAGCTCCTGCAGCTTTAACTGTGGTGATGAAGAGGGAATTTCACCAGGTTCTCCATATATGCAAATGACACCTGCTGAAATTCTCTTTTCTATGCAACTGTTAAAGATACAGGAGCCCTGTCCTCATTTTCATATGGTCACCCTAGGTTCACAGCATTGCCAACCCCATGCAGTGAAGATGGCCCCAATGTGTTTCCATACCACCTATTCAAGT
The DNA here is from genome assembly GCF_023053635.1 of Elgaria multicarinata webbii. Classification (NCBI taxonomy): domain Eukaryota; kingdom Metazoa; phylum Chordata; class Lepidosauria; order Squamata; family Anguidae; genus Elgaria; species Elgaria multicarinata. Next base: position 41,745,892 of record NC_086172.1, read on the forward strand.
CTAGGGCAGATGCAAAATATTTATCTGAGAAGTTCATATTCTACTTCCTGCAAACATGCAAGCAAGACCCTTGATGTTTATGCCATTTCAAAATGGCATCCTTGCAGACTCATAAAGACATTGCAAAACTGGAAGAAGAAATGAAAAAGCTTCAGGAAACAGCACACCTTTTTGAAGTGAGTGTGCCGGAATACAAGCAGCTGAAATGGTGCTGTTCTGATGCCATCTTGTTGAAGTCTGTCTGGGATATGGTGGTGTTTGTCCAGGTAAGGACTTCCCTATGCAAATTTGCATTTACTAAAGGAGAGTAATTTCAGAAAAAAGTACTTCTTGGGAAAATAACCACCCGCCCCCCACCCGCACACACAATTACTTTGTGAGTCGGTGGGCCCTGGTTTTGTTTGTGACCTACTGGGACTTGCAAACATCTGCTCTATCTGAAGTTGTGGAGATAAAGAATGATAGGACTCTTCAAATACTTAAAAGGTGTCACACAGAGGAGGGCCAGGATCTCTTCTTGATCATCCCAGAGTGCAGGACACGAAATAACGGGCTGAAGTTACAGGAAGCCAGATTCCGGCTGGACATCAGGAAAAACTTCCTGACTGTTAGAGCAGTACAACAATGGAACCAGTTACCTAGGAAGGTTGTGGGCTCTCCCTCACTAGAGGCATTCAAGAGGCAGCTGGACAACTTTCTGTCAGGGATGCTTTAGGATGGATTCCTGCATTGAGCAGGGGGTTGGACTCAATGGCCTTATAGGACCCTTCCAACTCTACTATTCTATGATTTTAATTCCTGATGGGAATTCATTCAAAATCTGCACAGCTGGGCAGTGTCTTTATTAGAACCAACCAGAATGCCACCAAAGAGTGCATGGATGGAACAGTATAGATTTCTTTGCTTTCTCTGATGGGAATTGTGGTTTGGCTGAGCTAGAAACAGGCTCCTCTTTTTAAGCACTGATAGGAGAAAATGTGTCCTTGAAAATTAATACCATTCTATTTCTGATTTATGCCATGTGGCAATTGCATGTATGACAATGTTAAGTTACTTACAAACATGTGACTAAAATGAATACAGCACACAAGAACAATGTTAAGAAAAACCAGATGCTAGCAAAGAACACCAATATTGTGTTTGATGATCCTCTGTCTCTAATGATCCTAGAATTTCCATTTTGTATCATTTCCAAGCATGTTTACATAAAAACTAGAAGTAACATGCCGTCAGCAATAAACTTGGGGAAAGGAATTAAAAAGGAAGGTTCCTTTCCTTTTATTTCACTGGACGTCTAGAGATCACAATATTACTTATAAATACACTACACGAGACATTTTTCATGTGCTTGTGATTGTTCACTCATGGAAGTTCACAGATCCTTTTGACAATGTCATCAACTCCAGTGCCTGTCTCATCATTTTAAAGTTTTATTCCGCCATTTTCTAAATCGCCAAAAATGCAATAATAACTATCAACCATCATCAGAGAGGTGGTGTACTTCTGGAATTATACAATATTGTAGCACCACCTACTTACTGTATAAATGAAACATATGGAACTTGCTCACAAAGGGCATGGGGGGGGAGGGGAAGTGTGTGTGTTGTGCTAATCGTAACCCCACAAAGACTCGGGAAGACGAAGCCCTGATAAGGGTATGGGATTTTGATTTCAATGTAGACAAGTGTGTTTCATCCAAAAGGTGAGTTATTCCAGTGGCTTGAAGCTCCTACACACTTGCTAATAAGATGTGTACCTTTTGCTAGGTAAATTGATCTCCTCACATGATAATAAGGGAGCCATTTAAGGGTAGGCAATCACTCCTTCCCTGTTTCAGATTACATGTGAGTCGTCCTATGACTTGGGGCATGTCTATACCTATGGGTGTAGAGGGCTGGAGAGGGGGCGATCCCAGACTTACCTATTTCTGGGATCATTGCCCTGTGTCTACACGTGGCATGCGACATCCTGGGAGGAAGAGGATGTTGCGCCCACCTTTCTTTAAAAAAAAAAAAAGGTGCGCAGGAGCGCTTGATCACAAAAGGTATGGGTTTTTTTTAAAAAAAGTCCTGCTCCCTCCCCCCCCCCCCGATGGGCGCGTTGCTCCTAAGGAGCTCCGTGGCCTGTACCTGGTTCCCGGCTCTTTGCGGTTACTCGCGAGGAGCCGGGATGAAAATGGGATGCCCGGTCACACCTCCCGTGGTCTCAGGATCATCCTGGGACCACGGGAAAAACCAGGATTAAAGTGTAGGGCCATATCCCGGGGAAAGAAAGGGATCATCTCTCACTGCTCCCGGGATCCCATATGCATGATGTGGACACACAGGGACGATCCCAGGACAGGACAATCCCCAGGATATTGCCCTGTCTAGTTATGCCCTTGGCCTGGTGAGTCCTGGCAGGCTGTTACAATGGGTTAAAATCTAAAGTCATACAAGTAGACTTCCATTCTCACAACATGGTTCTCTGTTGCTCCCACCACCCTGCAGCACCCCACACAGCCCTGAAATTTATGCAGGGTGGTCTGGAGTGGTTCTGGGGTGGGTGCAAGTGGCTTCAGGAGGGAGAAAAATCTGTTCCTCCAGCAGTTTCCGATCCACTGGCAGACAGCCAAAGTTGGATACAATCCAATATCTCTGATTATTAGGAAATACTAAACTGTCATCATAACAAAATGTTCTTGAAATACACTGCCTTGTTTTTGCAATTTAGAGTGCAGTCCTATGCATGTTTAGACAGAAAAATGTTCTACAACTCCAGAGTTCCCGAGCCAACTTGCTCCCTTAATCTCAAATATATCTGAAAACATTCCTTTGAACTTTACTGTGAATCTTGCCCTTTTACTGAAACCTGAAATGGCACCCTGGTGTTACATTTAATACAAATCAAGGAAATGGACAGATAGAACTTCATCAATCCTTTTTGATTTTGCATTTCCTTTTCTTAACTAAGTATGAGTGATGACAGTTAAGTCAGATGGAGGAATTGGGGAGGGGGGGGGCTATCTACAAAATGATTAAAATGTCAACCTCCTCTCCACTGCCACCGCCCCCAGCTTTTAATGAGAGGGCACCCTGTTGAATGTCAGAAAAATTCTATGTTTGGAAATGCAAGGCGTTTGAAATATGAATCTGCTCAGTGTTTTCTCCTCGAAAATGTGTGCAAGATTTTCTAGCACGTAGAATGAAGAATAAGTAGCATCCCCTTAGATTAGATTTCAGCCTCAGTAGGTTTCAGATTTTGAAATCCATTTTGTAGACTTCGTACATTATACATATTTATACACAGAACCTACACTTGAGTTCAAAAACTCTCTTTGCATCTTAAGATGTCACAAAAAGGCTTATGGGATTTTTCCTCCCCAGATGAGCATTAAAGACTGGATGAAAACTCCATGGAAACAAATAAATGTGGAACAAATGGCTGTGGACCTTCGAAGATTTGCAAAGGTGATAATTCCCTTCCATTCTTATATTGTATGTATATGCAATATGCACTGTATTTATCGAACTGGCAAACTGATCTGGCAAACCAACTTTTGCATGCATTAATGCACACAGTGATGATTGCTTCTGTAACTGAAGTGGTATCTAGTACCTGGTAAGAAAGGCTTTCAGCTATACTTACTTATATTGGTTTAACAGTAATTACTCCCCAACAACAGAATCCAGGGAACTGACTTCCATAAGGACCAGAGATTGTAAAAGAAGCATGCCCTCAAGTTAAAACCCATTTAAAAATCCTACAAGCCTTTCTACACAAGGCATTTATTGTAGGGTGACCATATGAAAAGGAGGACAGGGCTGCTGTATCTTTAACAGTTGCATAGAAATGAGAATTTCAGCAGGAGTCATTTGTATATATGGAGAACCTGGTGAAATCCCCTCTTCATCACAACAGTTAAAGCTGCAGGAGCTATACTAGAGTGACCAGATTTAAAAGAGGGCAGGGCACCTGCAGCTTTAACTGTTGTGATGAAGAGGGGATTTCACCAGGTTCTCCATATATACAAATGACACCTGCTGAAATTCCCATTTCTATGCAACTGTTAAAGATACAGCAGCCCTGTCCTCCTTTTCATATGGTCACCCAAATTTATTGTGTGTGGTAGTTTTCAGGTTTGCAAACTTATGATAGTCTGCAGGTTTTCAGGTCATCATCCTCTAGGGCCTCTCCTGTCCTTTGCAACCATTTTAGCAAGGTGTTGTTGTTCTTTTTAACAAAGAAAATCTGGTATTGTTGGTGAATGGCGGGATAAAGCCTCGTGCAATTGTGCAATTCTGCTATACCACAGCACCACCTGGTGCTTGTGTAATGGAACATAAGGAAAGGAATAGAAAGAAAAAACCCAGAAAAATTCATGTATAAAGGAGCTGATCTTAATCCTGCTAAGAATCTGGAAACTTCTGTCTTGATAAAGTGGCGGGTTAAAAGCCTTATGTGGAAAAGTACAATACTGGGTCATAGAAGCATTTTCCAACCTGCTGCCCTCTTCATGTTTTGGATTTCAGCTTCCATCATCCGCAGCCAGCATACTAATGGTTAGGAATGCTGGGAGTTGTAATCCAGGCACCTGGTTGCTTTATAGTATAGAGCAGAACTTCTGGCTGTTAATAGTTTTTGTTGCTGTGTTCAGAGTTGCTGCAAAAAAGGCTGAGAAATGTTAATAAACACTTATACTCTCCAGCTGAAACCTCTGTGCTTGAGGACATAAACTGACTCAATTACAGCAGCCTACAGCTATGGCAAATAAGTCCAAGAATGGTAGGCAAATATATCTGGCCATTTTCCTAAGTTCTGTTCAGTCAACAAAACAGGAGAAATTCAATGCATGGTGGGGGTCAGGATTGTGCCTGCTGGCCCTGTTTTCGCTCCCATGCAATGATCTGACCAATGCAGCCAATGCATGTAGCCAATGCATTAGGAAGTTGTGGATATGTAAATTTTGTCCCTGCATTGATATGTTCCTGCACTATTGCAAGGATCACATTGCATGGACAAAGCCTATATATGTATAACGTTTGTGCATGCAGGTTTCGTGCAGAAGAGTAAAATGAAGCCTGCAGGGTAGTGGAGAGATCTGTAGGTGTGATTTTGCCCCTTCCTAGGGATGTAAGGATTTTGTAAAACTGTTCTATCTGCCTTTCATGGATTGACAGGTGCCTTTCATTCCATTGCCCACTCATTGACAGAACTGCTTTTTTCCCCATTTCCCAATTTTGCGCAAATTCACACTTGTGCAGATGTGCAAATTCCACCAAAATGCACATTTTCATGCTTTAGCCTTTGGGATAAGTGTGCATTTATGGACAGTAGTTTTTATTTTATGTATTTTTTCATGACTAAATTTGCGTAAAATTCCAGAAAGTAAAAAAAAAAAAAAAAAAAAGGTCCGCAAGGTCATAGAATCCATGTGACTTGGGAAAAGCTGTCCACTGTGGAATCCATGTTGGAATCATACAAATCCAAGCTCAATTGATTCCATTGTGGGTTCCTCTCTCTCATCCCTCCCCATCCCTTCCCTGTTTCCCCTGTTTTGGTCAACTGAGTGAGCCTAGTCAGAAATGCTGATTTTCAGTTGCAGTAATCTTCATTGTTCAATACCTTCCCAACTGAAGTGTTAAGAATGACGTAGCTCTGAGTGATGAGATCTGGCCTCCTGAAAGCGTGAACGTTATTTTTTTTAAAAGCAATGTTGTATTTCACAGCTACCAGACAATACTGCTTTTCTTCCTTTCTTTTCATGGTTTCTATCCTATATAGGATATGAAGATTCTGGATAAAGAAATACGGGCTTGGGATGTATATGTGGGATTAGAATCAACTGTGAAGAATCTGTTAACCTTCTTAAGGGCTGTGAATGAACTCCAGAACATCGCAGTTCGGAAAAGGCACTGGCAGCAACTTATGATTGCAACAGGGGTATCACTTTTGGGCTTTGCATATGAGGGCTTTACACAGGTAGGGTGATCAAATATTGTGGTGCAAGTGACTTGTTTTCTTTTCAATGCCTAGGTATGTTTTGTCATGAACGAAGACACAACACTGGGAGACCTTTTAGCTCTTCAGCTCCACAGGGTGGAGGATGAAGTTAAAAGCATTGTGGATAAAGCTGTGAAAGAAATGACAATAGAAAAGGTAGGATGTAGTCCATAGTTGGGGACCTTTTTTCAGCCCGAGGGGCGCATTGGCTCTGTGCAAGCACATCAGAGGGTAGCAGGCAGGGCCATAGCCCAAAGCGGGTGAGGCTACCCCTTACATCTGGCATGTAGCCCCCATATATACTGTCCCAGAGCCAGGTTCAAAGATCTGGGACGTCTTGATGAGAAGGGATGATTATGTCATCTGCCACATCCCTCAAGCTTCTCTGTTCCCTCTGAGCTTACCGGCAATCTTCTCAGTAGCTTTGGGGAAATGGATTTTCCCAGCAACTGTCTATTGTTGTGAGCTATCCTTGTTGTAAAGCAAAGTATTTTGGGGTAGCTTGTTCTTTGAATGGGTAATTAAATCCCTTTAGCTTTACAAAAGACCTACATCTGGTGGAAATGGGAACTGCCGTTTTGTTTATATAGACCAAAACATTGTTGGACTCTCCTTGTGGGCATGGCCATAGGGACTGTTGTGATGAGCCCCTGCAGTACAGAATTTTCCACTACGACACTGGCCCACACACACCTACACACGCCACCATGGCTTTTATAAGAAATCGTCTACAGTCCTATTGCCATTATAGTCACTCGAACGGTGAGCTTAATGTTAAGAGAATCAGGACTGCACTTGTCAAAAAACAACTGGATCCTTCTGATTTTTTGTCCCCCCCTTTCCCTCCCCCAGGCACTCATGGAGCTCAATCAGACATGGAGTGTTATGGATTTCTCATATGAACAACATCACAGCACGGGCACACCATTGTTGAAATCTGACAAAAACCTCATCGAAACGCTAGAAGACAATCAGGTAATGACGCGTGTTCAGGATTTTCAAGGCATTATCTATGTTTGCTATCTAATTAGACATTCATCCAAGTCTTAAAGCATTTTGTCATTAGCAATGGATTGTTGCTAAGTTCATCAAGGCCAGGATAAAAGAACCCTGTGCATGTCCTCTTGCATCCCTTAGATTCTCGCCTTTATTTCCCAGAAACATTGGAGCTATTACGTTGAATAGAAAGTGCAGAATCTGTTATGGTTTCATACAATAAGCATTTTATTTTGAATGAACAAGAGATTAGTTTTACAGTGTACTGCTGCCCTCAGCATTTCAAGAACGACTGCAGTTCTAAAGACGAAATATATTAACGCGATTGTAAGTCATTGGAAGAATCCCTTGAGAGTTTATATTAAATGGGAACAATGCCTCCCAAAATTTCCATATACTTTTTAGGATATTTACAAAAGAATGTGAATAGTTTTATTAAATTAAATATAAAGTTGTTTTTAATCTACATTACAGCCCTCCTGATTTCCAAGCTTAAACCACAGTTCTGAATATTTATGAAGGTTTTTTTTAAAAAAAAAAGGGGGGGGAGAAAATATGCAGTGGGTTTTTACAAATGCACAGTTTCTGCAAGAGAGCATGATGCTACATTTGACACTACATGTACATCTATCTCTCAGGCCTGGTACGTAATGCAGCCACTAGAATGCTTGTGTGCATGCATGGAGAGCTAGACAACATATTAACCCTGATACTGTACCGCTTATATTGGCTGCCCATTCGTTTCTAGGTTGGTTTCGACCTTTAAAACTTTGGACAGTTTAAAAGCAGGTTATTTGAAGGATCAATCTGCATTTTACAAAAAAAAACTATTGTTCTGGTACAGGGCTGAATTGTTAGACAATCTGTGCTTGCTGAAAGCAATGGTTATAGGTAAAAAGACTCTGGCAATAATTTGAGGATATTTCAGCCTGGCTGAACTTCCTCTATAGATAAATTGATTTGGGGGGGGGGCTATTAAAAACTACAGCTATGATGTACTCTGATTGAAGTGAATTATGTACTGGGTGCTTTATTTTATTTATTTATTTATTTATTTATTTATTTATTTATTTATTACATTTTTATACCGCCCAATAGCTGAAGCTCTCTGGGCGGTTCACAAAAATTAAAACCACAATAAAACAACCAACAGGTTAAAAGCACAATTACAAAATACAGTATAAAAAGCACAACCAGGATAAAACCACGCAGCAGAAATTGATATAAGATTAACATACAGAGTTATTTCATGAGCTTAACTAGGTTTTATGTGGTTCTCACTATGAGGAAATTACAGAAACCATGTCAGAGTATGAGAAAACTGACATTAATTAAATGACAAGTCACTATACCCTATGGCAAATTATTGCCAGGTTTCGTTCAACATAAACAGTTGTCTACAGCAAGCCTTTCAGTTATGCAGATTGCATGCTTAGAGCATATGCTTCAGATATAGTAAAATATGAATGTTATTCCTTTATTTCTAATGTCCAGGCATGAGTGCTGATGTTTATGTAGCCAAAATGGCACCACCACACACCAGAGGGAGGTATCAATGGGTTTGGTCACGCCCCCAAGTTGTTGCTGTTTTTAGAAGAAAGCCTAAGAGGACTCACACACACACACACACACACACACACACACACACACACACACAAGTGCTAAATCAAGACTGAGCGTGCTCAGTGGCCATTGAATACTGATTGACTGTTAGGAGAGAGCTAGAAAGTTAGGCGCAAGGAGGAATGGAGTATTGTGGATGGGGTATGGCTGGCTCATTGGAACACTGAACAAGAGCACTCTGTTGCAGGTCCCAGTTGTTAATAATCATATTACTTCTTAAAATGAACATGCATGTAATTACTATATGGCCTTGTTTCAATATTATTGCAGGTTCAGCTTCAAAACGTCCTGATGAGTAAATATGTGGAGTATTTTTTGGTCGAGGTCAGCAGCTGGCAGAAAAGGTTAATGGTGGCAGATATGGTTATTTCGATGTGGCTGGAAGTGCAGCAAACCTGGGCCCACCTCCAGAGTATCTTCACCAATTCTGAGGACATACGGAATCAGCTTTCAGAAGATGCTAGAAGATTTGAAGGGATTGATCGAGATTTTAAGGTATGAGCAAGACTCCCAGTCTTCCTTCCTTCCTTAACGATAGGAGAGATTGAGAGGGGGGGGGGAAGGAACACATATCATAGAATCATAGAATAGCAGAGTTGGAAGGCGCCTACAAGGCCATCGAGTCCAACCCCCTGCTCAATGCAGGAATCCACCCTAAAGCATCCCTGACAGATGGTTGTCCAGCTGCCTCTTGAAGGCCTCTAGTGTGGGAGAGCCCACAACCTCCCTAAGTAACTGATTCCATTGTCGTACTGCTCTAATAGTCAGGAAGTTTTTCCTGATGTCCAGCTGGAATCTGGCTTTCTTTAACTTGAGCCCGTTATTCCGTGTCCTGCACTCTGGGAGGATTGAGAAGAGATCCTGGCCCTCCTCTGTGTGACAACCTTTTAAGTATTTGAAGAGTGCTATCATGTCTCCCCTCAATCTTCTCTTCTCCAGGCTAAACATGCCCAGTTATTTCAGTCTCTCTTCATAGGGCTTCGTTTCCAGACCCCTGATCATCCTGGTTGCCCTCCTCTGAACACGCTCCAGCTTGTCTGCGTCCTTCTTGAATTGTGGAGCCCAGAACTGGACGCAATACTCTAGATGAGGCCTAACCAGGGCTGAATAGAGAGGAACCAGTACCTCCCGTGATTTGGAAGCTATACTTCTATTAATGCAGCCCAAAATAGCATTTGCCTTTCTTGCAGCCATATCGCACTGTTGGCTCATATTCAGCTTGCGATCTACAACAATTCCAAGATCCTTCTCGTTTGTAGTATTGCTGAGCCAAGTATCCCCCATCTTGTAACTGTGCCTTTGGTTTCTATTTCCTAAATGTAGAACTTGGCATTTATCCCTATTAAATTTCATTCTGTTGTTTTCAGCCCAGCACTCCAGCCTATCAAGATCACTTTGAAGTTTGTTTCTGTCTTCCAGGGTATTCGCTATCCCACCCAATTTTGTGTCATCTGCAAATTTGATAAGCATTCCCTTATCAAGGGAAAGAGCCTTTTTGCTGTTGTTAAATGGAAACAAGAGCAAAGATTTATTTATTAATTTATCTATTTATTTACAAAAAAAGATTCCTGATTGATGATCAGTAAAGAAAGGAGGATATTTTGGCATACCTGTTTCCTGGGGTTTAGACACAACCCTCCCTCACACATGCATTGTCAAAGATGCAAAATGGGGGCTAGGCTGCCAACACAGTTGAAGCTGTTGTCTGTCTAGATTAGAACGACATTAAAGGACTGCTACAGCATCAGAAACCCAGGACTCTATAGAACAAAACCCAAACTGTCAAGAATGCACATTTAGAGCTCCATCACACCTACTTTTTTTCCTGGTATGCATCCATGATTTCCACTTTCATTTCATTAGTGCATCAGGTACTGGTCACTTTCACGTGCATGCGTTGTTGCACTATTTCACCTTGTTTACCTTTTCACCTGCGCCGGTTCATGCTTCCAGGTATCACCACCCCATCTCACCCCTTTTCCTTCCCCCTCCAGTTCACTGGTTTTGTAGTTGATGGACATTCTGATGGACGTGGGCACCTTATTATTATTATTATTATTATTATTATTATTATTATTATTATTATTTGTATACCGCCCCATAGTTGAAGCTCTCTGGGCGGTTCACATAAGATAAATATACAAAGTTTAAAAACCACAAAAACAAGCAAAATACACATAATACATGTTCTCCAGTTTAAGCCAAACAGATCAAACCCTTTTAATAAACGATTGTGCAAACTGTTTACACTGCACAAATAAACTAATGATGATGCATAGGATGTTGAGATAAGATAGAGTGGAGCCAGAGACAAAGCAGGGAGGATGAGGTAATAATAATAATAATAATAATAATAATAATAATAATAATAATGGTTACCCGCCTCTCCCTCTTGGATCAAGGCGGGGTACAACACAAATGCAAACACCATAAAATACATATAACTAATTATGTATTAGTATGTATTAGTCCCCCCCTCCCTTTGCTCTGGCTTTGTTGTATAAAGTTTAGCAATTTAGCATTTCTTTGGCTGGGCACCTTGTACAGTGGGCAAAAAATAAGAGGGAAGTTGAAACAGGTGGATGATAGAGCAATGAGAGTGGGGCTGGAGCAGTGAAAGTCCATTTGATTAGCCGACTCTCAAGTCCCATTGATTTCAAGGGGGCTAATAGCAACTAACTTACAATGCAATTCTATGCATCAGTATTCAGAAGTACATCCCACTGAGTTCAATGGGGCTTACTTTTAGATAAGTGTGTATAGCTTTGAGTCTGGATCCCACCCTTTATGTGATTTCTCACATTAACCACATGAAGTGAGTAATTATTACAGATTTCCCAACAACGTATCCAACACTGCCTAAATTTCATTTTGTGGCAGAGCAGAGATTTGAACTTATTCCACATCCAGATACAATACTGATTATAAAAGAAAGAAAGAAACTCATTATTATTATTATTATTATTGTTATTGTTATTGTTATTATTTCTTTTTTTTTCTCCTCTTGGATGCTCAGGAACTTATGGCGGTGGTGGTGAAGACAAAAAAAGTGATTGAAGTAACAAATGAGATGGGATTGCTTGAAAAATTGGAAGTTCTTCAACAAAGGTTTGACTTAAGTGGATCTAAGCTCCCACATTTAAGTGGCCAGTGCTGTCAGTGTGATATCTGCTTAAAGATGCTTGAAGGACTTGATCTTTCTGAATTCCCATTCAAACTGACCTGAACAGCACCTCTCAGACTAAAGTGTGGTTCAGAACTTAATTCCATCCTTAATTGCATCCATGTTGCAACCTAGTTCCCAGTAGTTTAAACATATAAAATACATTTTAAAAAGTGTATTTTTAGAGGAAAGTTCGTTTAGAAATGTGTATTTTGCAAGAAAGTATATTTCAAAATACATATTTATCAAGCATGTATTTAAATGTGAATTTGCAAAGATTTTTGGGGGTTGGGGGGAAATCAGGTTGGAATTGGGGATATACATACAAAAGTGACACAGGCCAGAAATAAACTTACAGTATAATCCTAGGCTTGTCTACTCAGAAGTAAGTCCCATTGAACTCAATGGGACTTGTTTCCAGATATGGCTTGCACCTTAACTTGCCCACCCCTTCCTTGGGTATGGCTAAAGAACAGGCCAGCTGGTTGCTTCCATCCCCCGCCCCACTACCTCCCACTATCCTTTTCTTTCTTTTCTATAAAATATGAGGGATGTGTTTTTCTACATGAGGCATTTATTATGCCCTCATGATTCCCTACACACACTTCCTTGTGGGTTATTTAGACAATGTCATGATCCTCCAGTTTCACCTCTATTTTTTAAGAACAGTGTTTTTTAGAGCAGGGAAAATGGGCTATTAATTCTGAAAGCGAAAGAAAACATATTTTCCTACCTATGTAATTGCAATATCCTGCTATAGCATAGCACCACCTATCGGTTATCTAGCAGAAAAGCAGGAAAAGGAAAGCTTTCTGTGTAGAGCTCAGATATCAATTCTGTGACGAAACAGAAAGTAGATACAGCGATTAGAGCTTGATATTTCGTAGACATGTTGAAGCAAAGTCTCTTTCCTGTGCAATCTGATGCATGGAATAAGTCGCGAGTTAATGATGCATCTTCCTTAGTAAGTTCATTTAGAATTCCGACTATAGTCGTTCTAAGGCATTCACGTATTTAATGTGTGAAGGCATTCTAAGCAAAGAGAATGATAATGGCTTTTGTTGTGATTTTATTGTTCCTTATGTCTTACTATGTTCTCAAGATGCTTGTCTATATCTGCAGAGGAAGGGGCACTGGGAGAACCCTACCATTAGGCAGAGTGAGGTAGGCTAATGTTGGGAGGTGGCAGCATGGTGTTGGGAGGACAGAGCTGTGTGTCACACAGCCTGCCTACACCCCCTGGGTCACCCTGCTGCGTTGAAGTGTTTGGGAGGATGCTGTCCCACCCCCAGTATTGAAGTGAAATTCAACTGTTAGACCAGCCAGCTTTACTTCATGGAATAGGAGGGGCCGCCATCTTGTTCTTCACCTCAGGCAAGCCAAGACTCTCATTTGACTCTGGGGACAGCTTTGTTCCCTTCTTTTTAGTAACAATTCTAATTCTGCCTTAAAAATTATTTCACAGTTCTGGGATTTATGTTCACAGGCTCACAGTTTGTGAGAAATCCTTGGCTGACTATTTAGATGCCAAGAGGCTCACTTTTCCAAGATTCTACTTTGTCTCAGCTGTGGATCTATTAGAAATCATCTCCAAAGGAACTCGCCCTAAGCAGGTAAACTTTTCTTTTGTCCAGCTAGACGGCTTCACTAATTCTTGGTGATGCTGAACTCAAGCTATGACATGATAAATGTTGGCATTTGTATCAACAGATTACCAGGCACTTGATGAAGCTCTTTGACAATGTGGCTGACCTCAAATTTGAGGAGGACGAAAATAGGGAAGCACAACAGGCCATCGGAATGTATAGCAGAGAAGGAGAATTCGTGGTATTCTCTGAGCGCTGTTCCTGTGAGGGACAGGTAAATCCAGTGGCAGGAGGGCAAGTTGGGATATGGGCATCAACAGTGGTGCAGCTAGGTAATTTTAGACAGCCTTCTCACCACCATTGCCACCATACTCATCCTGTTCCTCACCATTGCTACTATTTGCATGCTTGACAGGACGAGAGCCAGTCAGCAAGTAGGCAATGGCAACTGCTCCTCCTCCTCCTCCTTACCACTACTGTTGTCTGGGTCGGAGATGCAGGTGAACAAGCAGTTTGCTATGGTGAAGAGGAGGAACAACTCCAGCGGGCTCTTGTAAGTGGGCCCTTAATGGGGTATGGCCCTTGGCAGGTTCCCAACCATACCTACCCTTTACACCAGCCCTGAACTGCATGGATGTTTTTCTTGGTCTCCCTTGGGGTTTTATACATGAAGCAGCAGAAGTTGGATTCCTCCTGTTACTTAAGGCCATAATATCTATGTGCCTTGCTATTTGCTGTAGGCAGAATGCTGGTTAAGTCGATTAGAAGAAACCATGCACATGACAGTGAAACAGAAAATCATGGACGCTGTGGGGGCCTACGAGGATAAGCCACGAGACCAATGGCTGTTTGATTACCCGGCCCAAGTGGCTTTGACCAGCAGTCAAATCTGGTGGGCTGCAGATGTTAGGATTGCTTTTGAGCGGCTCGAGGAAGGCTTTGAAACAGCTCTGAAAGACTACAACCGCAAACAGGTAAGCGGGAAAGTGCTACTAGGAGTGGCATCTTTCATCAGTTCCGATTCAGTAATAATTCAGGTTTGCTGGATGGTTTCTTCTTCTTTTTTGGGGAGGTCAGACTAGACCAGGAAGTGCCCAACCCATGCTGCAAAAGCTGCAATGGGTGCACATGATTCGAGGCTGAGTGGGACTATGCTGACTAGGACTTATGGGAGTTGGAGCCCAGCAACGTCTGGGGGGATGCAAGTTTCTCACCCCTGGCCGAGAGGCATGTGCACCTATTTTGGCTTTCGCAACATGGCCCTTGCTGCTCCCCTACCAAAATGGTCACAGTCTATATAAAGTCCTTGGATGCTGCTTTGCCATGATTCTGGGCAGGCTGATTGGGATCAAGGCACAGGGAGGAGCCTCACCACTTTGGTGAGGGTCCACCCAATTGCCATGCTGATTTCCTTTCAGCCAGCCTGCCAAGTCTTCTTACAAATTCCCAATGTGTTGTTTTTTTAAAAAAAATTCAGTAGCAACCTGAGGTTTTTATTTTTAATATTTTCGGGCACTTGGATTTTTAATTGCCATCAGTGCTTGTTTAGGGTAGCTGGTGTCCAACTTTATAGAGGACAGTCCTCTATTTGAAGAGCTGTCAGAGGACAATCCTCTATTTCAAGGTGTCTTCTATTTGATGGTCTGTCCGGACCATCAAAGAACCCTAAGAAAGGAGAGCCTGGAAGGGGCCCATCACCAGTGAGCACTGGTGACAGCAGACTGAGCAGGTACACCGGTCATGTGTTGTTGTGGTCACCATCTTCCCCAATATGGTGAGATGAATTGTATCTTATTTTAATTTTAGTAATTATTTCTAAATTCACACACACACACACACACACACACACACACACACACACACACACACCATATATATATTACCATATGCAAATTGGTGGCCTCTTTCTTCCTCTTTTTTGGGTGATGCATAAATGTCCCCACCCTAGTGCTTGTTGTATCGAAATCCAAAATTCAAGATCAACATTAGGCCAGTTTGAATGTTCTTTTCTTCTCTCATAAACTAGATTTAATGCACCAGAATGGCTGAGCATCATGTGTATGTGTGTGTGTGTGTGTGTGTGTGTGTTTCTTTGCTAAAGGCATTTAAACAACAAAGCACTATTTGGCTATTATGTGTTTCTTTTTGTTCTGTGTATTAGATGTGTTCCATTTGAAACTCTTAATAATTTCATCACATTGAACGCTAAAGCAAATACAGTACAAATGAACCTGTACACCAGTATTTCATTCACATTGAAGTAAAGTGATGGCCACTAGCTGAAAAGTGTATCTTTGTTATTAAGGAAGCAAATTGCAATTATGAGAAAACAATACCATTATTAGTTTGCAAAAGTTATTTGCGTTGATTAAAAGCACCAATAAGTATGCCTTGCTACCAGAGCTGCTCCATTTAGCACTTGACATATAATAGGGTTTTCCCTTCACAGTGTAATATCTCCATTGAAATATAATTATTTTGCAGATTGCTCAACTGAACGCCCTTATAAACATGCTGTTAGGGGAACTCACCCCTGGAGATCGTCAGAAGATCATGACAATGTGCACAATTGATGTACATGCTAGAGATGTTGTAGCCAAGCTTATAGCACAGAAGGTAATTTGTTGCAGAGCAATTACCCTAATGCATTTTTAAAAGCATAAAATAAAGAATAATTTCATTTGTTGGAAAAGATATTCGGGTTGCTTATGTATAATGATGACAGAATATTTTGATTCAGTCAATTTCTGTCTTTTTTCTTTGGCTTCAGACTGTAGATAATTACATTTACCAGTTTAAAAAAATGGTATTTAAATATATATAGATATATGCATGTGTGTTTGTCCAAATGTTTAAAGTGTCTATTAAAAATGTATGCTATAAAGTGACAGCAGATTCTCAATGATCTGTCCCAGACCTGTTAGATGCTGCTATGAAAATGTGCAATTACTACAGCTGGCTTTGCAATTTAAATTGTACAAAATACTATAACTGTATAGTAATTTTGCAGAGTACTTCTGTTTATTTTATTATTATTTTGGTATATTAATAGTTTTCTTTTTTCCAGGGAAGGATGTAAGGATAACTTGATAATTCTTCCCAGGTCTCATTGTAAAGATGAGTCCATTATGTGTACCTGTAGCTCAGCAGTTGTTCTCCTGCCACTCTGTATGCAGAAGCAGGGACGGCCCTACCGTGAAGCACTGCCTCAGGTGGCAAATGGATGGGGGCAGAGGGAGCATCGTTTCAGCGGTTCCTCATGAAGGCTCCACCTGCTCCCCTCTGTTGGAGGACAGAACTGTGCATGCCATACAGCCTGACCTGGACCACTAAATTCAACTCAACTGCCATCTCACTCTGGGCCCAATCCACATCACCGCTCAAGAAGGAGAAAACAAGGCAGTAGGAGGTTGCTGCTCCTACTCCTTGCTCTTGTTACTACTTGCATGCTTGGAGAGGACAGGTTGAAAGGCAGCAACAGCAGGAGGAGAGCTAGGGGGCACTGGGGAATCAACATTGGTCCCCTGCTGGGGTGTGGGTCCTTGCAGTTGCCCAATGATGTCAACTGCTCATGTCATCCATGGTATCTCCAGTTAAAAAGTTCTCAAGAAACAGAGCTAGGAACTTGGAATTATCTTGACCTGGGACCTTTGTATCAATTGGAGAAGTTAGTACTAGATTTGGAAGATCAACCATCTGGCTCAATATAAAGTAGATGAATACAGTTAAATTTTGGGGTACTTAATTTTTGGCAAGGTCAATACTATGAAGCTGTACCAAATCTGTCACAGATCTAGAAGAGTTGTGACTCAAGGAGCTACAGGAGCAGCAGCCTGATGTGATGTCTCTATAGAATAATTTGGACTTCACCCCTCAGTGAAGTGGCTTCATAAACTGCATATTAACTCATGAATTGTTCTAGGCCTGCCTCTCCCAATTTTAGATCACCAGATTCTGTTGAACTACAACCCCCCATCATCCCGGACCATTGGCCACATTGGCTGGTGATTATGGCAGTTGTAGTCCAACAACATCTAGGGATTGGAGTTGGATTTCCTTGGCCAAGGAACAAGGAATTATAAAAGGAGAACCAGATAACAGAACTCACGGAAGGAGTTTGTGTGGAATTCTAAATCTGCTGTAGAGGGAACCATAGAGTTTGGAAGTGTACAAACTGGGCCTCCACCACAGTCTTTGTTCACTTTCATAGGACTCAAATTGGGTTTAGCAGTTTAGTTTGTAGCTCTGCAAGGAGCCAAATCAGTTGGCTCTTGCAGAATTGAATAAACATTCTGTGTAGTTTGGCTTTTAGAAAAGGATAAGAGTTTTCCATAGAATTAAAAGAAGAAGATTATTCCTGTGCAGAAATGGTATTTGATATATTAGAGATGATTGGCAAGAGAGGTACCTGAACTTTTATCAGTGCTATTCCCAACTGGCTGCTGTTATATGAAGTACACTGATTAACTGTATCCAATAAATGTATGCAAAGAATGCAATAAATAAATAAATTGCCTTTGTCTTGGCTGCTGAGTATGAGGTCAAGAAGTTTCCCTATATATCAGCCAGAGGGTTCCATACAGTAAGTTCTATGTGCGCAACAGGAGTTCTATGTCTGCAGTCTTTCCCCATCTTTCTCCTTTTATAATAGTCCTGCCTCCCACTTGATAAGCTGCTTCTGACATTCAGGGGAGTTTCAAAAGCAGATTACAATCAGACAGCACCTGAAGCTGTTGTGAAGAGAAAAAAACGTAAAGGGTTGTCTAGATTGCAGCCTTATGAGAAGAGCTCTGCTGGATCAGGGGGGAATCCGCACGTCATTCTGAGATCGCTTCTAAGCGACCCCAGTGTGGTGTGAAAGAGAGCGTGTAACTTGCCTTTTGAAGAGCCGATGAAGAGACGTCCTTCCCGCCGCCCCCGCCGCCGCCACCCAACTCCCTCCTCGCCGGCTGGGACGGAGAGCTCGGGGGAAGAAGACGGGGTGGAGAGCTTCTTCCGCTCTCAACCCCGCCTTCTTCAGCTGAGCTCTCCTCGCCGGTCGGCAAGGAGGTCTGCGGGTGGCGGCGGCGGCGGGAAGGACGTCTCTTCGTCGGCTCTTCAAAAGGCAAGTTACACGCTCGCTTTCATGCCACACTGGGGTCGCTTAGAAGCAATCTCAGAACGACGTGCGGATTCCCCCTTAATCAAAGGCCTAGCTAGTCCTGTATTCTATTCACACAGTGGCCAACCACAAAAACATCTCAAAGTTCAAGATGAACCGAACTTAAGGAGAAACTGAGGAAAAACCCAGATTGACAGTTTTGTCTATCCCTGCAACAGACTGGGGTTGGTGGAAGGTAGACTTAATTTTAAAAACTTGGCATTTCCACCTCCTTGCAATGAGAGAATAGCAAAGATAAGTCTTTCGCTTCTTTCTTTTTACATTTGAGGTTTCTAATGGACAGGCCTTTCCCTGGCTATCACAGTTGCGCCACAGATGGGATGAAGACCAAAGCGAGTGTTTTGTCAACATTTGTGATGCTCAGTTTCAATATGCTTATGAATATCTTGGGAACAGTCCTAGGCTGGTAATTACACCTCTTACTGACAGGTGAGGACTATACCATATCTGATATTATTGAAGGGGGCAGTTCTAAAAGACGAAGACGACAGAGCTCTACTGTTTATTCACTCAATGGTTCCTCTGGGTTTTGGCTTGCCTCATCATTTGTCCATGAAAATAAGACATGTTTTAATATATGGATAAAATAGTGAGATTCAGCAGTCTGATAAACAACCTGAATATTAGGAGTGGTGAGGGGAATTATTGCAATTTTAAAAAAATATGCTAGTATTCTTTCTTAAAATAAAGGATTTACTTGGACATTTCTAATATTGGAAATAGGATCTGCAGAAGAAGTGCTCAATTGGTCCAGCATAGCTTGTTAACATGAATAAAATGTATGTTTTAGTTAAAAATAAAAGAAAGAAAGAAAATCATTTATGCTACACTCCTATGCCCACTTACCTGGGAGTAGGTCCCAGTGAACTCAATGGGACTTCCTGCATAGTTGCATTGTTAATTATTTGTGCATGAAATGAAAGCTCTTTAGCGAGGACAAAGCCCTGTTGACTGGCATTCTGTAAAAGAAAACAGCCCCAACAACTGCGCAGAACTCTGAACCGTTGCTGAACAAAAATCCCTTTCTGCTGGAACATAATCATTTTGTTGTGGTGCGATGCATAATAGCAGTTGGAGGGGGAAATTTGCAGCAATTTTAAATATTCTTTCCGCTGAAATTGTTTATCCACATTGCCAAAGCCTTTAAGGAAGTACTGATGTTTTCTGCATTGTTGGGAGCAGCTGTCTCCGTCTCCTGCGGCTGTCTGCCGGCTAACGAGGCAGATGGCAGACAGTAGCTGAGGTGTGTCTGCTAGATGCGGGACTCACTTTCCCTGGCTTGCAGGAAGGCACACAGCTGCCGTGCTATTATGATGGGGATGATGATTCCTCTGCATTTGAGGCACGGCAAACCTGGTGTGGAACCATGTGATTTTGAAGGGGGGATTAGGGTGGGTGTTTTTTTTAATGCGCCGAATAAGCACTTTAATAATCAGGCTGCTGAGCAGCATGAAAATATGGAATTCCTATTAATGACAGCTTGGGATGAAGATCAAGCAGGAAAGTGGGTTCTAAGAAATGAGCAAGATTGGTTTGCCAAAAGATAGGGCCGATCATCCTTTATATTATCAGTATCATCAAGGCTGGACCTTGGGGGGGGGCAGCCTAGAGGGGGCCCAAATTACCACACAGAAAGTGGCTGGTGAGGGCATCAGGGCAGCAGAAGCAAACTCAATTTTATTCCTGTAATTATGATGTTGCTATGATTTAAGTGACTTCAAATGCAAAACTGCACATGCTCAGAGTATTTGTTTTAAATCAGGGTTGGCAAATAGTGTTGCTGCTGCTGTCCTAATCTAAACGCTTCCTCATAAAACCATTTAGTCCAGGGTCTAAAGTTATCTAGCTGCACCACTCTGTGCCATCCCCAGGTGTTTGAGGGCTCTTGAGCAAGACACACTCAACACACCCTGTCCCTGAATGTGCCTACCTTCTCCCTGTCATTGTCCCCAGCTGCTCTTGCTCCTCACCCGCTTTCTCGTCATTGTTACTACTTGTTTGCGTGACAGGCAGAGAGCCAATGAGAAAGCAAGCAGTGGCATCTACTGCTCCTTCTTCTCATCATGACCATTACCTGGGCTGGAATGAGAGGCAGGTTGCGATCGAGCTAGTGTGGTGTAACGGTTAGAGTGTTGGACTGAGACTTTGGAGACGTGGGTTCTGGTCCCCATTCGGCCATGAAGTTCACTGGAAGACTTGGGACCCATCACAAACTCTCAGCCTAACTTACGTCACAGTTAGGAGGAAAAAAATGTGGGATATGAATGTAATAATCAATCAATCAATCAATCATGAAGAGAAGCAACTCCAGGAGGCTCTTGTCAATGGGCCCCTACAGGGGAGTGGTCCCTTGGATGGTGTCCAATCCTGTAGTTTTATTCCAAGTTGTACCCGTATGCATTTCAGCCCTGAATAATATATATGGGCCTTTTTCAGGGTTCAGTACTAGAGAGCCAGTGTGGTGTAGTGGCTAAGGTATTGGACTGGGAGTCGGGAGATCCAGGTTCTAGTCCCTACTTGGCCATGAAACCCACTGAGTGACTTTGGGCCAGTCACAGACTCTCAGCCCAACCTATCTCACAGGGTTGTTGTTGTAAGGATAAAATGGAAAGGAGGAGGATTATGTACATCACCTTGGATTCCTTGGAGGAAAAAAGGTGGGATATAAATGTAATAAATAAATAAATAAATAAATAAAATTTCTAATAGTGCCCACAGAGATCTCTGGAAAAGATACTCTCCAATGTTAATCCTGTGACCAAGAAAAATGACACTCAAGGCAGCTTTCTCAAGCTTGAAACAGGCTCTGCATGGTGGATGCCCCCAACATGCAGTAATTTTGTACTATGTGAACCAAAACTCAGTTATCCTTTGAAATTTGCAGTTCTCCAAATTTTGCATTGGAGTTTTCCAATCAAAACACTCATACAAACAATGCATATATTAGGGGGGGAAGTATTCAAATATGCATTACCTTAGGAAAAATGGCTTGCAAAAAATATGTATATTAGACAAAACTGCATGTATCAGGAGAAATATGCACAAAAATGCTTTGGATTTTCAAGCAAACTTTTTTTTTAAAAAAATAACACAAACAAACTCTAATTTGGTACAAAGAAAATTGAAGACTGGAGAAATTCTCAATGTTTGGGATAAATTGAATTTAACAGTGGGGAAAAAAGAGAAAATGAAACTGACAGATTTATCCATCTATAATGGACGTCTCATGTGTTCTTCTGCCTGACATAGTGAGTGTCCAGAGAGTGGCATTTTTTGCTACTCCCAGTGGCTGATGCTAGCCTGGAATTGTTCTATGTGATGTGGAAGAATGGCATAATGAGCCATTTTAGTGGTGCTTGAAGGAGAAACCATACAGATAAAGTTAATGTCTGGGATCCTAAAGTTCTTGATAGTGGAAAGGTGTGGGGGTGGAGAGTCAATTTCTGCTGATTCCCCCTTCCCCTTGGGGCCCCATATGCCCTTCCAAATCTGCTCCATGCGGTCAGGGGATCCTCCAAACCAACATGAGGGACTCCAGGGGGAAGTGGGAAGGACTGAGGATCATCTCCCTATGGCCAATGGGAGCCTCCACTGGATCAAAGTCTCTTTTGTTTAGAGAAGGAGACCTTTTGTTTGCAGAAATGCAACTCAGGATCCATACTTGTAAACCTTAAGTATAGTTCTTTAGATTGACAATATAAAAAACAAAATAAAACTAAAATTCAAATGAAATGATAGTATTCAATTACCAAGATCAAGTGTCCATATCGTTCAATAGCCTTAACGAAGATGTCACAGGCCTGACTAAAAGTAGTTATCCTGATCTTTAAAGTAGATTAAAGTTGCTAACCTGGCCTCACTGACTTCAGATACTGCATCTGAGGTGCAAGATTTTACTTTCAGATGATAATGTTTGATGTAAATAAGCAAGCTTTCAAGTTTCATGGAGTTATTATTTCGGCTAAACCAATTTGTCAAATGCTCTCTGACACAAAGGAATTAGTTGGAGAAAAGAGCTAGGAGGACATGCTATTAGGAGAAACGTCTTGTTGCTCACATATGGATGTTGAGGAGTGTATCCTTTTGGTAAGCTAGGACAGCCTTCCCCAACCTGTGGCTCTCCAGATGTGTTAAACTCAACTCTCTTTACTCCTGGCCAGCATGGGGGCACCAGGATAGGCTGAGTGAGGCCCACCTCATTCTCATGCCTTGTTCAAGTTTCACTGACCCCATATTTTGGCAGATAATAAGAGACAAAGAATGAAGCAATAGGAAGGCACCCTCTTAAACACCAACATTCATGTGAGGAATTTTTGCACCTTTTCCATGGCCCACCTCATACCACATTGAGCATAAGAAGAAAAGTTACATTTCCATAAGTATAAAACACACCCACACAACCCTTTCCCCACATGTGCTAAAAATATATATAAAAGAAATAATGTCCCATGCTTCTTTCAAAGTTGTGCATTAAGGGAAAAAAACTTTTCCCTTCCTTTATAATATGTTGGGGCATGTAGTGTGACCTTGAAGAGGAAGGTGCTAGGGACTATTTTCTTTTTAACGATGAAGCCATCCACCTAGTTGTAACTGATTCTCCTATGTATCCTCCTTTCCTCATGCCTTTTTGTGTGCGTAACTTTAGAGGTTTTGAAAAGAACAATAACATTCTTGTACATGACAGAAACAGCTGGTTAAAAAAAAAAGATAGGAAAGGTTGGCCACTTAGATTCCGCCAAATGGGCAGAGAGTGACATGATCAATTATATCTTAGTAAAGCCAGAGGATCAATGTGCTGGAGGAGGGAATGCCAGAACAAACGAAGGAGGACACCTTGTGGAGTTTAAGGGTGGGTGGGAAAGGTAGAGCATCGTGATCAGGAAAGGACAAAGGAAATAGCCCAGTCCTTCAGAACCCAAATGGAGGCAGACCTACTAGCAAAGTACAAGGAGAACAGGTATATAGTAGTAGTAGTAATAATAATAATAATAATAATAAGTACTGTAGGGTTAGAGGATCATGTGGAGATGGTCATGGAAGAAAGCAAAAGTACCATAGCGCAAAGGGGAAAGGTTTTCTGGAAGCCAGCGATATCAGAGAGCACACAAAAGACAATCACAAAGGTGAAGGAGATGAAGATCAAGGGGTGGAAGAGAAGACTAATGAGGAAGAAGAGGATTCGGAGAAAGCAGGACGTACCAAGTGGGGTCCTCTAGCATGACAGATGAAAGACTGCAGGGTGGTGGTAAATAGCAGAAGTGATTTCTACAAGCTGATGTACAATGCCAGTGGCAGGTAGCCTAGAAAGCTGTCTCAATTGAGGCCGAATAAGTGGTTGAGGGGAGAGGCCAGAGATGTGGCCTTGGAAAGAACAAATGCCAATGGAAGTTAATATGTGCAGCACTTTTACTTAGGGTTAGGGTTAAAAACATTTTATTTATTTATTTATTTATTACATTTTTATACTGTCCAATAGCCAAAGCAATCTGGGTGGTTCACAAAAATTTAAACCATGAAAAGCATAATAAAACAACCAACAGTCTAAAAACACAAATACAAAATACAATATAAAAAGCACAAGCAGGATAAAACCACACAGCAGAAATTTATATAGGTTAAAATACGGAATTAAAACAGCAAAGTTTAAATTTAAGTTAAATTAGGTGTTAAAATACTGAGAGAATAAAAAGGTCTTCAGCTGGCGACGGAAGGAGTACAGTGTAGGTGCCAGGCGAACCTCTCTGGGGAGCTCGTTCCACAGCCGGGGTGCCACAGCAGAGAAAAACATCAAATTTGTCAGTCAACGTTTAGCACTGAAGTATTCTACAGTGAGTAGAATTAATAGTACTAGGGTTTGCTTAAGCAGTAACTTCCTCATAGGTGAGGGGTTCCACAAGAAAGAGTTACAAATCGGGGGGGGGGGGAATGTTGATGACATTGTTTTGTACTTTGCTACCCCATAGTAGCAACTCTACCATGGAAGGGGCCATAGCTCAGTGACATAGCACCCAGAAGCTCCTGGTTTTGATTTCCAGCACCTCCAGGTTGAGCTGAAAAAAATTCTGCATGAAACCCTGGAGAGTTGCTGCCAGTCAGTGTCAACAATACTGGGCTATATAATAATAAGAAGAATCAAATATGAGGCATCTGTATATTGCAGTTATCTGGGTTGAATCCAATGTTAATTTAACTTAAGTCCCATTTATTTTAATGGGAGTACTCTAAGTAGGTTTAATATTGGATACAATATTAATGGCCCTGTTGAGAAGACACCTTAAACCATGGCTTTAACCATGGTGAATAAGGCTTTTTGCCTCAACAGGGCCAATATGCTCATCTGCATAAAGTGATGCCTAGATTCTAACAGATTTCTTCTGTAACCCTTTCAAAGGTACATGAATGTGTTTCTGTTCCTACAGATGCTATATTACATTGACACAGTCTCTTCACTTGACTATGAGTGGTGCACTGTCAGGACCTTCAGGAACGGGGAAAACAGAAACCACCAAGGACTTAGGCCGTTCTCTTGGAATGATGGTCTATGTTTTCAACTGTTCAGAACAAATGGACTATAAGGTACTGCATTTGTTCAAATATTCTTTAAGAGCCTTACCAACTGGCAATTCATTAAAGGGCAATGGTCAAGTAGATCAGCAAACTGGATCAAGGCTTGCATCTGTAAATTATTGTGGAATAGTGAAAAATAACATGCAAAGAGAACTTGCCTTCATCATGATCATGTGATTAGTGTGGGGTGCAGGATTTCAAGGTTTGGGTTTCTCTAGCAGTGGTTTTAAACAATAATGAATTCTTCAAATGAAGTGTTCTCTTATGAGGAACTCTAGATCATTATTAAATGACAAAATAAGCACTCAGATAAAATGTTGATCGTTATTTAAGTCAGGGGTGAGCAACTTGTAGCTCTCCCAGTGTTTTGACCTACAACTTCCATAGCCCCTCACCATTGGCTATGGTGGTTAAGGCAGATGGGAATTAAACCCTGATTTAAGTAGTGATAGCATGGATGAGATTCTCTAATTAAACACTATCATGATTGAGTACACAGAGAATTACTGTTCTATACTAACTCAGATGTAGATTTGGATTTGTAGGTCATCCTAACATATGGTTTAAGGAAGGGGTGGGTAACACATGACTCATGAGCTGCCCGCTGCCATGCTGCCAAAATTCTCTGAAGCAAAAACTTCACCAGCTAATTGCTGAAAATTTGCTACTGCTAAGGAAACCTAAAACAATCCAATCTTGCTTCAAAAGTGTGAGAATTGGCTGCTTTAGGTCAAGAATTGGCTGCTTTAGGTCATTGGGTTACAAAAGAGTGGGGAGGGGAGGGGCTTGTGGGGAAATTCAGGAGGGCAAAAATGGGCTGTGGACAACTCACAGTTGGGCACTTCTGGGGTGCAGTAGGTAATTGGCTTCTCTCTGAGCCACTATTTGGCATTTTGCCCCCCTTCTCCATCCAAGTCACTATTTTGACCCAGGGTTTTAGTAGGAAACAAAGCAGATATCACCGGCCTCAAGTCTGCCCACACCTGACACATACAAGTAATCTACCCTTGAGTTTATGTGGCAAGTTATTTGCAGGGGGGCTGATATCTATTAGAGTTTGTCCAGTACCTTAATGTTCCTGAAAGATACGTTAATAATAAAACATGCAATATGCTATTATTATATTTGTGAGGTTTGAATTTTAACTGCGAATGCATTTTCCAACAAATAAAACATGTTCGCTTATACAGCTGTATAAAATGATACTGTAAGATCTTTCGCTGGGATTATATTATTAATCATATTCAAATATGTGAAATAATGGTATTAAAAGTATCTCATAGCTCAACTAACATTCACTGAAACAGTATTTGAAGTAAGATTAAGTTGGTACAGCTTCATAATTCAGCTAAGCAAGCCTGCACATAGCAGCGATATGCAGATACATACATTAAAATGAGTTGAATACGATGATAATGGAGACTATATGAGTATGGAAATTAAATAGGTAGACCCCAGGTCCTGTTAATTGAATTCTGTTAATTAATTCCCCAAAATTGCAAAGCATGAAAACATTTGCATTTAGTTCTATGAATACAAAGGTGAGCAGGACTACTGGAGAATCAAGGATGCTCAATTCCCTTCCATGAGCACTGAAAATCTGAAACGGGTTGTGGTATCTAGGTACCACAAGAGGCTTTCTGTTCCACACAGATCATCTACAGATAAACATAAGCCTAATAGATATTATTATAAATCCATCATCACCAGAGGCCCTTCTGATATATTTACATAGGGCTAGAAAATGTTTGCAGTTGCATTGCTTATAATGGATTGAAAACTGCATGAGCAATATAGAGATGTAAAATTTCTGGAAATTTTGAAGCATTGGGGGGGGGGAAGTTTTTTTTCCGGGGGGTTTCGGGGGGAAATGGAAATTTTCGGGAAAATTGAAATGATGCAATACTAGCACTTTTTACAGATTGAAAGTCACGTTGTAACTTTAGGAACATAAAATGTAATTAAGCCCAAGTTGGTTTGAATTAAAATTATTACATTTGGTATATTAAAAGTAAAGTGTATTCAAACAATTATTACAAATTGAATTTACTTCTCTCTCTCTCTCTCTCTCTCTCTCTCTCTCTCTCTCTTTTTTGGTAACAAATGGAGCTACAAGCTCCTGAACTGTTAGGAACACCTGAACTGTAAGGAACCTCTTTGGTTTTGCCAGTTTATGAGGAGCAGGCAAAAAAAAAATTTAAACAATAACAGAGGAACCCATCAACATCAGTAACAAAGAAAATTATTTATGTCTCCACCAGTCCTCCATAAGCTCCCATTTCCATAAAGAGAACTGAGAGAAAAAAGGGGGGAACCAAGATTCAAGAAATATGCATGAAATTTAATCAGACTCATTTCCTGAGTTATAGTTATCACTATCAGTTTGTCTAAGCTTCAATGACAGTGCCCCCTAGAGGCAGAAATGCATCTTGATCTTGCATTTTGGAGTTGTAGTCTCAATTTGCAACCTAGGACTTGTTTGTCCTTGGTGCACAGAAATTGTGATAATCTGATACTGTACATAATTTTTAGAAATCATTTGGAGAAGTAAACATTTGAACACCTCGTCTTAAAAATTTTATTCAGCGTGCTAAAATAAAACATCCCATAATCCATTTTTCTTCATTTTTTTCAATTTTTCAGCAAGGTATTGAATGTATGTTAAAGAATAAAGCAATAGTGTTGTCCCCATAGGCATGCACAAGGGGTGTGCTGGGTGTGCCCAGGCACACCCTAATGTTATTCAATACCTTGGGTTCTCTTTTGAAAGAGCTATTCCTTTATATTTATGACATGCAAACATCTTTTAAAAGAATGAACAAAATGCAGTTGTCTTTAAGATTGCCAAAGGATTAAAACTTTCCTCAGTAACTCTTGACTTAGTTTTCAACAGCCTTCTTTCTTTCTTTCTTTCTTCTTATCCCTTCTTAGTCAATTGGGAATATCTACAAAGGCCTGTGCCAAACTGGTGTATGGGGGTGTTTCGATGAGTTCAATCGCATTGCTGTGGAGGTGCTGTCTGTCGTAGCTGTTCAGGTTAAAACTATTCAAGATGCTATCCGTCACAAGAAGGAAAGGTATGTTGAGAAGGAGATTCCATCCCTACCCTCCAGGTTTATCTTTTGTCATCCATTATTAACATCTTACTTCATCACATTCTAACTCACCTATTCCTACAGATTTAATTTTTTAGGTGAGACTATAGAATTGAAAGCAACAGTGGGGATCTTCATAACTCTTAATCCAGGTTATGCGGGGAGAGCAGAACTTCCAGAAAACCTTAAAGCTCTTTTTCGGTAAGTGTAGAACAATCCAAGAATATACAATGTTGGGCTGGATCCAAAGACCCATGAAAAGAAGGAAAACAGCTGGTAGTGCTTTTGCACAGAGGGTGGCCCAGTGTCCTACTTTACAGAGGACAGCCCTCTATTTGAAGGTGACCTCTATTTGATGAGCAGCCCAGTCCAAGCCTGGTTTAAAGTTGAAGAACCCTAAGAAGGGAGAGCCCAGAAGAGACCTTGATGTTGGCCATCTAGAATTAGCATCTGGACAGCAGACTGAGCAGGCACACAGGTCACCTTGTCAGCCCTCCTCAATATGATTGGAATTTTATTCAAATTATGGTAATTATTTCTAAGTTTGCATTTATGCATATAAATTAGCATATGCAAATATTATCCAAATTGGTCTCTTTTTAGTGCTGTTTTTCAGATGCATAAGCGGCCATGCTATTTGTGCAAGAGAACATGCAGTACTGTAATGGAACGTTTTGCGGGACTTCTCACGCTTCTTTTTGAGGGCAAGATATCCCATTACCTCTTGTGGAATCTGTTCCACAAATGAAAGATTTGGATTTAGTTTCTCTTTTAGTTTCATTTTTTGATGTAATTTCACCTATAGTGTGGGGTGTAAAGCTGTCTTTTGTCACAAGTTAGGCCTTAGCTAGACCAGGCTATATCCCGTGCATCCACATGATGCACAGGGGATCCCAGGATCAGGGAAGAATCATCTCTCCCTTGCCCCGGGATAGAGCCCTCCCCTCTGGGCCCAGTTTTTCCACGGTCACGGGCTGAGCCCCAGACCACGGAGCGTGTTGCCCATTTCCACGGGTTTACCTGGCTCCGCGCGATTACTCGTGTGGAGCCGGGAGCCGCACACGGGGAGCGCTGTGCCCATTGGGGTTAGGGTGGGGGGAGCGAGGAAATGAAATGAAATTTTAAAAACACTTAACTTTGCGCATGACCATTTGTGCTCTCCTCTCCCTTTAAAAATAAAAATGGCGGGCGCAACACCTCTCTTCCTGAGGTCGTCGTGCCTTATATGTAAATGGGGGTGAGTTCTTGCGTTAATCCCAACGTGAGGTCTCCCCTCCTCTCCCCCAGACTTTCAGGTAGGTCTAGCTAAGGCCTTACTTTCTGTATGAAAAGGCAGATCTAGGGCTCCAACTAACTAATTTTAGATCTTTTATTCCATTTTGAAGGCATGGTTGTAAATGAATTAGGGATGGACATCTTAGTATATACCTAGTCCACATCAATTTCACATGTGTCCATCCATAAATCCATTCTGTACTGTTTCTGAAGAAAAAAAGCATTTAAATGCACATTTTTAAATATACTCTCAAAATATGTGTATCTAAACATATTTTCTCTCAAAATACACACCTTTAAAATATATGTTGATACTTTTTTGAGCCAAGAACTGCTTCAGAACTTTTGAAAAGTGCAAAAGTTTCCACACATTAGTCCAGTGGGTATGGATGACATCAATCCATATCAAAATGTGCAAAGACTGAAAATTAAAAAGAATAATGCAATATATAGCTAAGGTTCTCATGTGGGTGCAATGCCTACGTGTGTAAGAATCCTCATAGGGAATAAAAGGGCCCTGTTCCCTCTCACCCCCCACGCCACTACACATCTAAGTGCACAGGCTTTCACAGCGAAGAGGAGGCCTCTCCCTGCCTCCTTTATCCACATCAAGTCCTCCTCTCTCTTTTGTTCCTTGGGCAAAAAAGGGGAAGGTTCAACCTCACTCCCACAGGGGAGAGGGGAAACAGGAAACTGTTGTACCATAGCCTCAGCTAAACCTATCGATCTAGCGTGACAGAGGAGTGAGGAATTCACGATATTTTTATCGTGAGATCTCCCCTCTGTTTATACATGGCACGCGATGACCTCGGAGGGAGAGGATGTCGTGGCCGCCATTTTGTTGTTGTTGTTGTTAAAGAAGAAGAGCGCATGAACAGTTGTGTGCAAAAGGTAGGGTTTTTTTATTTTAAATTAATTTCCCCGCTCCCCCCATCCCACCCCTGATGGGCGCAGAGCTCCTGAGGAGCTCTGCGCCCCATGCATGGGTCCCGGCTCTTCGTGAGGAACCAGGACAAACCACGACGCCTGCACACACATTCCACGGTCTCGGGATCAGCCCAAGACCATGGAAAAAGCAGGCTCGAAGGGGAGGGCGAGATCCTGGGGCAAGGGAGGGATCATCCCTCCCTGCTCCTGGGATCCCCTATGCGTCATGTGAATGCACAGGGACGATCTCAGGGATTGCCCCGGGATTTCGCCCCGTCTAGCTATGGCCCATGTGTAGATCACTCCATGAATAAAAAATAATTCCCCTGGAAGCAAATTAAGTCAGATTTAACCTTGGCATGGCCATTACTCCTGCCACTGGTTCCAGAAGGATATTCTAGCACCAGGAGCAGAAATCAGCATGAGCAGTGGTTGTCTTGACATACTGGGGGCAGCTGTGAAAACCAGCCTTGGGTTGTAATGATGGTCTGTATTATGAACTTTCACATTTTAATGCCTTTTATCAATTTGACAGACCCTGTGCAATGGTGATTCCAGACTTTCAGCTTATTTGTGAAATAATGCTGGTGGCCGAAGGCTTTGTGGACGCCCGATTGCTTTCTAGGAAGTTTATTTGTCTCTACACACTTTGCCATGAACTCCTGTCCAAACAGGTGACTGAGGATCAGTCTATATTTGATGGTGATGGTCTTTGCCTTTCAGCCAAATGCATCTTACAATACTATTTAAAGATCATCATCATCATCATCATCATCATCATCATCATCATCATCATCATAAAATACCCTACAAGGCAGGATAAAAAGTGATACAAATTACAGCAAAAATCATAAAAGTTAAATGTTGTTAAATGCCTGAGTAAACAGAGACATTTCCTGAAAATTAGGGATACATTCACCTTTGTTGATTAGGGTTTTTTTACACAGTTTTGGTCAAATATGATATTTGCTTCATTTTTGTCAAACCTGTGTATTTTCAAACAGATTAATTCATTTTTTAATTTAAATTGGAGGAGTGCAGGAGATTATTCCAGTTCTACAACTCTTTCATTAGATAGTAAAACAATTTTTGAAATTGCTGTTAAATAATTTATATTATAAACAGTTATTGTTAATAATTAATTAAATGGAACAATACTCACATACATTTGTCAAAGTCAGCCTCAAGGGATTCATCTGAGTATTCTCTAAATTGTGATTATGTTCTGCCCAGATGCTCTGGGCCAGTTTAATTTTTTTTTTTTTTAAGACAGGTGGTCATTTTGATATTTTAATATTTGTACTGCACTTTTTCACCCTCGGAGGACTCTCAATAAGACATAATAACAACCTTTTATTATACTTTTATAGTTCATTCGGTGAAAAACAATCAAGGAAAACAACAGCTCTTAAAACAGATTGGGTGATTCCTTATTTGATTTAAGTTCAGCAACTGCAAATGTTACCCCAATGTAGTGTAGTGGCTAGAATGTTGGACTGGGGCCATAGCTAGACCTAAGATTTATCCCTGGATCATCCAGGGGTCAAACCTGTTCATCTAGGTGACACACAGGGGATCCAGTGCTCAGGCAGGGGTGAACCCTGGATGATCCCAGGATAAACCTTAGGTCTAGCTGTGGCCTAAATATTAAAGTAGAGTGCATGTATAGAGTGTTTGGCCTGCCCTTATCCTCTGTTCTAGTAAGCAAGTTCATGGTGGTGAAAGAAATAAGACTAATACTGAAAACAAGCTCAAAGACGGTTACATAGATGATTGGCCTGATCATGTTACCCAAATGCAACCATTTGGCCCTATTCACACATTATGTTGTATGTTTTCGTGGTTTTAAATTTTGTATATCGTTTTTGATATCTTCTGTGAACCGTCCAGAGAGCTTCAGCTGTGGGGCGGTATGTAATAAATATAATAATAATAATAATAATAATAATAATAATAATAATAATAACAACAACAACAACAACAATATTATATTGTATTTTATATTATGGTTTTATACTGTTGTTTTATACTTTGAATGTTTTTAATTTTTGTGAACCGCCCAGAGAGCTCTGGCTATTGGGCGTATAGAAATGTAATAAACAAATAAACAAATAAACAAACAACAACAACAAATTTGCACTGATTTTATACCACTTTAACTGTCATGGCTTCCTCCAGAGAAGGCTCATAATAGAGGTGTGTGCAAGTGGAGTTTCCTCCTCTCCTCACCCCTCTTCACAGGACCCTGGAACTTTGCTCATGGAAGGTGCGTCAGTCCTTTTGGAGGGTACCTCTCCCCCCTCAGCCCCTACACCACAACCTACTCCTTTTGGCAGGGGTCCGCCAGACCGTTTAGGAGGAAAGGAGAGGATGTTATGGGAGGAGAAGAGGGGAAGTCTGCTTCATCTGATGTAAACACCTTAATCTGGATGTTGTTGTTGTTTAAAATGGGATTAAATCATTATTACTTTTTAAATGATTTGCTTACATGGTTTTCTCACCCTAATTTTAAAAATATTTATTTGGGAATAACTGGCTGACTTACCAAATAGATAGGTACCTGCCGAAATCAATTGGACTTTCTTCCAGATAAATGTTTATAGATGTAAATGTGTTGTGTGAATGATTAAAAGCGTTTCATTTAGAATTTGCTTTAGCAGTTCTACAAGCTATGGGAAAACAAGGGGTTTACTGTTTGTTTCTCTTCCACAGGATCATTATGACTGGGGTCTTAGAGCTATAAAATCTGTTTTAGTTGTGGCGGGATCACTGAAACGAGAAGACCGAAGCAAACCTGAAGATCAGGTTACCCTTTTAGAGTGATTTTTTTTTTACCTTGGTCCACTTGATGTGGATTAAGTATGATGGATTTCTAAAGGACTGTTGATGTCATAAATTACCCATGCATTTTTATCTAATTTAGTATAATCTCATTTTGCAAGGTGCTCAGGATGGTTTACATGGTGCTTTCCCCATTTTTATTTTATTTTTACGTGCTCAGCTAGGCTGAGATAATAGCGACTGGCTCAAGGTCACCAAAGATCATCATTTGTAGCTGGTGTTTTAAATAGGTGAAATGTACCTGCATACATTAAAGCAATACTCTGTTTTTTAAACATTCCCCCCTCCCTGAAAAATTGGCAGTCATCCCTGCACTATACGTAACCCATGATATTGAAGACATAGATAATGCCACCAAAACCCCCCCATCTCCACCATTAGCTTTAACATATCATATTCTCATTTAGAAAACTAAGTAATTATACCATGATGGCGGATGGGGGTGGGGGGTTGTTGTAGCATTGCATTTACTGGATCCAGTCTATGTCATTGCAGGTAGCAGATTGAGTTTAACAAGCCATATGGGTTGTAATTGTTTAAGTATGATTAATTCATAATGTTTGTTAATTTTATGCCTTATATTATGGTTTGTTATTATTTCATTTAATTATAGTGTCATGTTGGTTTTTCTGAAGGTTTTGATGAGAGCCCTCAGGGATTTTAATATGCCTAAGGTAGTCACTAATGATGTCCCTATATTTCTGGGCTTGATCAATGACTTGTTCCCATTGCTGGAAGTTCCACGGAAAAGGGATCTGAAGTTGGAACAGCTGGTGCGCCAGTCCATTGCAGAACTCCATTTGCAGCCCGAAGAAAACTTTATACTGAAGGTGGAAATAATGGCTTTCTGCTTAGCTTGTTGAAAATTCTAAATGGGGGTGATTGAATGCTATAATGATCACTGTTGTTTGATGTCTGTGTTCCAACATCTGTCTGTGGCTATTACAAGGTTCAGTAGTAAGAGAAAGCAGTATGCATGGGCTTCCTGTTTCATCCTTGTGTGCTATCTCCAGTATTCGAGGCAGTAAGCCTGTGTGCACCAGTTGCTGGGGAACATGGGTGGGAGGGTGCTGTTGCACCATGTCCTGCTTGTTCATCCCTGGCCTATGGCTGGTTGGCCCCTGTGTGAACAGAGTGCTGGACTAGATGGACCCTTGGTCTGATCCAGCATCAGTCTTAAGTTCTTAAGCAGCCATGTATTTAATGTCTCTATTTACAAAACAGGAAATAATTCCAGTTGGAGAGGTGGGGGATGAATAATCTAATTGCGTGTAGCACTCATGTTCAGCTTTCGGTGGCCTGGATTTTATCAAACCTTAGCCTAAAGTTGTGTGTGGATGGATGGATAGATAGATAGATAGATAGATAGATAGATAGATAGATAGATATCCCTTATTAGCCTATTTAGACATGAATCCCAATCATAAACACACACAAGTTAAAATGGGTGTTTATGATTGGGCTTTTGTTCAAGAAGGTATGACAAAGGAGACTGGCTTTTCTACTCGTGGCAGAGGAGGTAGAACTGTTTGGGTTGCTGGGGTTACAAAGGAGGGTGGTAACAAGTGTGTGATCATTACTCTTCTCTCGTCCTTACCTGCCCTTTGAGCAAATGATGTACTTGAGTCACCAAAGTGAGTGCCCTGTTCCACCCCATTATCACTGTGCTGTAATTTGATTTCAAGGGAACCTGTTTTTTCACATAAACCTCACTGAAGAAAGGCAAATTTTGTTCTCTCTGCCCTTTATAATTGCTTACATATATATTTGTCAGTGTCACTTTTTGCTCTGCTTGCGTACATGTTCTAACTTTGCGTATGCAAAATCCCCACTATGTTACTGAGGTAGACAGAAGCTGAAATGGTTAGCTAAATAACATCAAACCCCTCTCTCTCTCTCTCTCTCTCTCTCTCTCTCTCTCTCTCTCTCTCTCTCTCTGTGTGTGTGTGTGTGTGTGAGAGAGAGAGAGAGAGAGAGAGAGAGAGAGAGAGAGAGAGAGTTTCTAACTGGCTTTGTTATTTATTTATTTATTCAATTTGAGTTGCCGTATGGACAAAGCTCTCAGGGCAACATTCATAATAAAAACAAATACAATAAAACCA
The DNA here is from genome assembly GCF_023053635.1 of Elgaria multicarinata webbii. Lineage (NCBI taxonomy): Eukaryota > Metazoa > Chordata > Lepidosauria > Squamata > Anguidae > Elgaria > Elgaria multicarinata. The sequence goes on from NC_086172.1 coordinate 41,781,210, forward strand.
ATGGCAAAACACAAATCCACAACAATAATTTAAAATACTTTTTAAAAGAGAGATAAATATCAAAGCAGGTAAGAGAGCAACTCCGTGGCCCCTACACAGTGACTTTGGGGCCATAGGATTCAATGGATCTCCTCCTCCTCTGAGGCTGGAGACAGAATTCCAACTTCAGAGCAGGAGATCTGACTGTGGGTCCCCTTCCCACGCTTTCAGGGTCAGGAAGAAAGAGGAGTGTCAGGAGAGGACAATGGGCAGGGAGGGGAGCAATGGGCAGGGAGGGGAGGGCTGTGAATCTGCTGGATCCAATACCCTCTTAGCCCCTGTCCCCACTCATCTAACAAAAAGTGCTGCAAAGATGGACAGAGAGGCAAAAATATCTTCCATCGCTCCTTCCACTCCTCCTGAGCAGGGTTTAGGATGTATGGAGAGCTCCAACTTTGGGTGCCTAGCCCATGAGATCTAAAACATGGAAAGGGATTATTTTAAAATGCAGCTTTAAAGGTATGATTAAAAATAAAGCAAGCAGCAGTCAAGGACTGGGAGAATAAGGTCTGGAGCTGAAGAGTCAACAAAGGAGGTGCCAGGTAGACCTCTCTAGGGAGGGCATTCCACAATTTGTGGACCACCGTGAAAAAGGTAAGCAACCCACCAAGTAGCCACCCACCAAATTTCAGTAGGTGAAGGCACTCAGAGCTGGGCTCAGATGATGATTTTCAGTTTCAAACAAATTTACAGCGCAGGTAACAAAGGATGACAATTATATAACAAATATATCCTCTCTTTTTTAAAAAGAAGAATAAAAAAGCAATTGAATGAAACAACTAAAATATGAAACACAGTAATACAATAAACACACTTGCAGCACAATTCTGTGCATGTTTACTCAAACATAAACCCCACTGTGTTCAATGGGAGTTAAGCTCCAACATATGTGTTTTAATAAGACACCAGGAAAAAAAGCATTCTGTATAAAAACTTTCTGTACACTGAGCTTAAGTGTCTGGGTAAATTTAAAAAGTCTTGACCCACTGCCTAAAATTAAAAGTGAGCAAGCCTGATGAGTCTCCCTGGGGAGGGTGTTCCATACGTCTGGTGCTGACCAGTTAATATTCATGAGGCACATGCAGGAATGGCAAAACTAGCAATAAATCATGACACTCTAACTCTGAGTTCAGATTTTCCCTAAAATAGATTTGGCAAGGTTTGCCCTTTTAGTCCCTCATTTCTGCTGCAGGTGCTTGTGCATAAATAGCATGAGTATCAGTGGCCTCTGCAGAGTTATGTTTCAATTTATTTTTATTTTACGATAATAGTGATTGGAAAAAAGAAACTATTCAAGACAGGATTTCCTTCTAACGAACTTTTATTTATTTTATTGTAACTTATCTCAAACTGTATTCAGTATCTTCAGTGAGTCACATAAATTGAGGTTTTCTTATAACTGCTTAATGTATTCGCTAATTAAATAGGTAAATAAATTTACCTGTTATGAAAACCTCCGTGCTTTCACAAACTCCCCCCACCCTCACTCCTCTTCCTATATGGCTGAGAGGAGTTTGGAAGCAGCCACTTTTTGTTAACCACATTTCTATGTCATCAGCAGAGAAAATGTGGTTAACACAAGCTGCGGTTAATCTAAAAAAGAAAAGGCTAAGCATACCTTTTTTAAAAAATACTTCTGAAATCCTCCTCCTGGCCATGCAGGAGGAGTCAAGGAGTATACTGTCCTTCTCTGAGCTACAGAGCTACTATGGGCTTCATCAGACAGGGGGAAAATCACAGTTCTCTACTGTCACTTCCCCGCCCCCGCTTTTGTCACACAATACTTCCTTTCTCACAGAGAAGAGGAAGTAAACAACGAACACGTTGTTCATTCAGTGGGCGTTTTAATTTTGAAATTATTATTTTTTTATATTTCTAAAATTGCACCATGGCCCATGTGAGTTTTCTACAGTTCTCCTCAAACACTTCTCCTTTCTGCTATTTTTCTTTAACATAACATCCAGACGGAAGAAAAGTCCTTGCTCACTTATTTTTAGAACTTTTTACTTTGGCCTAATGAAGGTGTTACCCTGTCATTGGGCAGTATCCAGTGGGGTGCAACCGCTAATGTAAATTATGTTGTGCTAGTGTCAAAATATTTGAGTGCAATGCCAATAGCATTAGCTGACACGTTGATTTCCCTGGGAAATTGATGCTCTAGCTAATTCTACTGGTGTCTGTGCCCCATTGGGTAACCTAATATTTTGGTTTTTTAAAAATTCTAATGGACCAACACAGCCATAAATGTTCTATAGACTATTTCATTTCAATGCTTTCTTTTTCTAGCCTTGCAAAATTGTGAATTAATTCCCCGAAGTCAATTTATCTTTCAAGTTCACATTTGTCTGACAAAACACCTAGAGCAAAACCATTTTTGCCCCTTAGTAACACCTGCAATGCTGGTTGCTGAAACTTTTTTCAGCTTCTGCCACAGTTGATAGCAGTATGCAAAACATCCATAAGCTATGCACACTTGGCTGAAAATTAATTGCAATTATTTTTCATCTTTTGTTGTAAATCTCATTTAATAAGATATGTTGGGGTAGCTCATAGTCTCATCCAAAAGTAGATTTGAAGATTTTTTTTCCTGGTGCAACATTTCACAAGGGAAATTTTCAGAAACATCTATAGAATACTTGTGGCATTTATTCACAATCTATTTGGGGCCTGTAAATCCTGTCAGCACTACAAGCCTCCACAACTTCTTATTATTGTGGTACTTTGTCCCTCTTACCAGCTAACTCTCACTTCTGCTTTTGCACGAGGAATTCTGGGACTGGTAGTTCATCAGAGAGCATGTCACTCTAGCGAAGCACAAATCTCTCAAGAATACAAAGCATAATTTAACCGCAAAAGCACTCACTCTCATTTCTAAAGAAAGACCTTGGCCAGTATCGCAGAGTCTGCGAATGTTGCTTGTTCTGCCCTAGTTCTTTTAATTGGCTCTAACAGATCTAACAACTTCTGAACCATAGGAACCTAGATACAGAGAATCCTCCTCTGCCCAAAATATCCTCAAGAATGATCCACAATTTAGCTTCCATTTCCCCCCTCATGGTAATGAGGTTGCAGCCTCACCCATGGATTTCTGAGGCCGTAGCTAGACCTAAGGTTTATCCCAGGATCGTCCCTGCCTGAGTGCTGTTGCCCTGTGTGGCACTTACATGAACAGGTTTGACCCCAGGACAATCCTGGGATAAACCTTAGGTCTAGCTACGGCCTGAGTCTCAGTAAGGCGTACCCTTTCCTCATCTCCTGCCCCATGCTTGGGCTCTGGTGCTGAACTCAGCAAATGCATGAAAAGATAAATGCATGCTAATCCAAAGAGGAAAGATCAAGAGCTTATCCTATTGACATGGGTTCCATGATTTAGTATAGCTCATGAGTCTTCATAAAGGCATGTGTAAGGTTTACATTAGGCCTACACAACTTCTACTCCACCAAGCTCAATATAGCAGAACAGCAGCCTCCTATTTTCGTGTGATTTCAAAAACAGCCCAAGGAAGACCACCAGACTTGGCTGGTGAGCTGTGTTTGGGTTAGGGTATCTGTATGTCCTTTTTTCAAACAGAGGACAACCCTGTATTTGAAGGGCTGCCAAAGGACCATCCTCTGTTTGAAGGTGTCCTCTATTTGAAGGGCTGTCCTGTCCAAGATAAAGAAATGTTGCCCATCGACAATTAGCAGCTGCTCAGGCACGCACATAGGTCACCGGGTCACAATGTTCTACACCATGGTGAGATGTACTGTATTTCTATTTAAATTATAATAATATTATTATCATTATTTTATTACCTTCATTGTTTATAAATTAGCAGCAATACATAATTAACACATGCAAATTTTATGCAAACCATCATCTTCTTTTGTCCTATTTGGCGGGGGGGGGGGTGATGCATGTTCACTTTTTGACAATTTGTAAGTGGCCTAGTTTTGCTTAGTTGATCAAAAGTTGTGCTGCCTTGTTTTGCACATACCATCACCTTACCTGTGGTAAGCCTACTTGTGCCTTACCTCAGTTTTAACTTTCATAATATAGCTGTTAACATCTAACAGTGTATACATTTATTTTTTTATTAAAACATTTAGTATCCCGCCCTATATGAATGGGATCTCAGAGCGGCATACAGATAAAATCAGAACAATGTAAAACAATAAATATATACAGCTAAAAATATATTAAATCATTAACAAACTAAAATCTGTGTCTATGTCAGTTTTCTTTAGTAAGTGCTGCCTAAGGCTACAACTGCACTCTCTGCTACAAAAGCACCAATACCTATTGAGATGGTCCTTAAGGTCCATTGTACCCCTGAAACTAGGAACAATGTTGTTCTGCGCGAAGTGGAGTCATTGGTGCTACTGATTCTGTTTTTTCAATCCCTGGTTCTATGACCACGTAGAGCAGATCTAACTGAATTAAGGTTTTATATCTGTACAGATACTCAACAACTGCTTTGAAACAGAGTAAAACGGGCATTTTTAATGATATGAGAGAATACAATAAGACTGAGATTTATTGAAATGAGGAGGAAAAGTTTTTTCCTTATTTTTACAGTTTTCTTAATACTGTAAAATGGTTGTAAAATGTGTTTGCCATATGCCATTATATCATCCCCCACCCCCTAATCCTTTTGAATGTCTTTTAGGTTATGCAGTTAGAAGAACTACTGACTGTCAGACACTCAGTCTTTGTGGCTGGGAATGCTGGGACAGGTAAAAGCAAGGTAAAATAAACAATACACACATCCCTTCAATAAATTAATAGCAGTAAAGAGAGCATGAACTGGTAGTGCAAGTTACAACAAGTATGCCACTTTGACTAAAATTCTACATTCAATACTTTCAGTAGTACATCGTAACTAGATTCTGTTTGTGGGGCATACTGCTGAGTTCGTAGCAAAGCCAAAGTAGTTGGCTGTGTATAGGCTTGGTATTTTGAATACATTAAGCACCACAATGGTGCAGAATTCAGAATAGAGCCCTGAAATTCAAAAATTCAAAAACAAATCTGTGAACACATTTTAATTCTTTAGCAAAATCTAATACGGCGAATTAAATATTGGCTTTCTGTACGATGGCATGGATCTAGAGATGCCTTATATGAGCAGAAAAGCATTTCCACGTGTGCAAGGCAGCCTCGCCAAATTCCTCCAATTTCGCTGACCTGCATGCCCAATGCCCAGCTGTTTCACAGGGTCCACTCATCCATAGGAATGAGTGGGGGAGTGCAGAGGGCTGTTGCTTGGGGAGTCAGAAAAGGGCAGTTGTGCAAGCAGGGTTCCTCTTAAATGTGTTTGGATCTAACCTAATATGCTAATGAGCTTACATACCATGAATTTGCTGGGAATCCACAAGAAGTCAATGTATTTAGGCTTAAACCTATGTTTAAGACAATGGGACTAAATTGGCTTAAATCCAAATACTTTGGCTTTCCTAGATGTGGATAGAGCTGCCTATAAATCAAAAAGCCGCCTTAAATTTTAAAAGGCTATTTTTAAAATTGTAATATCACACCCTCAAAATCTGGCGCCATATCTATACCGAATATAAATGTTAGTGATTTTTTTCACATACGTAGAAACAGGGCACATATAACTAAACTAGTCTCTAATTTCCTATATATTCCATTCATGTCTATCATGGTTGGGACACTCCATATTTTTTTTAAAGGCAGTAGAAAATAGCAAGCAAAAAGTGAAGAACTGTCTCTCGTACTGAAAGAAAACTACTGAATTGGGGATTCTGTGGACATTCACCCAGTATACTGCCATATGCCCATGCATATGGCAGCACATCTTAATCACCCACATGTTTAGTATTTTTTTAACTGTTTTTAATGCTTTATGTGTGTATGTTCTGTGTTTTAAAATTTAAAAGTTTGTATACTTGTTTTTATCTCAATTTTAGAATTTCTGTAAACCTCCCAGAGAGCTCTGGCTATGGGGGCAGTATATAAGTGTAATAAATTAATAAATAAAATAAATTATTTAAGTATATACCTAAAATGTAATAGGTGAATGTGGCAAAAAAATAATAATGATCATACAAATATACTTGTCAGGGAGAAATGTCTGTTCAATGTAAATTTGGTGCCATCCCCAGATTTACTTCTGTCTAGTATGTGAAATACTTTGTAGATAAGTAATTTTGAGGCATTTTTAAACTGATTATAATTTAGGCATGATAATGTGTTCCAACTTTAGATATTAAAGACGCTGCACATGACTTATTCCAATATGAAGCTGAGGCCACTATGGAATGATATCAACCCGAAAGCTGTCACTACAGATGAACTTTTTGGGTTTCTTCATCCATCATCAAGGGAATGGAAAGATGGTATTCCTAAAAATTGTACTTGAAATAAAATTACACATATTACCATCTAGAAAACATGTGAAAACTATAAATAATGAAATCTTTTTGTTTGCATTAATTTGAAGGCTTGTTTTCATCCACTTTGAGGGAACTGTCAAGCATTTCCCATGATGACCCCAAATGGATTGTGCTAGATGGGGACATTGATCCCATGTGGATTGAGTCTCTTAACACTGTCATGGATGACAATAAGGTTTGTAGAAATCACACTGAATAACTAAGTTCTCTCATATGAACTATTTGTTCCCCCTTAGCATGCTTATGACAAGCTAAGTAAGGGCATAGCTAGACCTAAAGTTTATCCCTGGATCATCCAGGGGGTCAAACCTGTTCATCTAAGTCACACACAGGGGATCCAGTGCTCAGGCAGGGGCGAACCCTGGATGATCCCAGGATAAACCTTAGGTCTAGCTGTGGCTTAAGATATCCTCTTTGTATATTTCATTCACATACTTAGTAAAAACTGTGCGGCATTTTTGGCTTATAGCATATAGATGAAGCATGGAGGCCAACAATAGAGGCATTGCAAAAGGCATTGTAGCCTGGGCCAGATTTACACCGCGCAGAATATAACACTTTGAAAATGGGTTGAAAACTGTATATGGAGTGTGTCATAGGCCCCAATAGTTGTCAATACCATTATAAACCATTTTAAAGCAGTAGTATAGATCCTGCCCTGGACATGGTTAGTCAAGTCCTTGTCTGGCCATTTGAAATCTTGAAGTGGTTAAGAAAATGGCAGTTAGGTTGTTAACTAGGACCTGTTATTCTGAGCATATTTTAACAATGTTATAGGACTTGTTTCTGTCCAAACATGCATAGGATTGTGCCCTAAACAGCTTGGAACCCAGGTATTGGAAGGACGTTATTTGATTTTTGTGAATTGCCTGGAGAGTTTTTGCTATTGGGTGGTATAGAACTGCAGTAAATAAATAAATAATAAAAGATCTCCACTGGCTTCCATTTTGTTTCTGGGTGCAATTCAAAATGCTGGCTTCAAACATGCATAGGATTGTGCCTTAAATGGCTTGGAGCTCAGGTATTGGAGGAACATTATTTTCCTAAATGAAGTTTCCTGTATCTTGAAATCATTATCTGAGTGTTCCTGTTTTGAATGTCTTGTGCTATGAGTTCATTTCATTGGGATAGGCCATTTTCTGTGATGGTCACCCATTTATGGGACACCCTCCCCAGAAGCACTCACAATAGCAATTCTTTCATTGATTTGGTGTCAAGTTAAGTCTCTCCCCCCCCCCAACCCTTAAATTGTTGATGGCTTTACTGCTTTCTCACTGATGCTTCTCTTTTAATCTGGAATATATAATTTGGGGGCTTTAGGCATTTGTATCTGGGATTTTTAAATAGTGAATTTTATTTTCTTTGTAAGCCTTTGTAGATACAGTGCAAATTGGAAAGGCAAACTATAAATATTTTAAAATAAAAACATAGAGGCATTATATGCATGCATGTTCTCACTTAGGGCTCATCTACACCAAGCAAGATATTCCACTATAAAAGCTGTATAAAAGCGGTATACAAAAGGCAGGAGCCACACTACTGATTTATGGTGCTATTGAAGTGCACAGACAACTGTTGGGGCCCATTGACAAAAACCATGTGTCTTTAGGCCCCATGTTTTATACCACTTTCATAGTGTTATATCCTGCTTGGTGTAAATGTGTCATGGGCCCCAACAGTTGTCAGCACACTTCAGTACCACTATAAAGCAGTAGTGTGGCTCCTGCCTTTTATATACCACTTTCATACTGCTTTCATAGTGGAATATCCTGCTTGGTGTAGATGAGCCCTTATTCTACTGTTATCTCTAATCAATCAGAGGTTGCTAATTTATGAAACAACACAAAACTCTGCAAATGGATGACAGTGGTCTACACACCATGGGCATGCCTTTGTTTTATCACCTTGAAAACAACAACAATATTTCTCTGGCATACTAGACAAATCACTCATGATTGTTTTCTGTAGATGGCAATGACCAAAAAGCCTTGTTATAACAGGCAAAATTCATAGAGCATCAGGCAAATACATTTCTCACTGACAAATTCAGCAAAAATGTACTGTGATATAATTGGGGTTTAAAGACAATAATAGATTCTCAAATAGAATTATGTTTTGGGAATTGTACTATAGACGCAAAACCCAGATGACCTAGCCCTACCCTTAAGACCCATTTAGAAATTATAAATTTATTTTGTAAAGCAAATGTCTCTTTAACTGAAATGAAATGCATAGTAAAAGTGGAAAGGTTCAGCCTTGGAAGTGGGAGGAGCAGAAAGCTGAACTATTTTGTAGTGTGTGTGTATTAATCTTCATTGATTAAAATATCACCTTTATTCACTACATCATCCCAGTCTTTCTTTTTGATGGATACAACAGCAGGAGAGCAAACTGTTGGAATTGAGACACTTTGTGCAAATTGAAAAGAGATTTTGCCCTAATTTCGCACAATGGTAGAAACCTCCTTTAAATCACATTTTCCTAACCAGCTCCTAGAACAGCTCTTGTTGTTAGATTCTAAGGACTCTATTGTAGCTTTCAAGCTAAAGCACTCAGTAGGGGATGTGTAGAATTGCACCGCCCCTTTGGAGCACCAGAAGAATGGCACCTGGTGGCAAGAACAATCATAGAAGATAAAAATGGATCAGACTGAAACAGGTTATCCAGGCCCACTGTGTGCCAATGCTCTGTTGTATCACACTGGATCTACAACACATTTTGTGTGGCCTATTTTTCCGAGTGTTGAAATTTCCAACACGTTGCCATCAAACATTCCTCAATCTCACAGCCAAAAAGTTGCGAGCTCTTGCAATATTTTTGTTAATCTTGAAATAATTGGTATGCTTCTGAAAAGGCCATCTTTGGAATCATGTGACTGGAATTACTGGTATAGAATCAAAATGAAACTATTTTGGCTGCAGTCCTGTATCCATTTACCTGGGAGTAAGCTCCATTGAACTCAATGGGAGTTTTTATTGCGATATCTATATCTTTTTTGGATGACAGTTAAGCCATTTAGAAAGCAGTTGATTTCTTTTTTTGCTCAGTTCAGACATATTGACTCAGTTCAGAACTCCACAGTGGAGTTTTTACACCACCGTTGCTGTTGTGTTGCGTGTTGTGTGGCTGGCTCTGTGGAGTTTTCCATTGAGTTGCGTTGACTGTTCTCACAGGGTACAAAGTTCCCTGGCAAGAGCAGCCAAAGAAGCGAGTGCAGCTCTAGGAGAGCCACCAGGATTGGTTTTTTTGCAGCAATGGCTGATAGGATACCATCAGGAGAGCCGGCGGAGGAGAGAGGGTGGAGGAACTCTCAATCAAACATTGCGATGAATTTTACTCAACTCTACAGTAGCCCACAGTCACACAATGATGGAGTTAGAACATGTTGTTTGAGAAGTACCCCCTAAAAAACGCAACCATTGAATGGAGTTTTCACACTGCTTTGACTAACGTGTTGTCTGAACTGAGCCATTGAAAAACCATGCCATTAATGTCACATGAAAAAGCCCTGGGTTCATGTACTCCGTCTTCCTCTTCCCTTCATGCTCACCATACTTTTCACAGTGAACCACAGTTTACCTTTTTGTCTGAATGAGGACAATTATGTTTTGCACAAGCTGTAGTTAGTCTGTGAAACAGAATTGGAAATCACAGTCAGTAGTGGCTTCCAACTATAGATTTCAGGAAGACTGTGGTTTGCCTAGTTTAGACAATCTGATGAGCCAAGAGAAAGTGGAGGAGGGAATCAGGGCATGCAAGGAAGGGAAGGAGGGAGTGCAGAAACCTTAGGCTTATTCAAGTAATGCTAAATCATCATTTAGCATTATATCTGAACTATGCCTGTACCTTAGAGGCATTGATATTCAGATTAATCTATATACACTAGGTATCAGTAACAATGCATTTTAATCTATTTCTCTTCTGACCACGTTAGTCTTGAAACTCAGGCCACAGCTAGACCTAAGGTTTATCCTGGGATCATCCAGGGTTCGCCCCTGCCTGAGCACTGGATCCCCTGTGTGTCACCTAGATGAACAGGTTTGACCCCTGGATGATCCAGGGATAAACCTTAGGTCTAGCTATGGCCTCAATCTTAACTTGCTTTTGCACATAAGTTGATTTGATGAAAGATGCTATTGTCACCTCCCAAATATCTGAAAAGGAAGAAAAATACATTGTTTTCAGAGTTTAATGAAATTGTATTTAATGTCCAATGAAAAGGCAACATCCTTGGATTAACTGAATTTAAGAGATTCAATTCATAGCTTGTTCATACACTCTTTATTTGATTTCATATTTACTACTGTAATCCCTTTCGTTTTGCTTTCCTCCCGCAAACCGTCATATTATATTATTTTTATGTTCTGCAACCATGAAAAGGCTCACCTGCCTATTACATCATTAACAATAAAGAATACCAAACCCACAAAAAAGAATTGAAAACAAAACTTCAGGCACAAATTACCCTTTCACTGAAAATTGCTAGGTAAATCGAGAGGGATTCCCCCCGCCCTACAAAATTCCTAAATAATGTGGATTTCTGAAAAGAAAGAAGCAATTAAGAGCACAGTCCAGTCAGAAGGTTTCCTGCACATTGAAGTGAATGAGACTTGCAAAACAGTCCAGTTTTCCTCCTGTCATTTGCAATGCATCTTTTGCAGGAGAAGACCTTCCCAACTGGATTGTGCTCTTATTCATCTTTTTGCTCTTTTCCTCAATCTCATAGTGGATATGATCCTGCTTGTGGGTTTCCCATGAGCAGCTGTTTGGTTACTATGTGAACAGAACGCTGTACTAGATGGACCTTTGATCTGATCCAACACTTATGTTCTGATGATGTTCTTAGAATGCCATGATGATAAGGCCTATTAAGTAGACTGACAAATAGCTGCAACACTCTTCTGAAAGAAAAATAATACTCCTGTGTATTAGCTATAGCTAAAAATGTCCTGTGTGATTCTTATTTTTCAAAACAGACTCTTATTTGCTTAATTTGAACAGCAAATGCCTATGGAAATGAATGCATAATAATTCTGTGTTTAGGTTCTAACTCTAGCAAGCAATGAACGTATTTCATTAGCACCCTCCATGCGACTAGTGTTTGAAATCAGCCACCTTCGGGCAGCAACTCCAGCCACTGTGTCAAGAGCTGGCATCCTCTATGTGAACACACAAGACCTTGGCTGGAGCCCGTGAGTATGGCAAATCGATCCATCTTGAACAAGCAGCGCTGGGGCAGGTGGTGAGCCTCTCCTTTGCAGCTGCACTACATACTTGACTTGGAAGAAGACTGGCTGAACACCCTATTCCCATAGCTACCACCTGTTCAGTTGCACCCTCCATAAGACCCAGTGATCAGCTGCTCCCTCAGAGACTGACTGACCAACACTTTACAAGGCGACTAATGCACTGATGTTAGTGTTGAAGACAAAATCTGTGTGAGCCATGAAGAAATCCACAGGTCTGGGAACGGGCCATAGATCAGTGATGCAGTACATGCTGCATGTAAAGAGACCCAGGTTCAGTCTCTGGCATCTCAAGTAGGACTGGGAAAGGCTCCCATATGAAAACCTGAAAAACCACTGTAAGTCAGTGTAGACTGGTCTTCCCCAATCTGTTGCCCTCCAGTTATTATTGTAGATTAAAAAATCATCATATGCTGCTAAAAGCCTGGGAAAAGAGAAAAGCCTTGACCTGGCGCCGAAAAGATAGCAAGGTTGGTGCCAGGCCTAGTTGTTTTGGGCTTCTATTCCCATTGGCCCCAACCAGTATGGCCAATAGTCAGGAATGTTGTGAGTGGTAGTCCAAAGCATCTGGAAGGCTGGTATACTATAGACAATGCTGAGCTAGATGGACCAATGGGCTGATGTGGTTTGAGGCAGCTGTAGGGAGCTGTAGGGAGCCCCAGGCTATGACAGCCATAAGGGCAATCCATCTGGGATAGTCGGAGGAAATCTCCAGATTCTACAGATAGCCAGTAAGGAAGAGGGGCGAGCAGATGAAATCCTGTTTACAAAGGAAGGAAACATAGAGGAAACCACCATGGACTGAAGAACTGTGTTGGGAGGACACATGCATGTGGCAATATTTCTCATCCTTACTTACATTTGTTGTTTTCCTCAGCTTCCATTAAAATGCTGTATTCCTCTTAATTTCCCCCCAAAGCCCTTTCACATTACAGTGTAACTCTAACTGCTGAAGTTTCAAATGGCAGAAAGATACTCCTGCAGAACAGACTAGACAAAATTACATAGCAGTTTCATGACAAAAGTAAGACATGGCCAAATCAGTTAGAACTGGATTGTTGACAAGCAACAATGTACAGTATGTCCAAGAGGTAATTCAGCAAATAAAGGAGACTAAAAAGGTTGAGTCCCATAATAAACACACTAAATAGCCCCCCATAACAACCCTCTAAGCCAGTGGATTTCAACTGGTCCAGATCCAAGACCCACCTCAGACTCCCAACCTGCAACATGGGACCCACTTTCACAATTGCCCAACATGGCAGCAACAGCTTTGCCGTGACCCATCTGGACTGATCTCGTGACCCACTTTTGGGTCGCAACCCACTGGTTGAAGGCAACTGCTCTAATCGTCTCACAATCTCCCTCCCTTCCAACCCAAGCAATTCATTAAGCAAAACAAAGAACAAAACAACCCCCCATCCCACTCAAACAACTAAAGTAATTTTGTTTTCACAGGTACGTGACTAGCTGGATCGAAACTCGTAAAGCACAGTCTGAAAGAGCAAACCTAACCATCCTCTTTGACAAATATGTTCCTTACTGTTTGGAGCAAGTCCGATGCAACTTAAAAACCATCACTCCAGTTCCGGAGAACAGCATGGTACAGGTAACAACAACAACTGCTGTAGGATCTTCAGTCTGCCACTCTTCCTGCGATGTGATTTTGAGAGTGTTCAAGTATGTAGAGCTAGTGTGAAGGGACTTCATTATAATCACAGCATGGTTGTATGCTTTGTGCTTCAAGTAACAAAGCAGAGACAGATCACATAGCTGTTTGCTCCTGGATTAGGCTTGATGATGTCCTAGCCACTAATCTCTTTGTTGTAGAAAAAGAAAAAAAGACTAAGACGATTCTAGGGTCAAATCGTTGAGACTTGTATTGTAAGCAGCAAACACTTTCATACCCAATCCATTTTCACCAGTGCTTCTGTAAATATAATTTCTCAGACACAATTTCTTGCTATATACCTTCAGGATCTTTGTCTCACTGAGTGAGAGCAGATTTATTTGATCCCTTTGGAGGTATTTTAATACTTTGATTTACAAATGTATCTGTCAGCCTGATTTAAATTAGCATACAATGATCAATAAGTGACTTCGTGAACACAATGTGAATATCTGTCACTTTCTTGGTTGCTCATAAGCATTGCGCTCGCTGGGCTCGCAGTGAACATATTCACATGACTGGTTAACACATCTATATTTTACTTGGATTTATAGAACAAAAAGGCATCAGTTTGAAAAAGCATAACCACCAGCTCCCACCCCTGCCAAAAAAAAACAACCCAAAGTGGATTTGCTTCCAAAATTTGGAGTAATAAAAATTGTTAGGCGTTCACCAACTTCTGTGGAGCATGGATCACCCCAGTAATCTCTTTAATAGTTATGCATTGCAGAATAGTCAGAGGGCCCAAACACACTTTACTTCAAAATTGTGGGCTAATCTACACCTACAGCCATTTCACAATGGAGGAGGGATAATTGTGATGGTTCCCAACTTCTGTGATCAGCGCTCATCGGGCACATGCCACTGATGTTTCCTGCAAGTAAAGGAGAGTTGTTGCGGGAGAATGTCTGCCCTGTGAGATCAGTTTTGAATGTGTATCGTCAGAAGTAAATAAAACTAGGCATATGGGTACGGGGCACAGAATTTTTTTTAATAACTTCGGAGAGATGCGCACCAGCGCAGACACACAGCAACACAAAGGGGGATAGATACTGTGTCAAAAATGTGCTGCTGAGCAGAGATATATTTGTTTTTTAAAAAAGCGACTCGGTGATGAAACATGCCAGTACCCAGACACACGCCCCTCACAGTGGGTTGGCTGTTCGCTGAGCCAGGAGCTTGTGCTGAACCGCAACAGCTTCGTGAAGGATGGGGGACACCAGCCACGGACTATGGGATTGTAGCGTGAGAGCCGAAAAACCATGACAAAAGCAGTCAGCGATATTCCTGAATAACTGAGGGGTCAACCCAAAATCAGCTGTGCATAATGTGGCCCAGTAGGGATGACTTTGATATTATCCTGGAATAAACGGCTGGTGTAGACACAGCCTGTGTCTAGCAGCTATGTTTTCTTTTCAGTTTTATTTTAGAATAGGCACAGGCTACAAATCCAATCTTAAAAGCCCCCCTGCACTAGGGTCATAATCTGGATTAGGGTCCCTGCACCTACTCTAGAGTAAAAATGGAGGGGGGAGATATAACTGCTAGACACAAATTTAAAGTAATGTCTGTTTTTGCCCAGAGTTACTGACACAGTGGGTTGTATCCAATAACAATCTTACTTAGAGTAGACCCCTTCAAATGAATGGGACTTAAATTAGACTAATGCTGATATAACCCATTGGATGTAACCCAGTAAATGTTGATATCAATACCAAGAATACAAAGGTTGTCATTAAAGGCCTAATTTGTGCTTCTTGACCACCATGTGACTGCCCAAGGGAACATATATAATTCCCCCCAGTCTTACCGCCTAAATCAGATTGTGCGATGGTTCCTGTATTGTGAAGGAGCACCTTCCTTCTTGGTGGGTGGACACCTGGCCGCTGTGATACATGTAACTATTGGTGGCCCTTTTTCAGGATGCTGTGATCATGTACATTGTGCATGCATGTTTTTCTGCCATCAGTCCATATCCAGGCAATTGCATGGTGTTGAGGAAATGTCTGAACTGGGCCTCAGTGTTCATTGGCAGAAAATGGCCCTGTTCAGAAGACACCTTAAACCATGGCTTTAACCATGGTGAATAAGAGAGCTTTGGCTATGAGGCGGTATATAAATGCAATAAATAAATAAATAAGGATTATTCACCATGGTTAAAACCATGGTTTAAGGTGTCTTCTGAACAGAGCCGATAAGTGCTATATATTTCAACCATTATACTGATATGTAGAGCATAGTGTAAGGTCAAGCACATTCTAGTGTCTAAATCTGTGCAACATGGATTCAACAAATATGAACCATCTGGTGACAAAACATTGGCCAAATCATGCATGGGCAAAAATGTCCTTATATCCACCCCCTCTCCCATTCACCATCATGCCAAATTGCTGCTTAGTGGCATTGGATGGAACTGATTGCTTAAGAGCACTCTATGACAGAGGTTGTTTTTGTTCATCTGACTGATCTTTCAGCTGTTATTAAGAATTTACACTGAACATGATGTATACAAGTTATATGTGTATGGATTGTATTACACAGATTTTGATTTTCATGTTTGTTTGTTTAGAACTCTAACTATCCTGCTCTTCAGAACACAAGCTATCAGAACAACTGGCAAGTTAAAAATATAATAAAACACCAAATAGAAACAGCAGAGCAGCATTAAATTCATGAAACTGATGTTAATACCACACACCTATGAGTAGAAGACCTAAACTTGACTAATTAAAAAATGTCCACCTGGTGCCCAAAAGGCATTAGAATAAGTGTCCCTGGGGAGAGCATTCAATAAACAAGGTGCTGCCACTGAAAAGGCCTTGTCTAGGGCCACCTCCTACCACAACTCTGGAGGTCAGGGGACATGGAGAAAGGTTGTTTGGGCAAGTTCATGTGGGAGAAGATAGTCCCTAAAGTATGATGGTCCCAAGCTATTTTGGTTCTGTGATATTAATAATGAAATACATATAAAAAGGAAGTTATTATTCATA
Organism: Elgaria multicarinata webbii; assembly: GCF_023053635.1. Taxonomy (NCBI): domain Eukaryota; kingdom Metazoa; phylum Chordata; class Lepidosauria; order Squamata; family Anguidae; genus Elgaria; species Elgaria multicarinata. The sequence goes on from NC_086172.1 coordinate 41,797,550, forward strand.
CAAGTAGTAAAAGATTTGAGACCATGGAGGGAGAGTGTTGCTTCCCTTTTCTAAAATGGGCCCATTACAAAGTGATCTCCAATTTCTAATGATATTAAAATTGTTCTCAGGAATGTAGGGATGTTAGCTGATGTGCAGAATTCTGCAGATGGAGAGATCTGTGCTTGATCTAAAGTTGCTTTAGTGAACAATTGAAATCACTGAAGTTGGAGATTCTACAGTATTTTATTTATTTATTTCATTTCTATTCTTCCCAATAGTTGAAACTCTCTGGGCAGTTCACAACAATTTAAACCACAAAACTACAGTATATGAAGAATTGAGCAGAATCCTCCTTCCTTGCCTGTTTTATTATTATTATTAAAATGCTATTTGCATTTCTGAATGAATGCAAAAGTGATGCACAATATAATGTTTTTTAGATGAAGTTTTTGAGTTTTTTAAAAATATTGTTTTAAAGTTTCTCGGATCAAAAGGTTTTCCTATAATGGAAAAACAAAGCCTAGAAATGAAAACAAATTGTTGTGACTCACATACAAGAGAGAAAAAACTCAAATTAAAGAACTTAGATGTGGGTCTTTTGAACAGCACAATTATGTTGTGTTTGAGGATCTTTTCTTTTTTTTTTTTTTAGTAATTCACATACTTAAAGCATCTGTACTCCAAAAGATTATTTGTTTGTTTGTTTTTTTCCTAAACAACTTTTAAAAACATCTTTATTTAATAATAAAGCTTGCTTTGATAGATTCTGCACAAGAAGGAGCAGCAGCTTACAGGAGAGAGAGCTGGAGGGTTATATGCGCATGTGCACGCACACACAGAGGAAAGGTGGAACAGGGAAAGGCTTTGGAAATGTTGGGAGTGAGGAAAAAGAAAGGGATGGATTTTGTGCCCAGCTACGGGGCTCTGAACTGGGAAGCAAATAGATCTGTGTGGCATAGGGTAGTCATTTACAAATTGCCGATAAATAAATACGACAGTCATCAGGACAAGAGAGGCAGAGATTTGTATAAGATTTGCATCTGATAGTTTACTGGAATAGATGAAAATCAGAATAATTATTATAATATAAATAGAAATACAGTACATTTCATCATAATGCAGAGGACTGTGGCCAGGTGACCCATGTGCTTGTCTTTCAGTTCGCTGCCCAGGTACTAACAGTTGATGGGCAACAGTTGTAATGGTCCTTTACCTTTAAACTGGAACTGGACTGGACAGCCCTTCAAACAGCGGTCAGTCCTCTGTAAAAAAGGGCACCTGGCCACCCCTTCTCCCCATACCCCTCGCCATGTTTCTTGCTTCTCCATCATACTGGAATAAAGCCAGTATCTGCAGCTGTCATCTTCCACACAAACACAGCAGCCAGTAACTTTATATCTTTCCATCCTATACATTGCAGGCAATGTATAATCTGCCTGGTGTGTTCAGACCTGTATCTTGTAGACAGTTTAATAAGAGCTTCCTTCTACTTTTCTAAGGCTGCGATCCTATACATTCCTACCTAGAAGTAAGCCCTATTGATCTCGGTAAGAATTGCACTGTAAGCCTGAGTATGCATGCTTAAGAGGAGAGATATTATGTATACAGGGATCTCCAATGCCGTGGCACCTGCAGACACCCCCAGTAGTGCTGGCAAAGGTGTCATCAATATGGTGCCTTAGGCATCTTTTTTTTTTAATAATTTCATATATTTTCCTTTTTTAATATACATACATGGATTTGTATATAAATACAACTTTCTAGCAATTTATACTTAAGCTTCAACAAAAGTGGGCTGAATATCCAAATGAGTATCCATTTGAAGGTGGTGTCTATATGCCACCCGTCCAGATATTGAAAGTGTTGTAAGGTTCTCAATCCACTGCATTATAGTAGGTGACTGTTTATCCTCCCCATGCTGTGATATCAGTCTTTAGCTGTTAAAAAGGCACAGAGAATCCATTTACACTGACCATTTGTTAATATCCACGAAGCAGATAAATAATTTAAAAGCTATTTTAAAGATATTTCAATGAATATTAAAGACTGTTCCAGTACAAAATTTAGCTGTATAATACCTCCCCACAAAAGAAGCAACTACTGCACATTGCCAAAATGTATGTTTAAAAGAAGCATTAGTTGTGTTACACCACCAGCAATTAGCCGAATTACACAATTCCTTATTAAAGAGACATTAAGGCATCCAGTAGTCAAGAAACAAATGTTTTTGCTGATTAATATATAGCCTAAGATCCAAAGAAGCGACAGATAGATGTCAAAGTGGCAAACCACTGATTAGGCATTTTGTGGTGGTTCCCACAGCAGTTTCTCAAAATCTCAAATGTCCTTCAGCCTTAGGGCAGAATTCAGTTTGAAGAAGCTCCTGAGGTGGTGGCAAAAGGCTTGGGGCCAAATTACCCCCAAATACCGGCATATCGTAGCTTAAACCTCTTACTGCCAGTAATTTTAGAAGGGGGGGATGCATAAAACCTGGGAAACCTCCTTAGTGGTTAGGAGGATGGGGGTGGGGTCAGGGGAAGGATATGTGGCCATTTAGGGAACCCCAGAAGGCTAGATAAGGATCTTAGGCAGGTTGGATTTGGCCTGCAGGCCTGTGGTTCAACACCTTTGCTGTAGGTATGTATCATTTTGGAATTCAGGTTTGACATGAGAAACGCATCCCTCTGGAATTGATGGGAGAGAAAATTGAACTGTGAATTATAAATCTCTGAAAAAAGTGGAAAATGCATCATCCAAAAAAGGGCAAAAGAGTAGGAGTTTGCACAGAATTTGAATATTTTAAAATATATATATTATAACTTAAACAGAAATACAGTACATCTTCCCTTAGGGTGGAAAACTGTGACCAGGTGTCCGGTGTGCCTGCCTGTTCAGGGTGTTGTCCACCAGCTGTTGGTAGGCAGCAATTCTTATGGGTCTTTATCTTTAAACCAGAATTGAACAGGGCAGCCATTTAAAGAGAGGACTCCTTCAAACAGAGGACTGCCCTATGAAAAAGAGGACACATACCATCCAGGGAAACATGGAAACTACACATTTTGAGAAATAAGCCCCCTCCCCCACCCACTCCACACTTTAGTCTAACACTTTCGGAGGTGTTGCCCAGATGTGCCTGACATACCGCTGGGGTTACAGTTACCCCGGCGACAGCCGTTTGCTATCTCCAGTAAAGGGCAGTTGCCTGGACTCTCTTGCACATCATTGCCTTGGTCTTCTGTGCCTTTTATTTTGCAGCTATTTAACTTGCTGGTTCTTCTGTTTAATGCTCTCTGTAATGACGTAATTATAATTACCTCACAATGGTTATATGTGAGACCAAATTGGGGTTTTAACAGAATTATTGTATCTGAATAGTTTGAGCTATGGAAGTGGAAATTATTATTATTATTATTATTATTATTATTATTATTATTATGGCAGTAGGGACTTTATTCAAATCTCTTTATTTTTTCATCTCTTCTTTTTTTTACTGGAGACTTTGTGTTCATTACTGGATTGTCTCCTGACCCCAGAGAACAGTCCCCCAGACTCTCCTCGTGAACTCTACGAAATATATTTTGCGTTTGCAAGTGTATGGGCTTTCGGTGGTGCTTTGTTCCAAGATCAGGTGAGTATCTGGTTTTGAGGAAAGAGTTTGGGTTTCCTTCCACGTTTGACAGTGTACCTGATAAGTTTTCAAAAAGAAAAAAGAGGGGAGAGAAATTAGCTTATTATTATTATTATTATTATTATTATTATTATTATTATTATTATTATTTATTTATATAGCACCATCAATGTACATGGTGCTGTACAGAGTAAAACAGTAAATAGCAAGACCCTGCCGCATAGGCTTACAATCTAATAAAATCATAGTAAAACAATAAGGAGGGGAAGAGAATGCAAACAGGTACAGGGTAGGGTAAGCAGGCACAGGGTAGGGAAAAACTAACAGTAGAAAGTAACAGTAGAAGTCTGCACAGTAGAAGTCTTGTAATGTGTATGTATATTATCTTTACTCACAAAATGGTGGGTGGATGTTGTTGTTTCATTTTTCTTATATATAAATAGAGACACAGAAGGATTATTCCATACTGGGTTCTTCACTAAACCATCAATGTCACCCTTTTACACAATGAAGTGATACATCCAAACTATCCATTTTCAAATGGGTATTTTCTCTGTTATGTTAGAAATTAATCATATGTGATTCTGGACACATCCTTTGTGTACTATATGGGTCAGAAATCAGAATATATTGCCCATGTCAATAGATAAGGCCTGGGTGTATTTTTTATCCTTCATAGCAGTTCTGCTGTTTTGCTAGTTCTTCGTGCCCTTCTCTCTGGATATGCATTTGTTAACAACATTTATATGAAAACTACCCAATAACTCTGGGTAGTTTTCAATGAAATCATCATCATCATCATCATCATCATCATCTATCACAAGCCATAAAACTAATGCAGCATAGAACGAGCACAGAGAATAAAATCAATATAACAGAGCTCACAACAGCACCAACATTTCACAAACCTTAAAACTCCAGAAACACCACAAAGGTTCATAGATCACTAGGGCTGCAATCCTATATACACATACCAGGGAGTAAGTCCTATTGCACTCAATAGGAGTTATTTCAAATAGACATGCATTGTATTTCATTGTTTAAAGGCTTGAGGAAATAAAAAGGTTTTAATCTGACTCTTAAAGGTGCAAGGTGAGTTTGTGGAACACACACATTCCATAATGGTGGTGGGGGATGCCACTGGTGGAAAGGCCCACTCACTAGTAGCCTCCCATCATGCCTCACTTACCAGGGGCAGCTGAACAAGACCCTCAGAAGATTGTATTAAGATACAAGCAGGCACTTCCTTGTTACAAAATATTCTACAGTTTTCACGTACATCTACATAGGCTACTTGAGATAAACTTTGCGCCCCATGAAAGATAATAGTCATCATGGGATCTACTGGGCAGATTCCAGTGCTGGTAGTCATCCAGTGGCAATCACGTTGCGTGAGCAGGAATGGGGTGGAACAAGTCAGTGGAAATCCCTTTTGCGAGCTCCACTGACTTGTCCCATGGTTTGGGCTAGTTTCTGGTTTTGCTATCAAGTGCTAACTTCCTGTTCCTCTAGCCATTGTTCCTGCTAGTACAATGTGATTGGCATCTATAGCATCTAGGCATCAGCCAACCCTCCTACCTCTGGCTAGCTCCTGCTCCTTCAAAACATGGGAAATTTCTGTCTGCAGGGCCATATTTCCCTGGTGGCTGATCTAACAGGCTGGAACTTTTCTTAACTGAATGGCGTATGATTGAGATTATCTGAGCCTCTTCTTACCTGACATTGCTTCCCAATGAAATACTGTTTTCCCTACCTGTGTACTAATTAGTATCAGCTGTGATAGCAAGTGTTTGTTTTTAATTTAACATGGAAAATACCTTACATAAGAGCTGATCCAAGAGCTCACTAACATTTCTTTTTCTTTTTTCTTTTACAAATATTAGTTTCCTGGAGAAGCAAGGAAGTGCAGTTTCTCATCACTCATCATCATTTTTGATTTGTATGACACTTCCCCACACAATGTGCCCAAAGTGGCTCCCAACAAAAAAACAGCAGTACAAAAACGGACACATATTAATTCAATAAACAAAAAACCTACGGTTTACAAAACAATGTTAAGGATGTAGTTTTCAACCAAGCACCAAAGAGCAGGGAAATTGGGAGTTAAGGCTCACAAGCCTTAATCCACATCTTCACTAAGGAGGCAGAAAGTACCAGTGAAATTCTCATTCTCCCAAAGCAGATAAACCATGAGGACAGGATGGAGAATAGGATATGCAGAGGTGACTGTGGGGTTGTGGAAAACTGATGACGAACAACTTAGAGCCACCTACTTCTTTTTTGTTTGTTTGTTTAGAGCAGCCCTTCCCCAACCTGTCAGTTTGAAACAGAGAGGCTTCCCCCCCCTTTTGTCATTTAAAGTGACATCCTGCCCTCAATATTTCACCAATCTTCTTGAAACATGCAAGGTATGTAAAACCAGCATTTCTTTCTGGCAGGACTCCGTTTCAGAAAGATTGGTGAAATATTTTCCATTTTAGGATGCTAGAATGACCCACCCCCCAATAACGGCTTTTAACATGGTGGAATGCTGTTTTTACTGTTCATCCTTAACACAGGGAAACACTGCTGTGTTTCCCTGTAATACATCAACTGCAATAATACATCATGACAATATCAACCCAAACAATTCATTTCACTAATATTAACATAAACATTAAGACACAAAGTCAATTTATATTAATCAATCTACATATTAAATGAAAGACAAATATACAAAACTTTCCAAATATATTGAGGAATTAACAAACATGCACCCAATTACCATTGCCCCCAAAAGTCTCAAATCCAGGAAACAGCAACCATATAACCTGCAGCTGCTTATATTTGATCTCTTCCCCTGTGCTCTAGATGTTCCTGCTGTTAGTTGGAAGGCCACAAAGGAGTGACAGCAGATGATGACATGACATCCCACCCAGGGACATAGCATGGGAGAAAACATGTGCTTCCTTGGGGCATTTGCGGCCTCCATTGCAATGCATGCAACAGAAGCCATGCTTTTTAGCTGCTCCAAGAAATTAGAATTTCAATAATAATAATAATAATAATAATAATAATAATAATAATAATAATCCTCATCATCCTTCGGATCATCTTGTAGAATTCAATGACAGCCCGAATTCCAAAGCAGGTAACCATCTGATTCACACATTTGTCCAGGAGTTGAGGAACAGTTGAGTCTGCTTCAGAAATTGGACCACAAAGTTCTTCCAGCATTACTACAATATGCTAAGTTTGGCATTGAATATTCCAGTAGCGTGGGACTTAACATGAGCTGCTGAATGGTATTTTTGTGCCCAGAAAAACTCCATGGCCAGATTCCCTTGGTTGTCATGTGTCATTGAAAGAGTCACATGAAAGAGTAAAGCAACATAGTTTTTTTTCATTTTCAAAAAATAAAAATTCTGAAAGTTAAAAGGTTACTATCATATGGTTTATTGAGGCCTTTTTCATAGTTTAGATCAGTTTAGATAATGGGTCAAAACCAGACTGAGTCATGCTTAGACTAGACTCATTAAAGTCAATGGGACAAATTTGTCATTAAGCATGACTCAAGTCTGGATCCAATCCAATGTTCAGAAAAGCCCTTCAAATATTGGAATTTCTATGAGATTGCCGTTTCCACTTAATGTTCAGAGTGTGGCTAATATCTCTTTCAATACTTTTAATTCTGGCTTCCCTTTATTCTGTTTTCCAGCTAATTGATTATCGCATGGAATTTAGTAGATGGTGGATCAAAGAAATGCGGACAATAAAATTTCCTTCCCAAGGGACAGTTTTTGATTACTTCATTGACCCTGATACAAAAAAATTTACTTTGTGGAGTGAGAAAATTCCAGGCATAGAAATGGAACCAGATGTCCCTCTCCAGGTAGGACAATCCGCTGCAATTAGTAATAAGAGAAGCAGCACATTTCTGGATAATTATGACTGGATTACAGAGAACATAAAGTGCATAACAAGTTGAAGTTCAAGTGTTGCTAATTATCCAAGCAGTGTCACAGCACAAGAAATACTGTGCCAGTGGAAATTGCATTGCTCTTCTGAAATGAAATTTGCCAAAGTATGCTCTCTTTTATAAGGTACTATTGAATTTTGCACCAGAGCTTGAAAAACTTTGGAAGATTCGTATAATAATAATATCCAAGTATATCCTAATCCAGGCACAAGCCAATGGTCTCTAGGGAGTATAGCTGGTCATGCCACAGAGGCCTTTTATTTGAAGGGTGGTTATTGTAATATTTGTGTGATCAGAGGCATGCGCAAGGGGTGTGCCAGCTGTGCCCAGGCACATCCTAATGTCTCAAGCAATAAGTGCTGAATTGAGGGACCAATTGAGGAGAGATCCTGAGGGGGATCCAGACATAGCAGGAATGACCCTCTAACTGCCCTCTGGCTGCTCCACCACCATGCCAAAGAAACGCTTCCATCATTGACACAAACTTGCTAGCCTGCTATAACCCGGCACAAAAAATTAATCCCTCCTCCCAGATGTGCACACACACATTGAACTCTCACTTGACAACTGAAGTTTATTTGGAGAGACATAATGGGTCCCAAACATCCCTCTTGCAAAAACCTGTAATACCCATTTATTTCTTCTGGCCAAGGAAGAAACAGGGTGACTCGCCAATTAGTTCTCCCAACATAAGCATAGGATGGTAATTGCCACCCATTAGATTAGGCTGGTAGGAGGCCACTTAAAGGAGGATGGCCTTGATTGGCTCAGCCAGACAAAATATCTCCTGGAACAGGTACAGCCCTCCAGACCCAAACCTAGCTAAAATATACCCACAACTAAGGGGGAATAGAAACAAGTCGGTGTCACAATTTCTTCAATGGATTGCATTAAATGGTGGCTTTGCACTAGCAGAAGGCTACTTCTGCATACAGAAAGTGGAGAGCCCCCCCTTTTTATCAATTTCCCCCTACCTGCTGCAGCTCCACCTGTGTCCCCTGAAAATCTGTTTCAGAACAGAATGGGATATTCAGTAGGTGTGTGTGGCTGGGGGTGAGGTGGGTGTCAACAAGAATTGGGTGCCCTACATTGTGCTAGCTGAAGTGCCTTCTGCTGCTGCAAAGCTACCACTGGATACAGTCCAATGTGAGTGGAGGCAGTTCTTTGAGGTGTGTCCTCTTATCCCAGTTCCTGCTGAGCCCTATCAGCTTGTTTCCTTCTGTCCAACAGCTTCTCCAGCAGGGTCAGATCTATACCTTGTCTCAAAACATTACGATCTCATCACGGTAACATTATTTCCCTCTTGCTCATTTATACCTTGTTTATTTGTCATCATGGTCATATCAACTTTACAAATGCATAGGTAAGCACACAAAAACTTACAATACAAAGAAGTAAAATTCTAAAAGATACTAAAAAGGTTTCATTAAAAGGTGCCCACAAATATGTAAAAGTTAGTTTTAATACAAATAATTTATTTATTTATTTATTACATTTCTATACCACCCAATAGCCGGAGCTCTCTGGGCGGTTCACAAAAAATAAAAAAACAACAGTATAAAAGCATACTGTAAAATACAATATAAAAGCTCAACCAGATAAAAACAGCAGCAATGCAAAATTACACTAAGAATTTACATTAAAGACACTAAGAATTTACATTAAAAGGGCCATAAATGTATAAAAGTTAATACTACTACACCATATTGACCTCTATGAATCTTCTTCTCAATTATACTTTGTATAGCATGCAAGGTATACATTTGTTGCAGTATTTGGAATAAAAAAAACAGGGAATGTTTATTTATTTATTATTTATTGCATATTTTTCATGCCCAATAGCCGAAGCTCTCTGGGCAGTTTACAATAATGCTATGAAAGCAATATATGGCATGTGTAATGTGCCCAACAGTTATCAGTGCACTTTAATAACGCTATAAAGCAGTAGTGTCGATCTAGTCATGGCCAAAGCAGATACTCTTGTCATTTCTACCAGAGAGCTGAGGAGTCCAAAACAACTAAGAGTTTTGGTCATTGTTCTCTGCAAAAATACTGCCTGCCACTCTCCCTCACCTGTTTAAAGAGCAGTCTCTCTGCATTCCATGATGATGATGATGATGATGGTTTATTTTTAAATTGTTTGTTGTAAAAGAAAAATACACTCTGCTCATCTTCAAAAGAAACCAGAGTTGCATACAACTACAAAATAAAATCATATGAGTGCAATAAATTTAAATTGTGTTGAAAGCAACAATATAAAAACAATAATAAAAAGGAAACAGTAGCATAAAAGAGCAAATTAAACAGCCTCTTAAACCCTCCTCCCCAGAGCATCGTAGACTAAAAGAGGAAGGGAAACAACCCCAACTTACGTTTTCTTAGCGTAAGAGAGAAACCAAAGCAGCCCTCAGCCCACATCAAAGGTCTCCCTAAAAAGTCAAGTCTTTACTCAATGACTCTTTTGCTGCCTGAGGTGGACAAGATGTCACACAACCCCCATTTCATGTCCGAAGCAGACCAGACCAGCACTTGGATCTTATTTCACCTCCTTTTAAGGGAATTGCACCACACTCTTGATCATTTTGGTTGCTTTTTCTCTGGCTTCTTTCTGAGGTGCAGTGAGCAGAACTTTACACAGCATTCCAAGTGTAGTTGCACCATAGATTTGTATAAAGGCAGTATGGTATTAGCATTTTTAAGTCTGATTCCCTTCCTAATTATGCCCAACAAGGTATTTGCCATTTCACAGCAGCTTCACACTGGGTTGACATTTTCATTGAGCTGTCCACCAGACCTCCAAGATCTCTTTCTTAGTCTGTATAACCTCTGGCGCAGATCCCATTAAAATATATGTGAAATTGGGGGGGGGGGGGGTTGCCCCAACATGCATCACTTTTGACTTGCTTACATTGATGTGCATTTGGCATTTTAATGCCCATTCTCCCAGTTGGAGAGCTCCTTGCAATCTTTTTTTTGTTAGTGTGAAATATCTTGAGCTGCCCCTGGTCAGTAGTCACTACAGTTATTTGTCAAATATTGGTCAGTAAGCCCACTGGAGAAGAGTCACATAGCTTCTATATACCATTATATGGTGTTGTGGCCACTTAATGGTAAACAATTCAGCAGTAGTTATGGTCAGGAAAAGCCCCAACTTTAGGGGGCTCAATGGTAGATAAACAAGTTATTAAGGAGCTGAGCAATTTATATTAACCAAATCAGCATTATCAAAGCATAACACACTTCCACTTTATCTATGGTCAATGTTTCACAGGGATATGTGAGATCTTTTGGTTCCAACAATAGGAATCCAAGGAAATCTGCACATTTTAAGTCTAATTGATTTCGGAGGCAGGGAGTGGAGTACCAACTCTCTCCCGCTGAAATCAGTGGGACTTGAAAGTGTTCAGCTTTGCCTGGATCATGCCCATTATTTTCATAATTAAAACTATGAATGAACAGAATGGAAGGGGAAGCAGTGGTAACTTTAGATGAATGGACCAAGGAATGAGGCAGGTGGAGTGGCTGTTACAGTGAATGTTAAAGCCAGAATCAGGTGCTGGGAGCGTGGGGGGAAATGGAACACAGCAACTAAAGTAGGGCATGGAATGGATTTAATCTATCATGACTAGGCTTTTGATTCTGTTTTGATGAAACAGGCTGTGGTCTGGTCGTTTTAATTTTATTATTTTAGTTTCTTCTGTAGCACCTGTGCAGAAGTAAAAAAATATTCTACCTGCTTTATGCATATTGACAAGGAATTTTCCCTTAGGGCTCATCTACACCAAGCAGGATATCCCACTATGAAAGCAGTATGAAAGCGGTATATAAAAGGCAGGAGCCACACTACTGCTTTATTGAAGTGCACTGACAACTGTTGGGGCCCATTGTCACATACCATATACTGCGCTCATACCGCTTTCATAGTGTTATTATATCCTGCTTGGTGTAGATGTGTTAATGGGCCCCAACAGTTGTCAGTGCACTTCTGTTCCACTGTAAAGCAGTAGTGTAGATCCTTCAGTGCACTTCAATACTGCTAGAAAGCAGTAGTGTGGCACCTGCCTTTTATATACCGCTTTCATAGTGGAATGTCCTGCTTGGTGTAGATGAGCCCTTTGTTTGCCTATGGGCTTATCCTGCACTATTGATCCACACTGGATCTGACAATTGCTGTATATTTCAAAATATGAGCACAAGATATCCACAGTGTGAACATTGCCCTCGAAATCACCACACCATCCAACACTGTGGTACGCTATATGCCAATATACCTAACATTTTTATTTCTGAGTGCAATTTCTGGTAGATGCTTTTTTGCCATTTCTGTCCTTTTCAATGAACTTCAGGCATAAAAAGGAAACAAAATGGACCCACCTTTTCCCAGTTTTTCTTCCTTCCTCCAGTAGAGACCTTGTCGCCAAATGGACGGTTTAGACAGAGTGTGTGACTTGTACACACATTATAAGAACAGTTCCTAAACAGGTGCCAATTGATTGAAATCAGTGGAGTTAAGCAAGGACAGAATTTACTTTTACATGTTTGTGGTGAGATATTGTTCCAGTTGAAGACAGTCTCCCTACTACCTGGAGTCACATCTTATCCGAATTAGTTTTCCTTCATTTTATAATTTGGCTAAAAGAAAACCCTCAAGGTTGACGTGGACTGGGATTGACAGAACGATGGCTCTCGGAAATCCCTGCTGTCCATTTAAATTTTAATGTTTCTATCATTTGTTCCTCTGTGTAAATTAACAGCCATGGCAGTGTGTTGGGTTTCTTTTCTGAAGTCAAGACTTTAAATTTAATTCAATAGCCTAGATTTACAGCTATTCTATATTTCACAAGGCAGAATCAATAATGTGACTGAAGTGAAGAAGATAAAAATTTATGGTATCTTGCAATTTAATGGTTGAAAAGATGCAATTGGAGAGATCATAAATTGTGAAGGAGTTTATGCTTCATTGCTCCTGATTCAGTGCTTGCTGTTAGGACTTGATTTGTGACTATTCACAAGGTGTGATTAATGGTGTGATCGATGCTTGCTTCAGTGCAGTAAAGCAGTTGTAATGCTCTTCATTAGAATAAATAAAATAAATTGACTGAAGCTTTATAAAAACTGTGTAACATTTAAAATCTAAAATGTCATTTTTTTTCCCTGTTACAATTTAGGTTTCTTCAAGGCAGTTTCCACCTACAACACATTATTCATTGTCATTCTTTTTTTTCCTGGGATATTATAGAAATACGTGTGGGTTTGGGTTAGCTTTATGCAAAGCTCACTGAAGAGGAAAAGAGAGAAGGGGGTACGGAGGGACTGGTTGGAGTCTAGGAAATTGTAATGATGACGTTTTGCCATATTCCAAATGTACGTTCTATCCTCAAACATTTGAAGGCTGAAAATAACCAAGGCAGAAAATATCCTATCCTACGGATACTTCTGCTAACGAATAGACGAAATAATAGTTTCCATTGTTCTGAAATGGAGTAGCTGTAGAATTGGCCCTATAGCAGAGGTAATGAAAATGCACAAAACATTTAAGTAGAATTCATTGGTTTGCATAATATAATGCTGTTTTATTCTATCCTATTATAACAGAAAAAAAGGATTATTATTTTTAATAATACCTGGAATTATAACAGGGAGAAAGAGAATTGTTTTTAATTTAGCTTTAAAAATAAAGGGCGGGGGAGGCTCCAATAAATGCAGGCAAGGCCACTAATCCAAAGAAAGTTGGTTGTGCTTAAGACCTTTTGAAATTAATAGGCCTTAAGTTAGTTGTGACAAAGGTGGACTGTGTCATGTCTCTCAGAAACGCCTGTGTTTTCAATGGGAGGCAAATGAAGAGGCTTGCTAAGTAATCCACAAAGCTTTTATTAAGCAACAAATGTCTCTTTAACCTGAACAGAGTCTACCTCTTAGAAACGACCCCCTAGGCAAAACTATGCAAACTGAGCAAGACAATTGTCTGTTCAAGAAGAGAAAGAAGTTACTTCTCAAATGCCTGTAACTTCAAAGTGCCTGGTGCAGAGGTAGGTTCTGGTGTAATTGAACCGACTTTCTCACGGCTTCTTTACGCACTGAGCGTTTTAGCTTCCGGCGAATCCTAGCATCAGTTAGTGTCTCGGAACTCTCCCCCCCCCCCCCCGGAAGCACACTCATTTTCCACTGAATGTGTAGGATTTGGCCTTGAGGAGATAAGCTCTGGAGGGGGCTGACTTCCAGCTGAGGAATCACCTGTGAGAGCTTCCTCCCCCACTGGTACGGGCTGGCTGGTGTCTGGCGCTGCATCTTCTAGTTCTGAATCTGATTCTGATTGATTACCTGAAACACCTTCTCCCGAAACAGGGGCAGTAAAGTTAGACATGACAGTCTGTTTGTTTCAGTTCATAGCATAACATAGCTAGCTTTCTCTGAATCGAGACTAAAGGGTAGTGCTGAAAAGGGCATATCTATACTGTGGACCAAGCTTTCCCAACCTGGCATGTTCCTTATGTAATGGACTTCAACTCCCATCATCCCCAGCCTGCACAAGCTGTGGCTTTGCTGGCTGGCTGGGGATGATAGAAATTTATTTATTTATTTATTGCATTTTTATACTGCCCAATAGACAAAGCTCTCTGGGCGGTTCACAAAAATTGTAGCCCAACAATTCTGAAGGGTGCTAGGTTCAGAAAAGCTGCTTTGGAAATTAATTGTTTTAATACTCATTCGCTCTCCCTAGGGAATCCTAGGAACTATAATTGTGTGGCAGGGACATCCCTAATAGAGGAGTCTCAGCAGCTTCACCACACAACCATTCTTTGGGGTAATCTATGGCAGTTAAACTGGTATAAAACTGACTTAAGTCTGTAGTGCCCTCATTATACTTTGTATGTTCTTTGGAAGTACATGTATACTTTTACATTTTAAATAAGTCTCAGCTTCAATAGGAGAGGAAATAAACAAGGGGCATGGCTAGATGGGGCGATATCTCGGTGATCGTCCCAGGATCGACCCTGTGCGCCCACACGACACACAGGGCATCCCGGGAGCAGAGAGGGATTATCCCTCCCTTGGCCCAGGATATCGCCCTACAGTTTAATTCCGATTTTTCCGTGGTCTCAGGATGATCCTGAGACTGCAGAACATGTGGCCCGCTGTCCCGTTTTCGTCCCAACTCCTTGCAAGTAACTGCGAGGAGCCGGGCATGAGGCACGGAGCTCCTCAGGAGCTCTGCGCCCATCAGGGGTGGGGTGGGGAGAGCAGGAGGGTTTTTTTTTTAAAAAAAAAAAAACTTACGATTTGCGCAGGAGTGCTCCTGCGCTCTTTTCTGATTAAAAAACACGCACACAAAATGGGGCGCGTGACATCCTTTTCCTCCCAAGACATCACTCGCCATGTGTAGATGAGGGCAATGAAATCATGAGATCTGTGCCCTCCACCCCCTCGTCTAGCCATGCCCAAGGTTAACCTATTCACTTCTATTCAATAACAGCCACCACCTCTGCAAGAATTCCTTTTCTAAAACCATGCACATTTCGCCTTAGGTATTTTCCTTTTGACCCAAGGGTGGGGTCAGTAGATGGTGACAGCATGAAGCACCCAACTGAACCTCAACTACTCATGCCACAGTTAGTTAGTTCCCTGCCTAAGATCATCCAAAGGAGAGTGGCATCACCAACAGAGTACAAAAAGAAACCTCTAGTAGGTGCACAAAAGATTTAAGCCCTCTACAGATGTTCTTTTAGGTCAGCCTTCCTCCACCTGGTGTCCTCAAGATGTGTTAGAATACTATTCCCATCACCACAGCCTTGGCCATGTTGGCTGGGGGTTATGGGAATTGTAGTCCAACACAGCTGGAAGTCACTAGGTTGTGGAAGGCTGTTTTAGATACTTTTGTATGCATGGATTGTGAAACTTGCTGCCACACTACCCCTTTGGGGCAATCAGTCTCCATGTGAACAGAAGAATAAATATACATGTCGACCTACATGTGTAAGATCAGATCACATGATCGATAAACACCCCCTTTTCCAGTGAACAGGCTACATGATTTGAGCACCACTAAGGACAAGTTCTTCCAGAGGTCAGGTATATTTGGAAGAATACAGTCAGCGCTGCCAATCTCCACCACCACCCCACGCATACAAAAAAATACCATTAAAAAATCTGCACTGGGCTTTGTTACCCATTAGCTTCAACATGGGACCCCATAAAAATTAAATCATACTTAATTCTGAAAAGTATGTATGATAAACTCTTAAAGGCTCTATTGTGGGGTAGCATCATAGAAGTGACAACTTTGTACCAAGTTTACAAGAGCGATACTGTTGTCAAATTTCCAAATACCTTGTGCTTGTACTTACCATAACTTGAATTGTATCTTTAATCAATCTGGGAAAGTTTATATGCTTACCAGAGAAATTGTAGTCCTATTCAGGTGTTTGCTTGAACACGTATAATGGGTGTATAATGGGATGAAGCCGCACACACTGGCCCTGTGCCCTAAGTCTCTAGCCCTGGCCTCTTTAGTTCAGACTTTACTGTGTTGAACATGCTAAGTATGAACAGGAACAAGAACAATTGTAGACCTTGCCTTATCAGACATCCGGATTGCACTGAGAGTTCTACTCAGGTTCAACACAGTAAAGTCTGAACTAACAAAAAGTACTGTATATGAAGATCCGGTCTGAAGTGGTACAATTCCAGAAGGGCTATACAACATGCTTCATCTGGCTATCAGCCCTCAACTATAGTGCTAGAGTGGAGGGTTTGCCCCTTCTGAAGATTGCTAACCCCTTCAGGATCTTTGTGCACTTACATAGAGATTCTTAATTCAGGAGGAAAATTGGGCCTCAATTTAACCCTAGTTTCAATTAATTTCAATTGACTTAGCTTTGTTTTAGACTGTGACCTTAGTCAGTCGTGTGCACATTTAGAGTCCATTTAATGATATGACTTGTCCTACGTGTGTGGATGGATTGCCTACATTTGGTTTTCCCTGGGCTTGGCTTGACGAAGGTCATTTATATGACACAGCCGTCATCATGGAGCCATCCAGGGACAAACCCCCAAAACTCCAGTATGAAAAAGTCAGGGATTTACCACAACATTTTTCTCTTGGAGCGAGGCAACATCAGCATCTGCCATCTGTCGCCTTGCTTCGGAGCTGGGGTGGAGGCTTGTCTGGGCAGATGGCAAACACTGATTGGTGGTCATCTGCCCAGACAGGGGATAGGGGGTGGGCCAGCAAGCCAAATGGCTGCTGGCCCACCTCCATGCTTCTCCAGCATGGGGAGAAGCCCCCAAAAGATTTTTAAAAAGGGGGATACAAGGTGGCATGGGAGCACCATGCACGAGCTTGGCACCTCCTCTGAAGTAAAGGGGAAAAAACCATGCACAAAAAAAATGGGAATGCAAGGGGGTGGGGATGCCCTTTGCATGGGCATGGCACCTCCTCCAAAGTAAAGGACACCCCCCCAAAAAAAATGGGGATGCGAGGAGGTGTGGGCACCCCATGCATGGGCACGGTGCCTCATCCAAGTAAAGGGGGAAAACCCACCCCCAAAACAAATGGGGATGCCAACAGGCACTTCTCTTTGCATGCGAACCCCTGCACTTCACATGTGGATAATGCAAAAGCGCCATCGTCAAGATGAAGCCCATGTCTACACTATACCGAAACTGTTCAGGTGTGAGCAGGGTCCCCTGCCTGACACAGCTGTCGTGGCCATGCCAATGGGAGCATGTTTTAAATGGCAAGATTTAAATGTGAAATAGCTGCGAGTGAAAACAATAAATTAAAAAATGGCACAGTAGTCACAGTGGCACAAACTTCTGATTGCAGCAGAGCAGCTGAAATAGACTCCAGCATGGTATCCGGGTGTTATTGTCCACTGATACTCAAGACTGTTATTGTCATTGTTCGGAGGCGTGTCAGGAGGAAGCCGGTACAGCTAGCCAGATCTGTGGGTTGAAGAAGCAGTTGCAGGCATGATCATGAAATCAGCGGCTGGTGTAATCGGAATGATAAGTGGCAGTGGACACATATTATTTACATTAGCACTTGCTCTGTGCACTCTCCCTTGCAATGCTTGTCATTTTGATGGACAGGGAGAGGGGGCCAATGGACTGCAGGAATCTAAAGAAAGGGAATACACAGAGATGTATCCACGAAATTTCTCTTGGTGAAGCACAAGAAATTCTGCCAGGGCAGGCTGTTTTATCAAATGCATGCACCTAGCGCATGCTGCTACAAACTTTTCAAAAGTGTGTGTGTGTGTGTGTAGCACATCCACTACAACACCCCTGTACATTTTCCTTGTGTCCGCATGCACATGCTTTGATCTTAGAGTCACATCCCATGATATTTAGAAGCCTATGCAGGGTGGCAGGAAATCCTCAGGAGTGGTAATTTGACAGCACTAACGCAGAAGAGTGTTATATTCAAGCTTCAAACATAAGGCATTATGTATTTATTTAATACATTTCTACACTGCCCAATAGCTGAAGCTCTCTGAGCAGTTCACAACAATTAAAACCCTAAAATACAGCATAATAAAACATACAACTTTTAAAAGTATAAAACCAGAAGCAGTGTAAAGATTTAAAACGCAATAGCAGTTTTTAAAACCAACAGAAACTGAAAGATTAAAATGCCTGGAAAAATAATGCTGAAAAACCCACAACATAGATACTGAGTGAGCAAGCCTCTCTGGGAAGCTCATTCCAGAACTGGGGTGCCATCAAACTTTATTTGGAGTGAGGGTCGTTACACAATGCGTGGATAATGCTTTCAATAAATGCTTTCTCCTACTGACACAACTGTAGGACGTAGCAGCGCACCATCCAAAGCGCTGGCTGCACATCCTGCAAGTGCAGCTGCTGCTGAAGTATTGCTGTTTGCTTTGCCCTTATTGCACCGCTACGAATAAGCCCAGCGGATGCATCAGGAGGAGAGAGATGGGGCCACAGAGCCCATAATGGGGGCCAGAGGCTTTGTCCTCTTTGCATCATTACAAGCTAGCCCAGTTATCTCATTGGGAAGGTTGGCAAAAAAGCAGTGGAGCAACAAAGCCTGTAACTGGGGCAGAAGCTTGCTTCCTGGGGCCTCACCCCATTGTCCCCTGACTATGGTCTTAGCTACACTGGGCAAAATCCCTGGGCGATCCCCACGATCACCCCTGTGCATCCACATGATGCACAGGGCATCCTGGGATCAGGGAGGGATGATCCCCAGGGCCGGCGCTACCATTAAGGCCAACTAGGCAGCTGCCTAGGGTGCAGACGTCAGAGGGGCGCAGACTGCCCCCTCTCCCCACTCCTGGAGTCGGAGGCTTTGGGGGGCGGGGGCTGGGCTTGCGTGTTCCCCTGCCTGGCCAGACTTTTCCTGCAGCTGCCATCATAGGCTCCCAAGAGGCGCCGTTCGTTCCCGGTGTTCGTGTGTGTGGGGGGGGGTTGCTTGTTGCAAAACCCTTGGAGACAATGTGGAGGAGATGGAAAAGGAGTGGTCTGGGGGACAGCCGAAGGTTCTGTGGGTCAGGGAGGCAGGCAAGGAGGACACAGAGGCAGGCAGCCCCCACAGAGCAGCAGCAGCCCCTGCGCGCCACCTTCCCCGTTGGGGGCTGCAGCCGCTGGAGACCAAGCGGGGACTGTGGGGCAGAGGCCATACCCCCCAGCCAGCCAGCCAGCCAGCCAGCCAGCCAGGGATCGTTCGCAGCCCCTGCTCGCAGGGTGCGCAGAGGTGCAGGAGCAGCCACATGGTCGGGGGCAGAAGCGGCGTGCCCGGCCTTGCTGCTGCGCCCCAAAGGAGGCTCAGACAGGCTGCCCTTCCAGAGCTGGGCGGGGTGTGGGGGGGCGGCCCTCAAAGAGGCATGGAGGAAGTGCACCCCCGGGCTGCTGCTCAGAATAAGGGGCAGGGCTTCACCCCTAATAAGCTTTGGGACAGCGCAAGTGACACCCCTTCACACACACCACCGTGAGGTAGCCCCCTGCCCGCCCGTGCCCAGAGCTCGCCTTGCCTAGGGCTCACAATAGTCTGGCACCGGCCCTGATGATCCCTCCCTTGCCCTGGGATCTCGCCCTCCACTTTGGGCCCGCTTTTTCTGGGGTCCCAGGCTGAGCCCAAGACCGCGGAACGTGTGGCCCGTTGCTGTGGCTTGACCCAGCTCCACGCAATTACTCATGCGGAGCTGGGAGCCGTGCACGGGGCACAGTGTTCCTCAGGAGCGCTGCGCCCATTGGGGGTAGGGTGGAGGGAGCAGGGAAATTAATTTCACATTTTTTAAAAAAATTACCTTTGCACACGACTGTTTGTGCGCTCCGTCTTCTTTTTTAAGAAATGGCTGGCGTGACACCTCTCCTCCTGAGGTCGTCACGCCTTACATGTAAATGGAGGAAGGATCTCACGTTAATCACAACGCGAGATCTTCCCTCCTCCGTCGTGGGATAGAAGGTAGGTCTAGCTAAGGCCTATGTTATGGCGGCTGAAAAAAGAGGACAAAAGAGAGCACAGGGTTTCACAGAAATTGAACATGCTATTTTATACGTACAGGTGCAAATTTAGAAAGGTTTATTATGATAGAAATACAGTCCATCTCCCCATAGTGGGGGAAGAGTGTGGCCAGGCTCTCGTCTTGACGACGTTGGGTCTGCAGCGCAGGGGAGCGTGAGGCATCGTGCCACTGCATTGGTGCTCCTTCCAACTATCTACAGTGGAAGGAGCACAGTTGTGAGCTTTCCTGTAGGCGTTGGCGAGCCTGCCCACCCAAGCACACACACAGCAGTTCAGGGGCGCCTGGGAGCATCCGTGCCCATTTTCCAAGGTTTGGGTTTTTTTGTATATATATATTGGCATCTGCTACCCCTCTTCCAAGTTTAGTTCTTTTTTTCCTCTCCCCGCCCCACTTTTTTTTAAAGCTGTAAATGTGAAGGGTCGCATTTACAGATAAATGGGGGGGAGGAGGAGAACAAGGGGGGAGGAACAGGGTGTTTCCTCCCTTACAGAATATCCACCCCCTTTAATTTTTTTTTAATTTTTTTTTAACAAGGTTCCACAGAGGCGCAGAGAAGCTAAAAAAAGTCCGGTTAAGTGCCTAACTTTTTAAGAGTGGAACTTTGGGTCTTTGCCCCTGGATTGCTTCACAGTGGCAGCTAAGTCATGTAGATCACCTGCTGCCACTCTGAAGCTATGGCGGAAAGCACCTGTCTAGACAAGCCCCAGGTGATTTGTATGCCTGCTCAGTCTGCTGGCCAACTTCATGGCCCCTGCAAGGCTCTCTCATATTATTATGGTTCTCTGCCTTTAAACTGGACTTGGACTGGAAAGCCCTTCAAATAGAGGACTGTCCTCTGTAAAGTAGGCCCCATGGCCACCCTAAACTGTATCCAGTCCCAAGAATGCATTTTGAGCTGTGCAGAGGGAACAGCTCACCCTTCATTCCAAGTAAAGCTTAAGTTAGTTTGTCCTTCCATACTCGTAGAATTAGGGGAAATGTGTTGTGACACAAAGGGTCTTAAGGATTCTAGTCCATAAGAGTTTGGGCCATGAGAAATCTGTTAAGTCTTCAGGTTCCACAAGAATCTCTTATTGCTTTTCCTATAGCAGGCTCACTAAACTGCCCCTCTGGCAGTTGATCCCACAAATGGGTTGCTTTAATCTGCACTCTGAATATTTAACTAAATGGTGGAGGGCCTCCATTGAATGAACATGGGCAGAGATGGTGTGGATTCTCTTCTTACAAAGATACGTATCACCTGGACGGCCCCATAATCACATTAAGCAAATCAGCCAGATTTGTGATGCTCATCTTTTTCATGCATACCCTTCCCCAAAATTCTTAATATTTCAATCTTTCAACTGTTTTGTTCTTTAATATTTATTTATTTATTTATTGCATTTCTATACCGCCCAATAGCCGAAGCTCTCTGGGCGGTTTACAGAATGAAGACAATTCAAGTATAAAACAACAGTATAAAACAGCCTAGTAATATATTCGAAAATAAAGGACATAACACATGGAAAACTATATGGGGGAAAACCGACCCTCTTCCCTCCGTCTATCCACCAGTCCCTTCTAGATCCCTCACAGTTCATTAGGAGGTGGCTCGATTTATTAGGAACCAATCATGCATTCATACATTCTTCCATTTGAAGTGCACTTTTAAATGTTAGACTATACACTAATCAAGTTGAACATGATAATGAGAGCACGTTCACATTGTTAAGGTAAATGATCCAGTGCACTCGTAGTGAAGACGTATTTGAACTACAATTGGAGCTTTTCATTGCAATATTGAAACATTCTGGGGAACTTTGAGTGCGTTGTTTGGTGGCTGACTTGCAAATGTCTGATTATCATTACCCTGCTGGCAGTGGGTTGGCCATTTCACTGCTGCTTTCGGTTGCTTTTCTAGGAGCCATTAGGATTTTATGGCAAATTGCTATTGGGAGTCGGATTCTAGATGGCATGAATATTAATACCCTTACTCTTTTACAGAGACATCTTATTTATTGTTTTCAGTGCAATCCTATGCATGCTTACTTAGAAGGAAGCCCTACTGAGCTCAGTGGGATGTATTCCCAAGTAAATGGATATATGGGACTGCAGTCTTATTTATTTATTTACCTATTTATGCTGATTGACAGCTTGCTTTATCACATGGGCCCCAAATGGATTACGTACATTTTTACAGTTCCATGTCAAAAGAACCCTCGTGCTTGTCACCTTCAGAATCATCCCAGAGGCTATCTTCATTAGACTATTCCTTCTCTGTACCAAAGGCTCTCACTGGGTGGTGGAGAGATCCAAGGACCTGAGAATATATCTTCTATATATTTTTGTTGTAAAGTACCATGAGTTTGCCAATGTTTTCATTTGGACTGCTGATAAATCCTGTGGGTTATCTACATTGTTTGTGGAACTGTTTTGGAGGCCCTTGCCAGTAAATGTTGCTCTGGGCTCTGCATTATCTTCTAGGTTGTTATTTGATGCTGTGTTTGGCAATGCAACTCTGTTGGTTAAAAGACTAATTGGAAAGAAACCCAGCTGAAGCTGTAGGTCTTTCCTTCTTTACACAAAATAAAGAGGAAAACATGGCAACACTAGCATAGACAGGGCTTGTTAAACTCTTTTTTTTAATCCATCTTTAATATATTTTTTATTGTGTATTATAAGTAATGGGAGTGATCATGGGAATTGTGATGAAAAGAGAAGCAGGCAACGTATTTCAAGGACCTGTTACTTCATTAATCCATCCCTGGAATTCTACCTAAGTGAAATCAATAATGAGTTTGTGGTTCACACTTCCTGCCCCTTTGCCTTTACTAGTGGTTCTTAAAGCAACTGGAAATGAGTAGAAGAGCTTCATCACACCTACTTCCCCCCTTCAGTTTCCTTAGCGAGTCTAGCACTGGGCACTTTCATGTTTGTGTGTTGTTGTGCTATTTCAGCTCATGTATCTTTTCACCAGTATCACTACTATGCTGAAGAAATCTCCTGTCCCGCCCCTAAGTTCTCCTTCCCCCTGCAGTTAATTTTATATGACTTTATTTCTGGGCAAATGCAATAATATTGCAGCCTGAAACTGCGCAATTACTGCACCCAATTGGAGCTTGTAATGTCTCTGAAATTATCCGACAGTTTTTCAGACATCAATGCTGTGTGTGTGTGTTTCTTAATTGAACATCTCCAAATTTGGAAGAGGCTGAGTGGGGTGAGGGTAGCTTTTGATATTGACATCTGAAGCTAACCAAAATGCTTACATCTGCGTAAGTTTTAAAGATAAAGAGATGAAACTTGGCACAGTGAGGAAGGTTTTAGCTATGCCAAGTTTGAAACAGATCTGTTCATGCCTTGATTTTAGGATTTTTAAAAAAATTCCAACCAACCCCCAACTATTCTCCTGATACTCCACCAATGCGAAATTCCACCTCTTTGTATTTGTGGAGGATCTGTTTTCCTTTACTTTGATAATGCACAGCTATGCATCTCCAGTTCATAAAAATAGAGATCTACTGGGGTCCTCAGGGATGTGGGCTCCTTCCGCCCTCACTCTGGCTTTGATGATTAGTGATTTACTGATTTAACATTTCATTGGCTGGGCTCCTTTTATGCGGGCAATGAGGGTGGGGCAGTAAAAAGTCCATTCAACTGACAGGCCACAGCTACACCTAAGGTTTATCCTGGGATCATCCAGGGTTCGCCCCTGCCTGAGCACTGGATTCCCTGTGTGTCACCTAGATTAACAGGTTTGACCCCTGGACGATCCAGAGATAAACCTTAGGTCTAGCTATGGCCTAAGCATAAGTCCATTTGTTTGACAAGGCATGCTGGAGGAGGAGAACCGCCCCGTCCACCCCTTTCATCAGCAAGAATCCATTCAAAGCACACACACCCAACAAAGGAAAAAGCGAAAGGGCAGCAATACACAGAGGTTTAAGGGCACATTAAATCCGCTTGGGAAAAATAATCCAGACTTTCCATCCACCAAAATAATATGCAAAACAAAGGAAAAGAGGGGAGATGGGTGCAGGACAGGGATGACCATTGTTTGTACAAAGTAGACCTTCTTTTTCCTAGGAATAAATGAAGGTAAGCAAATCTAATTCAGAGTAAATAGACATCTTTATCTTCGTTGACATCTCCACATGGCCAAATTTGATTGGCTATGTCTTTGGTTCCTAGGAAACAAAGGCTTCTTTTGAAGGAACAAATGGTTCCAAAACAGTCATAGATTGGGGCTGGTAATCAGCATGGAAGAGGCATTGGGTGGTGTCAAGGAACCTTTTATCACCTTCCCTCACCATGTCCTCCAAAATGTTCAGCAGTGACCATTTGGCCAAGACATAATATCTGCCTATAGCAGTTAGTACTCTAGTGAAAGACCAAACAAAGCCCAGATGATACACAACATTGGGCTCTGGCTGTTTTGTTTCCCCTTCACTAACTTGAAGCAGCTTCCAACTGGAGTTTGGGGCTGGTGGGGGGAGGGGTCGCTGAAGAGTCAGCCAGCAATGCAAAGCTAAAAATGGAGTAACCTATACATGAGTAGGACCTCCTCTTTTACATGCTTGAAAAAGGGGGTGGGCGTCATAGCACCCAGAAACAGATGGAAATTCCACAAATACTTCATATATCAGGTCCTTGCTTTTCAATAATTAATGACATTATAGAAATGTTAATAATAATATAAATCTCCAAGAGAAAGTAAGTTTTGAGACGTCACCATCATCATTTTAAATGCCTGCATCTCTTCTTTTCATTTTTAGGAAATGTTGAAGAGAGCAATCATTTTCTAGTTCTTAGAATATCTTTTCATTTCGGGGAATTGTTCCAGACCTCTTACTAGTCCAGGTTTAAATAAAGCAGGGCAGCTGTTCCCTATTTCCTATTATAGCTATTATGCTATAGTTAAGGGATTATGTCTGATGGACGAATCTGTCAATTTCAGTTTTTCTCAGTTTCCCATTGTTCCCATCTTAAGTTTGGTTCATTCTGAACATTTAGATCTCAGGGTTTTTTTTTTTTTGAAAGAAAGAAAAAGTTTGTATGAAAATTTGTACACATGTTTGTGTACATTTTTTTCCAATGCATGCATTTTTGTATGCAATCTGCCCAATATTCACATTTATTTGCAAGCAATTTCTCTAATATAATGCATTTTAAATATAATTTACATGAATATGAAGACTTTGTATGCAGTTTCACCTAATATTCACGTTTTGGTATGCATTAAAAAATGGAGAACTTTATTGCAAATTCAAAAAAAAAAGCAGTTTCAAAGAATAAGTGAGTTTCAGTTCATGTGTTGGTTCAAAAGTACAAAATTAGGTACGCTTACATTAAAATTAGAATTAAACCAATTTCTCCCTCATCCCTAGCCTTATGTTGAAATAGTTTCAGCAGCATCCTATGCAAAGCAAAAGGCATGCACAACTGGATATATGCTCCACGAACTTCTTACATAAGGTTTTTGCAGTTGTACTCAAAGCTGCTGCTGCTTTGGTTCAAGGGACAGAATGAGTTTCCGGTCATGGCAACAGACAGGAATTGGACCCTTTCTGTTTTGTACTAATCTTCAGCTAGGAATGGGCATTTATTCACCTTCTTATGTAATAGAAACGTTCTCCCACATTCAGAGTTCTTGGACAAATCAATATTTGAAGTAAACAAATGGTGGCATAAAATCCACCTTTTATTTCACTGTAACCAGTACAACTGTATCCAAAGGCTATATCCAAATGCACGTGTCACAATAAAATATTTTGCCCTTAAGTGGGACTAGTGACTGAGTGTTCCGAAGCTCTAACCTTAATCAAATTCTCAACTGCATTCCTGCAACACAATTAAGTAATAATATGTCCATTTTCCAGTTGGCTAAACTAAGCACAGATAAGTTAATTAACTTACCCAAGACTACACAGTATCAATTAATCACCAAAGTGGAAACTGCACCCAGAAACACTATTAATTATAGCCCTCATCTGATTATTAGACTTCCTTTGGTAGAGTGCATGCTTCCTCTCGCAACGGCAACAGAAGTGCATTCACACATACGTCCAGAAACAACTGAAAAACACTTGAAGCTTTGAGATGAATTTGATATGCAAGCGGCATATTTCACTTCAAGAATGCACATTTTTCTATCTGCCTCCTCAGGTTCTTTGCGGGCTTGTAAAAATGACACTCCATTATGGACCTATACTTTATATTTCATTTGGAACCTTGTAGAGAGAGCTATCTCCCCACCCCCCCTGCCCCTCACCACCTCACCAGATTCTAGTATTATCTCCTATACAAGCTGACTTCATACTTCATTTCTGCCATTGATATGCCTATTTTCTGCAGTGTGAATGAACTGCCTGGGGTGATAAATATTAAAGTATATCTGCAATTTCATTTTCAAAAGAAATTGGGCTGTTTCTGTGGATAAAACTATTGCTGCCATATTTACTCAGTTTCCCAATTTTAATTCTGATCTCCATGGATAGAATTTTCAGTCCAACTTATTGGCAAAGGCAATTTGACATCATTTCTCTTCATTTATGTCCATGTTATATTATTTCAGCATAATCATATGGTAGCACTATGACTTATGTTTATAGCATGTCATTTATATTTGAAAATGTGAATATAGACATTGCAATAATTCTCATATTACATTTCACTGTATTTTAAGTGACAGCAAAATGCAGTATTCCACCACATTGAGTTACAAATGCTATATAATGTAATCTTGCTAAAACAGCTATTTAGCTTCTGATCTTTGCGGTGTCAAAAATCATTCATTGTTATTACAAAATTAAGATTATGACAAGTATCAAGTCTGAGTAACCGTTATATATTTCCACTTGTTTAATCTTAATGTATAAATTCACTTTTCTGTCACCTAAATTGAAGTATAAAAACAATTACATTGATTTACATTGTGGAAGAACACTCTTAACTGCGTAACATATATCTTTTTCCTTGTCTCTAAAATGCATATTTCTCTGTGCCTTGTCTACGGGAGCAGACAATCTTGATTCATACATCCGAAACCATTTGCTTGAGATATTTTGTGGATTTGCTTTTGGAGAAGGGTCAGCCAATTATGCTGGTGGGAAATGCTGGAGTTGGAAAAACGGTCCTTTTATCTGACAAGTTTGCCAAGCTATCAGAAGAGTATATGGTGGCCAAGGTCCCCTTCAATTATTATACAACATCTGCTATGCTTCAGCGTATGTAGTTACCACCATTTTACCATCTCCTTTAATACTCAACCTTTACACCAGTGCACTTTCAATATTGAAAAGCCATTCCAAATTGACACAAACTTGTGAATTAGGTACAAAAATTGCAACACGCCATTTGACCGAAAGAACAAAACAAACACCTGGAACAAAATGCGGGGAGGGATTAATCATCATTTGCCATTTGCCCCCCACAGCTTCAGGACTTGGTGGCATACTAGAGTTATCAACAAGATCTATTTTGTGGATGGATGAAATACAACTACTAAACCTATTTATATGTACCTTATGGGTATGAGCTTCTTCAGACGGGGGTGGGGGTGGGGAATCGCATTTCCTTCTCGTTGCTTTGAATTGTGCTTCTGTCCCACAACAGGGATGAGCACTTCCTCTTTCTTCAGATGGAGGAGGAGGTAGTAGCAAGAGGAAGCAAACAAAGACCACGTGGCCCATTTAGCAGGCGGGTTTTTTGAGCTGCTTTTCCTACACACAGCAGGAAATGGCGGCATGTTTCGCTAGAGGGGAAAAAATGGGATTTTACTGGGTCTTTTTTTGAGCCAGCCAAATGATCAGAAGAAGCGGGAGATGCACGGGAGGCAGATGGCGTAGTGACTAAGACCTGCGAATATCCATGAGTGCTCAGTAAGGCGCATGCTATAAAACACTCATCTAGTCATACTAAGAGGAAACTCACTGAAATCAATTGGAATTATATTATTCATCACGAACTTAAACTCATAGAATCACAGTATCATAGAATAGCAGAATTGGAAGGTGCCTACAAGGCCATCGAGTGCAACCCCCTGCTCAATGCAGGAACTGATTGATTTCAATGACCCTATTCAGACAACACGCTAAGACACGGTAGTTAAGCATTTTGAGGTAAACACTATGACTTAGCATGTCCTGCGAACCATGACTTAGGGTGTCATGTGAACTATTTCTAGCCATGGTGGCCACATAACCATGGCTTAAACATGCTCATTAACCATTTGCTGCAAAAAGGTTAGCTGCCTAACCATGGCTTAGTGTGCTGTCTGAATAGGCCCAATGAGTCTACCGTAAACATCACTAGGTCTGGATTCAAGCCTGTATGACTTGTGATGTGCTTTTCTAACAATATTCCTGCTATATTATTTATTTATTTAGGAGTGTAGGGTTGGATCCAGTGGTGTCATTCCTCCAGCAGTAGAAGACATTTCCTCACCCCTCTTCAGCCCCCTGAGCTGCCCTCAATCTGCTCTGGAGGGACCATCTGGAACAGATGTAGAGTATGCACATGGCGCTGCAGGGAAGAGGAGAGGATGGCAAACTCCAATTGCATGAGCAGAAGTCCTTTTGTTCAAGTGGACATTGGCTTGAATGATGTCAGATCCAAGTCACACACCTCACTTTGCAAAGGAAAAGTCTTCACAAAGTAGATGAAGATATACATTTTTAAAGCACACAATTCTGATGGTCAATGGCTTTCCCAGGTCTCAGGCTGAAGTCTTTCTCTTCACTTGTCACCTGATCCTTGTAGCTGGAAATGCCAGGCATTGAGCATGGGGACTTCTGCATGCAAAGCCTGGGCTCTATCACTGGGCTATGGACCCTCCTCATTCCAGCCACATGCCTCCCAATAATAAAATAAAACAAGGTACTGGAACAATGGAGCAATAAAATAATAGAGAAGTCAAAGCCCATTTTAATAAGAACAACAACAGACCAAAGGCAAAAGCAAATAAAAATATCATGTCATTGTCCTGAATGACACCCAAGTTGGTGGCAGGTGAGCCTCTCTATGGAATGTGTTCCAGGTCAGGGTGCCACAAGCATCCCACAGTCCACTTCACTTCAGAAGGAGATGCAGCAGGGCCTTTGAGGGAGATGTTTCCTTAAAGCAGGGCTGGGCAACTTATGGCCCTCCAAGTGTTTTGGCCTATCAGCCCTAGTTAGCATAGCCAATGGGGAGGGACGTTGGGAGTAGAAGGCCAAAAACATCTGGAGGACCACAACTTGCCCACCCCTGTCTTAGAGACTGAAGGTTGTTTGGAAGCCACAGCAGGTTGAAAAGTCAGGCCTCAAGTCCCAAACCAAGTTTGAAAGAAAACTTAATTTTCACTTTGCCCCTGTTGTATAAGATGTACCCATTAGGCATGGCACCAGTCTTAAAATCTGCTGGTCTGTCACTTGGAATAAATTTCATAAAGTACTTTTGAATGTTTAGCCCCTTAGAGGCTTCACCTACTCATGTGGAAGCATAAATAAATAACTTCTATGTGATTATAATACTCTACTTTATTTGACACGCATGCCTTTTCTTACAGCGGAACCTCAGTGATCGTTCTCATGCATCTTGTATCCTCTTGGCAGGTGTTCTTGAAAGATCCTTGGAAAAGAAAGCTGGCAGAAATTATGCTCCTCCGGGCATGAAAAAATTAATTTACTTCATTGATGATCTTAATATGCCCGAGGTCGATGCCTACGGAACTGTCCAGCCTCATACTCTAATTAGACAGCACCTCGACTACAGCCATTGGTAAACTTTTCTTTTAAAGTTTTGAAGTTGTATGTGCATTTTTTGGAAATAGCCTTTGTTTGTAAATTAGGTGGTCTACTCTGAGTTTGGGTTATTAACAATTTTGAATGCAGATTCGGATTAGACCACCGAATTAATATTGCTAATTTAACAACTATGAATATGAACTGATGAATAAAGTAAATAGCACGGTATGTATTTATGATTATAAACCCATATTTTGTTTACTTAGTGCTAGGAAAGTGTTTATATTTGCGCTTTTAGGTGTCTGGAATATAAGCAATCACTATCAATGAAAGAGCATAAGGATGGATAAAGGAAAGGACAGATCAAAGGAAGTACTTCTTCACACAGCGCATAGCTAAACTATGGAACTCACTTCCACACGATGCAATGATGCAATTTAGATGGCTTTAAAAGGGGATTGGACAATTCCCCTCTTTTTGGAGGAGAAAGCCACCAATGGCTGCTGGTCCTGATGGCTACATGCTACCTCCGGTATCAGTGGCTCATGAATACCAGTTGCTGGAGAACATGGGCAGGAGTGTGCTGTTGCTTTCATCTCTTGCTTGTGGGTTTCCCATGGGCAGCTGATTAGCCACTGTATGAACAGAATGCTAGGCTAGATGGACATCATTCTGATCCAGCTCTTATGTTCTTAACATAACAATATTTTATTTTATTTCATTCATTTATTTTCTATACTTCCTAATAGCCAGAGCTCTCTGGTGATTCACAAAAAATTACAACCTGCAAATACAAGATAATACAAAACGTGACATAAAATTATTGACATTCAGCATTTAAAAAACCCCAATTCAAAACAGCTAAAAACAGTTACAATAAGATACCAGGACCTAATAAAACAAGTGACATAAATGCCCCATTGTCAGTTGTCAAATGCCTGGGTCTAGAGGAAAGTCTTAACTTGGTGTCAAAAAGATAGGAACGTTGGCACCGGGTGGTGTTGTGGATATTTATTGTTATCTCACATGATTATCCAAGGCCTATTATGCGTTGTATATTGGACCTTAATTACTGATCTCAATTGCAGGATTCAAGCTCTACCTGTGTTTTGGTTTTATGAATACTTTTATACAGTTTTCTTAAAACCAGGTCTGCTGCACAGTGTCTTCTAGAACAGTGGTCTTCAACTGGTCC
Organism: Elgaria multicarinata webbii; assembly: GCF_023053635.1. NCBI lineage: Eukaryota > Metazoa > Chordata > Lepidosauria > Squamata > Anguidae > Elgaria > Elgaria multicarinata. Next base: position 41,828,511 of record NC_086172.1, read on the forward strand.
AGACCTGAGACCCACCTTGGACTCCCAACCTGCAACATGGGAGCCACTTTAACAATTTCACAATTGCCCAACATGGCAGCAACAACTTTCCTGCAACCCACCTAGACTGATCCCATGACCCACTTTAGGGTTGTGACCCACCAGTTGAAGACCACTGTTCTAGACCAAAAGAAGAGAGTGAGGAAGAACGCAAGATGCTGCATTTAACATCTGACCATGAATACAACACGCGCCCGACTAGATTTCTACATGTAAGAATGAACAGAATTTATACCCCATCTTCTATCATAAACATTCAGGGCAACTAAACAATAATCTTGTGAAAATACAGTAAAAGAATAAAAAAATGAAGCTAAAAATAAAGAGAATTACAGAAGTTGGAAAGGACATTGCAGTCCTGCTCCTCCTTTCTTGTGGTAAGGCCTTTCCCATGAATAATGCGTAAATACAGCTTATTATTTTTGCGATCTGGATTTTATGCTTCCATTCATGTAGCCTAAGATTGTCTTAGCTTTTTTAAAGCAGCTGTTCGCTTTTTTAAGCAGCTGTTGGCTCCTGTTCATGTTGTATTCAGCTAAGGGTCAAGCTACATGTTATTTAGAAGATGTAGTTAGCAGTGATGCCTTTCTTTCTTTTGTAAAGTAAGCACAGGGACCCTGATCCAGATTGCCCCCCTAGCATGGAGGGAGGGGTTACCCTTTGCTCCCTGCTGTGCTCTCAGTCCAGATCGGGGGGCCTGCAAGTGTAATTTCATTTTCAAAAAGAGATGCATTTATTTTAATGGATCACATTTTGGCAATGGAAATTACAGGTGAAGGCCCCCTGATCTGTATTGGGACCACAGATGGGAGGGGGGGAGGATTAAAGCCCCCTACTCCACACTAGGCTCCCAATCTAGATTGGAGTTCCTGTGCTTACTTTAAAGGAAGGACGGAAGCACATCTTCAAAGCAGCATGTAGCTTGGGGACAGAACACCTAGATCCATTTCACATGTAACTGCTGCCAAGTTCTGATGCCACAGTTGAGCTATTTTTTAATTTATCTTTTTATTTGTATCTAAATGTAGAATGTTACAAAGTGTTAGCAGGTGAGCAAAGTTAAGCCAGGCAGACTTCCCTCAACAGGGTACACCAAATTCTGGGGACCATAAAAGAAAAGTTTCCATCTTTCATTCTCATGCTCCTGTCCTGACCATGCTTCAGACTGTGGGTGTACCTGGAGTAGAGTTTAGGATTTTGGGGAGGGGGCAGTTTTTGAGAGTTTATCCTTTGTAAGGTAGTCCTGCAAGCGTTTTTTCAGTTGCAGTGGTGCTGCAAGGCATCATTTGCATGGAGTAGATGGGGAGAGACCATAGCAGATGTCAGAAGAGGGCTTCTGGATCAGACCAAACGCCTGTCTAGGCCAGTATTCTGTTGTTTGCACAGTGGCGAAACAGATGCCTATAGGACACCCACAATAGGACATGAGTGAAATAGCAACCTCCCGCTCATGTGGTAAATTTAAATTAATGCTGTGCTGAAAATTACTCACATGAAAATTTCGACCATTCTCATTCCATTTGATAGAAAAGAAATTGCTTTCAAAAAGAAATTCAAATCCACCCAGGGGAAGACATCATGAATTGATTCCTCCCATGGGGCCTTTTCAGATCAGGAAATGCAAGCAGCCAGGGAAACTGCAGAGCAATGGTGAGCTGTGAAATAGAAAGAAAAATACAGGCAATGCCCTCAAACACCTCACCATAAAAAATCACCACCAACACACATTCAAAATGAATTATAAGATGCCTGGAGAATGAGGCAGAAAAATGGAAGCCTCTTTCAAGAGGGAGAAAACTTTCAGGAAATTGGGAGGACAGATTTTGGCACGGTGTTAGCTCCACCCTTCCCCTGGAGCTGGATGCAACTCTTTCCCCCCCTCACACTTGCTACAGGGCTTTCAGGGAAGGAGCGGTGTTGCCATCATCATATCTGCATTAGAGATATGATGTGTCCACAATCACCCCTCAGAAATGTACACCAGTTTTAAAATCTCTTCACTGGCTGCCAATCAGTTTCCAAGCGAAGTATAAAGTGTTGGTTATTACCTTTAAAGCCCTGCGTGGTCTGAGTCCAGGCTACCTGCGGGATCGCCTTCTCCCGTACAATCCGCCCCGCACACTCAGGTCCTCTGGGAAAAATCTCCTTCAGCTAGCAAAAACTAGATTAACAACTGTTACCCAGAGGACCTTCTCTTCTGCTGCTCCCAGACTGTGGAATGGCCTGCCGGAGGAGACTCATCAACTTAACAGTCTATCAGCATTTAAGAAAGCTAAGATTGATCTCTTCCGGCAGGCCTATCCAGTGTAATTTTAAGATGTTTTTAGAATGTTTTTAGGATGTTTTTAACAATGTATATTATATTTTAAATCAGTTTTATGTATTTTATCGCTTATTGTTGTTCCCCGCCTCGATCAAAATGGAGAGGCGGTAAGAATTATTATTATTATTATTATTATTATTATTATTATTATTATTATTATTATTATTATCAACATTTGGAAGACTCTAGTAATGGTGCTGAACCACGTAAACTATTCCAGAGATAGGGATGCCTCTAGGGCCCAACTGGGTTTGGGAGTCCGGCAGACCCCCATCCTGTGTCCAGGCCCAATTGGGCACTCTCAGCATGAGTGTCCCCCCCCCACCGGCCCCATCTGAGTGCTCACAAGGCCCCAGCATGTGCTCGGCGGCCACCTGCACGCAAGCCAAAATTGCGCACTTCCCCCTCCAGCATTGATGCAACAATAAAGGAGAGCAAGAGGAATTGTGCAGTTTCGGGAGTCTCCGTAAATTGCACACTTCCTTCCCCCACTCCCTGCACCAATGGTGGCCTTAAAGGGTAAAGGCGGGGATGCTCCTTTAAGGCCACCATTGGCCCAGCTGGGGGGGGGGAGTGTGGCTCCCAAAATTGTGCAGTTCCCCCCCTTGCATCAATGTCAGCCGCCATTGACCAGGAGAGGGAAGTGTGCAATTTAATTTCAGCACAGGACAGGCGACTGCTGAGCACTGTCCAGGCCAAGCTGAATCTCAGAAGAGTTTGCTCACCCCTACCCAGAGTGCTTTAGCTATGGGGCACTATCGAAATGTAATAAATAATAATAAAGATACTGATGATGATGATGATGATGATGATGGAGCTGAGCCAAAATTTCTCAGAATACATGTTTCTCAGAAAAAAATCAAGAGTTTTTCTTTTCTTACCCCCTAGAAATAAAAGGATGCTTTGCAGAATTTTCTCCAAATTTTCTTCACTATGATTTTTTTGTGGTGGCTGCATTCCCTTTCCCACCCCCTGCCATGCCCTAGGTATATGATGCTAGGTATATGGGGGGGTGCAGAATGGGGGCAAGGCTGCCAACACAGGCCATGCTATTGCCCTTTGCAGTGGTAGAGCAGGAAAAAAACCAAAGAACCCATAGGAAAAAAAAGAAGATGTTGTTCTACGACCCTTGCCAATGGTGACACTGACCTGTGAGAGAAGTTGTTGGAGAATTTCTTCTTCCTCTGGAGAAATTCAGTGAAATTTCTCTGCCCACAAATAGGGTGGAGAATTTCAAAAGGCCATTTGCACACATCTCTAGTTTAAATGCCTCCTGAAAATGCTCTTGTTTAAGCAGGCTTTGTCTGGCTTATAAGAAATCATAACAAATCATGCTGCTGCTTCACTTTATTGTTGTTATATTGCTTTTATTGTTGTCGTAGCTGAAATTGTTTTTAGTACCGTATTTCTTCGATTCTAAGACACCATCGATTCTAAGGCGCACCCCATTTTTAGAGATGTTAATTTGGGGAACAAAGGGCATCTTAGAATCAAAGAAATACGGTAGTTTGTTTCCTGTCAAAAGCTGCCTGAATTTCCTGTCTGTGTCTGCCCTCCATCTCGGAGTTTTGTTTCTGCTGCAAAGCAAAACCCCACCGCCCTCCCTGCACAAACGCAGGACGAAGCAAGAGCCCTTCTGCCACCCTCCTGCTTCCTCCCCGCTGAGCCCAAGGTCGCGGCAGGAAGGAGCTGCAGGGGCTGCGAGCAGGAGGGGGCCAGCCGAGGGGCAGCCTGAAAGGTTCAGGGGTCCTGAGCACAGAGGGGGAGATGAACCCCGAAAGGCCTCCAGCCGCTCTCCGCTGCATCCAGGGCGGGAAACGCCAGAGTTTGGTTTCGCGCCTAAGAAGGGAGGGAGAAGGGGCGGGGAAGAAGCGAATGGCTCCGTTTCCTTTATTGACTCGGAGTGACTTTTGCGCCGCCTCAGGCAAAAGATCCTCCTAAGTGCCGCCACCCCCCCCAAACCCTCATATAGGGGGGCGGATTCAATCGTTAACCCTTGTTGGAGCTCAGAGGTTAAAGCAGCAACAGGTTTCCAGGAAGGAAAAGCAACGCCCCTGCAGAGGAACTTAACCACCAGGACTACCGTATTTCTTCGATTCTAAGACGCCATCGATTCTAAGATGCAGTCCATTTTTAGAGTTGTTAATTTAGGGGAAAAGTGCGTCTTAGAATCGAAGAAATACGGTAGTATATCTTAAGCTGTGACTGCAATATTGTTAAACTACTTAGGGATTTTATTAAGTGGTATACAAGTATTAATGAATAAAGAAACAAACTGGTCATCAAAGCATACTGCCTACGGTACTGGAGGTAATAATATAGCCACCTTTATTAGTAGCCGTTGATAGGTCACTTTGCTGTGGAGAGGATAGGGTGCGCTGTTGTTTATGCCCCCCTCCCATGCTCAAGAAGTATGACTAGATGCGTGCTGCGATATGAAGAAGCATCTGAAGAACTAAGAATATAAACCCCTTTTATTTTATTCCACAAAGTACGAAGGCCCTGCTGTGCAGGGAGAGAGCAGCTTTGCTGATACGTTCTATGAAATTCAAAGCAAAACAAATTCAAAGCAATCCCTCTCTCAAGCCGAAGCTCTAGAATGCACAAGCAGAAGTGGTCGTGTCAATGATGCCAACGCTGAGCGCCGGGAAAGGCACTTGTCCAATGATACTTGCCGGGGTTATAGTTGGAATTAGGAGCAGGCATTTTGTATTGACGCATGCAAGGCTGGTTTCAACAGTCAAAATGGCCTTTCACACTGTGAAACCTAACTATCCTCAGAAAGAATGTAACATGTGTGACCCCCTTGGCTCTCCACAGATGCAGCTAACCGTAAGCAACTCCTAATCCGCCAGCCTTCTCCCAGAAATGACAACAGCTTCATTCCTGGGAGCGGTGAGGTGGAGCCGCAGGGCACCCGTCAGGAGCGGGAGTGGTGGCAGGTGGGCCCATGAGGCGGCCTGGCCCAACATTCAGAGTAGCGAGAGTAGTGAGCTCGCGGTTGCTGGAAAATGTACCTGCTGTTATCATGGAAACAGCTGCTGGGAAATCTTTCTTTTCAATGTTAACACTCCTCCTTACTAGTCCTGCAGGTTTCTTGAAGCAACTTATGGGGGCAGTGGGGGGAGGAGTAACAATAAAAAGTATCAACATATTAAAGAAGTAAAATAGTGCACACGCACACAGGTCACATGCATCCTACAGGCAATGTGTGTTTTTTAAAGGCATCCATAGAAGCTCCAGAGCACTAAAATTGTCAAAATTACTTGCAAACATACGAATTTTGACCATTTGGGCTCTCCATAGCCACTATGGATACCGTATTTTCAGACTCCTGGTTTGGGGAGCAGCAGGGGCAGCATATTGCCCACCCCTGGCTTTGATCATCATGTTCTCCATAGGGATTGGGAACGTCAGAATCTGTCTTATATCAGACTCTTTGTTCATCTTGCCCAGAATGGTCTAGCGTGACTGGAAATGGTTCTCAGGGGTCACAGACAGATCAGGGCCTTTTCCATCTCCTGCTAGCTCATTTTCATTGTGTGGATGAGTTCACAGTAGCCCTGAATCATTGTAGATCCATGTGCGGTGTAGCCTGTTTCCATGTGCTGATCCCCACTTGAAGCACTTGTCAAAATTGGTTACGTCCCTCAATGGCCTTGTTTAAGAAAACCCAACAGCGGAAATTCTCTCCCTATACTGTAGATGCTTGAACACTACTGTCATCATTTGATGAGAGGAGGCCAAATTGAGGTTCTGTCAGTCTGCAGAGCTGCTTAAGAGACTGAGAATTATAGAAATCTTGTGTAAGAGAGCTGGGACAAAAGAAAGGTTTTCAGATCTTTTAACAGAGGGCTACATAATCAGACTTTCTTACAGCAGCCTTCGCTGTGAAGATCTGTCAATAGGGATCTCAAACTGTGAATATACAATTGAGTTTTATTATCCCTTTGTTATTTTGTAACTACATAGGTATGACAGACAGAAACTGATTTTGAAAGAAATTCACAATTGTCAGTATGTCACGTGCATGAATCCCACTGCTGGAAGTTTTTCAGTAAATCAGCGTCTTCAGGTAGGTTGCCACAAGTGCCAAATGTGAACAAGCTGTTCTTCCTCTGAATAATATTAAAGCTATTTTAATTTCAGCAAAGAGAAGATCATTAACTTTTTTGTGCACCCTGGCATTTACAACTCTGGGGAGATATTCCCAAGAGAGACTATTTCTCCACTTCATGGAGTAAGAAAAAAGAAGAAAAGATTATGAATCATATAGAGCTAAAAAAAATGTTCAAGCCCACCAGCATCACCACCCCATGTCTATATCCTCCATGCACACATAAACCCCCAAAGAAATAACTTCCTAATCCACTAAGGTGTCCTTTCAATGGATGACTCCATCAAATAAGACCAGTAACAGACTTCATTGCAATGCAAAAACCAAGAAAACAGAAACAAAATTAAAAACACAGTTCCCAACTAGGAGTGATCAGAATAGGTGAGTTCTGTTTCCTGTGAGTAATTGAATAGATTGAGCAACCAGAGGAATTTTGCATGGGGCTGCTCTAAGAGGTAGCTGGGTTTGTGGCTTGCTTGAAGGTCTTTTCCTCTTATTTGTTTCAGCTTTTATTCACCCACCCATGTGCGCTTTCTTGCTCTGGGCTTATGGTGCTGGGTTATCTCACTCAAAGCTCCATCACACCAGGGGTTAACACGCTCGCTTCCTTCATGTTTTCATTCCTCAGTTACTTCCTCTTTTCAAAAGAGCATGAGGCTCATTGAGTCTGCTGTTCTAATGGCGCTGTTTCTCCTGCACACAGCAGGAGAGAGCAGCAATTCCGAGTTTAAAAAAAAATTGTCGGGCAAGGAAGGCCAGAAGGGGCGGAAGGCGCATGGGAGGCAGACGACGTCATGTGAAGGATGTGGGCAAACTTCGTGAGTGCCCAATAAAACACTCGCCGGATGGAGCTTTCAGTCTGCTATTTTTTGGCTGCCACCCCCCCCCCCCATTTTTCAGACTGGGTTTAAAAAAAAATGGAGTGGAGCTTTGGCTGGTAGGTCACCTGTCAGCCTGCTGATATGAAAGTCTGTGGCTTGTGGGTGAGCCTATATTCCTCAGCTAGGGTTGATCAGCATTGTTTAGTCTGGAAGGAAAGATTGAGGGGAAATCCAGCGAAAGGGAAGAGGCATCTAGAAATCTAATGCCATGGACACTGAGGGATCCATTCCAGTGACCTGCAGGGAGTATATAATGTATGTGTTCCTGACTGAGGGCAGCATGCTTTATCCACAAAAGCCTTTTCAGCCCTCACTCTTGCCTTCAAGGTTTCAGATATATTAAATTAATGAGATATTTTTTAGTCTTCTCAGGTATACCTCCCTTCCCCACCCCCTCTCCCTGTTCTTTTTCTTCCAGAGACATTTCTCTGTGCTTGCTGTCCACTTCCCAGGAATGGATGCTTTAGCCACGATCTATGGCAAGATAATAAATATGCATTTTCAGCAAGGGGGCTTCTGTTACAGTATAGTGAAGTCTGCTGGCATGCTTATACAAGCTGCAATTTCTCTGCACCAGAAGATGACCCAGAATTTTCTACCTACAGCCATTCGGTTTCATTATATTTTCAATTTAAGGGATTTGACACGCATATTCCAGGTAATACGGTTTACTCTTCTGCTTTTTCCTATTTGTTATATTATCCGCATATATAGGGGCTTCCAAAAAAAATGCCTAGTCTGTGCAGAGTAATCAGGGTCAAGATATGCAAAGAATCCCAGCCCTAGGACAGCCTCAGGCGACGGCTGTCATTCGTCCTCTTCTTGCCAAGGCAGCAAAGTCAGTATGCACTAGCTTAGTCCGGCTTTCCACAATCTGGCACCCTCCAGATAGGCTGGACTACAACTCCCATCATCCCTAATAATAATACATTTATTTCTTACCCGCCTCTCCATCCTGATCGAGGCGGGAAACAACAGTAAGTATAAAATACATAAATATTGATTAAAAACATAGTATACATTGTTAAAACTTCCTAAAAAACATCCTAAAAGCATCGTAAAATTCCACTGGATAGGCCTGCTGGAAGAGATGTGCTGGCGGGATGATGAGGTATGTAGCCCAACCCATCTGGAGGGGACCAGGCTGGGCAGGGCTGGTTTAGCCAAAGCCAGCTGGTCTCACTTTCCTCCTCTTCACTATTGCCATGGTGGTTTTGGAAGCCTAAGGGCTGTGTGCCTGCAGGGGGGAAACACACAGCTATTTGCCATGATGAAATGGAGAGAGGGAAAAGTGGGCAAGAGAGTTTCACAATTCCTGGTGTCACTGGATATGCTGCCTGCTAGGCTGTTAGCCACAGCAAATGACTTTCCACCGCTCACCACCCAATAGAACATCATCGCTAGCTCATCTGCCTCTTGCCATGGTTACACATTCCAGTGTCTAGAGGGCTATGCCATGGGTAGAGAACTGGTGGTCTGCAGGCCCGATGTGGCCCAAAGGGTCTCCCCAACAAGCCTGTGCTCCCCCTCAGCCCTGCCCCCTACATCACCTTTAAAAAGCCTAATTAGAGCATGGAGGGCAATTGGGGGGGATCACAATATATGGGTAGGATTAGCCCTTCTCCTCCCAGCTCCATCCTCCCCCTGAATGCACCCACAGCCACACACACAGCAATTGGGCATTTTAAAAAGTGGCTGCATCATGAACTGGGGGGTGTGTGTGTCTGAGTGTATGAGAGAGAATCTCTCTCTGTGTGTGAGTGAGTGAGCATGGATGTAGATGAATGGGTGTGGTTCTGCTGTGGAGGCCCAAGAAAGGGATATGAGGTACATTTTGCAGAAAGATAGTAAACCGACCCATCAGAAAGACAGGTTTACTGTCACACTCTTTGTGATGCACTTGGTTTCTTCATTCAACAGCAGTGAGGACTCAATATGGGGAAGCATTAAAAATGTCTCCCCAACCCTTAGCTGAGTCTGAAATGATAAAATCCAGAGGTGATTGAAATCTAGACCCATCTCTCTCTCTCTCTTTCTCTCTCTCTCTCTCTCTCTCTCTGTGTGTGTGTGTGTGTGTGTGTCACATTTTTAATGCTTCCTCGTGGTCAATTCTCCCTGCATAAAGAAAAGAAGCAAATCAGGGAGAGAGCTATGTTAAACCTGTCTCTCCGGGTTAGTTTACCATATGCAGAGGCTTATATTTATTTCATTTTATAATATAGGACAGTATTCAAAATTGTGGTTTCTCGCTCAACAACTGAAATGCTATATTATACATTGTCCATCCCATTCTCTGTGAGGTGTAAATGAAATGTGCAAGAAAAGAGCAGAGGAGCCATACAAATGTGAATTCATGCTAGAGTCTGCTAAAATAGGACGGATGCTGAACACTGCAAATAGAGTAAAGCACTTGAGACAAATAAAAAAGAGGATAATTTCTATGCAAATAAAAATTGTAGATAGTAAGTGTGGGAGGAAAAGGAATCAATGTTCCTGAGGCAACCACAGTACCTCATTATAAGCAACGTGTTGCTTTTTAGCTGCAAGCCATTAATTGCCTATCAAATATATGAACATATTGCAAATAACAAATTCACACATTTTTGGTGCCACCAGAGTACAGTTAATTGAATGGCATATTTTAGTTAATAGAAGCGGATAGTCTAATGCTCAAGACAGATAATGAGAAAATAAACATTTCACACTATTTTGCAGGGAATGCTTTTTGCAACCCCAGAGTGTCTGCGGTTGCCTATTGACTTAGTTCATTTGTGGTTTCATGAATCATCCCGGGTCTACTCAGATAAACTTATGGAGGAAAAGGATATTGAACATTTTAACAAGGTTCTTATTGATACAGCAAAAAGGTATTTTGAGGTATGTCTTGAGTGTGACTTGGACCATGAAACGTTCCTCTCAGAGGTGCATTTTTAAAAGTTTCATGCTATTTATCATCTTAATTGTTCTGAATCACGCAGAGATCTTCGGCTATTGGGTGGTATAGAAATGTAATGAACAATTTATTTTTATTTAATGTATGTATTTATCTCCAGAATAAACATGAGTGTCTACTTACATGTTACTTTTAATACATGGCATGTAGCTACATCTGTCCTTTTTGTTAATCAAAAGTAAGTGGGGGTGGGGGTGTCCCCATCTGGATCCGTGTGGAGAGAGAGGAGAGAGTTCATTCTTCCATCCCTATCTGTGACTTCCTCCAAACCTCCCCTCCAGGCACAGACTAGACCAAGACCTGCTTAGCTTCAGCAATGTGGCTGAATCATGTGGAGATCCAGACCATGTTAATCACATTTAGGGCCTATTAAAACCAATGTGAGAAGTTAGTTATAACTAACAAGTCCCATTGATTCCAATGGGATTTTAAGTGTAGATAATGTGCTCTAGTTCCAACCCTATGTGCATGTGTACAATATTCTGGGCTGTCACAACTATTGGGAAAAGACTTGTGTGCTGATATTTGCAACACTACAAGATTCACCACAACTGGGTGATGGGCAGGTGACTAAGTTGACTTCTAAGGCCTAGTTGACACAAACGTTGGCAGGATAGTTCAGGACTGAACCACTTTAGTTAGCAGATTGGAAAATTTCATAATCAAATAGTTCTGCAAAGAGCTTCAGACAAGCTTTCTCCCTGAAATGCTGGTGTTGTGTGTACAAAAATGGTTTCTCCCATTTAAATTATTTGGTCCCACAACCACAATCCAAGGACATATAATCCAACAACAGGTTTACCTCATCTTGTGTTAACTCTGCCCAAGTGTTTTTCGGTCTCAAGCTAGACATAAAATGGAAGAGTCACTTTTTTTGAGTCAAACAAAGCAGAGATGCATTTAAAGTATGGATGTGGGGTGGGTGGGTGTTGAATCCCCACTTGATTTCCCCTCCTCATCTCAGCAAAAAGCAAGGGCTCTTTCTTCCTGCTAGGGTGGCCATGGGTCCTAATTTACAGAGAACTGTCCTCTATTTGAAAGGCTACCCAGGCCAAATCCAGTTTAAAGATAAAGACTGAGCAAGCACACAGGTCACATGGTTTCAATCTCCCCCACTATGGGCAGATGTATTGTAATTCTGTTCGAATTACATTAATTTAAGGGTGCAATCCTATGTATGTTTAAACAGAAAAAACCCCTACAACTCCCAGGATTCCCCAGCCAGCATGGCTGCTTGGGACATGCTGGGAGTTGTGGGACTTTTTCCTACCTAAACATGCATGACATTGTACCCTAAAGCCATTTAAATTATAGTTTATTCTAAATTTGCATCTATATAAATTAGCCCATGCAAATTTTATGCAAATCAAGGTCCTCTATTTTAATGGTTTGTTTCCTCCCTTTCAGCAATGTGTAAGTGGCCACTGCATCCTAAACTCAATTTGAGAAGCACAATTAAACCCAAACACCCTCCCAATCCCTAAAGCCTGGTCTAGAATTAACTGTGAACTAGAGCTTACATTCCAGTGGCCACCCTATTTCTTGCCCACCCAGGCTGCACTTAAAAATGATCCCCATCCCCTACTCTGTGTTCATGTGTCATGGCATGTTGGGTTGTGCTGCATTGTCTCTTAGCCTTGCGTGTTCCACCTGTTTCCACACTTTGTCCATTTTTTTTTAAAAAAAGTTCAAAGCTATTCTCTTTCATTAGGTGGTTGTCCAGAAGGCAGCAGCATAATGGTTTTCAGCAACCATTGCCATGTTATTTTATTCCTTTTTGTCCTCCATAATCAGCAGTTAGATGAATGTGCTATATAAATAGGTGTGCAATCCTGTGCATGTTAGGGGAAAGGAACCTCTCGTGCAAGCACTGAGTCATTACTGACTCTTGGAGGGACGCCAGCTTTCGCTGACATTTTCTTGGCAGGCCTTATAGCGGGGTGGTTTGCCGTTGCCTTCCCCGGCCATTATTACCTTTCCCCCAGCTAGCTGGGTACTCATTTTACCGACCTCAGAAGGATGGAAGGCTGAGTCGACCCGAGCCGGCTGCCTGAAACCAGCTTCCGCCAGATCGAACTCAGGTCGTGGGGAGAGTTTGAGCTGCAGAAACTGCTGCTTTACCGCTCTGCACCACATGAAAATCATACGATTCCCAGCACGCTGGGAGAAGTAGGTCTTTTCCCCCCTGGCAGGATCTGCACTATTGCTTTAAAATGGTTTATAACAGTAGTGGCAACTGCTGGGGCCCACGACACCCTCCATATACAGTTTTCATTCAAACCATTTTCAAAGTGTCATATCCTTCTTGGTGTAGATCTGGCCCTAGTCTAAGCATGCACAGGATTGCACCCTAAGCCTCTTTTCATTCCATTCTTCAGGCTGCCTCAAATGGCTGGAGAAGTGTTTTAAAACTTTTAAATAGGTAAATACCTAAAGAATTGGCAGTAATATTTTCTTTGAGGCCAATCCAAGGCTAGTTTCATATTTCAACTACGCACAAAAGAACAAAAAGAAGACTCATTTCAGCTTTTGTGTCTTCTGAGCTGGTTTGTCACCTTGGAGTGTAGTGTAGCCACACTCGGAGAAGCCGCTACACTAAACAATTTTCTTTAAAAGGTGTCCTTTCAGCACCACCTGATGACTATTTTTATTTTTAAACAAAATCAGAAGACTTGGTATAGTTAAAGGGTTAACATGGCAGTTGAATGCTTGTTTGTGTCTCTGTATTGTTGCCACCAGGGTGTTGATGAGCGCATGTTTATCCATAAGCCACTAATTTACTGCCACTTTGCCCATGGTGTTGGAGAACCTCGTTACTTTCCAGTAACTGATTGGAAGAAGTTGACCAGAATTTTAACAGAGGCATTAGAGCGCTACAATGAGCTACACGCAGCTATGAACCTCGTTTTCTTTGAGGATGCCATCCAGCATGTGTAAGTTCTCTCGTTTGGGGGGATGTGTGAGAGGTGCTTCAATGCAAATCACTGCTGAAGTGAAAATGCATTTCCAAATGACCTGTGAAGGTCTTAAAAATGGCCTCATGGAAAGGGTTGGAAAAGGGCAGAAAGTGCTCTGTGAGTGACCAGGTCTAAGCCAGATGTTTGCTCACTTTAAAAGCTTCCCGGTCTCCACATTCTTTAAATGTTTCAAGAAGCCAGCATCTGCTGTAACCTGCTGGCTCTTGCTCAATGTGATTGATGGGTACACCGCTGCGCATGTCAAATTCACACTAAAGCCCCGGGGCACACAGGGGCACGACCTGTACGGATATTTTAAGATTTATTTTTTATAGAATATTACATTGCTTTCGGTGTTATACTTTTCGTGATGCTTGTGTGATGGGAGAAAAAGGTTGCTTTAAAAATCGCTCTGTAGACCCCCGTGGGAATGAAAATATGCCCTTTTGTCTTTCTGCACCCTCATGGGCCCTGTGGCATTTCTGGTTATTATCAGCTTGTTGGTTTCACTGAAGGAGGAAGGATTAAAAAAAAAAAGAAAGTCATCATTATGATGCATATTTAAATAGTTTAAATCTCCCTATTTAGATCATCAGCCCATCATATTCACTTCTTCCTGTTCCATATGGAATAAGTTCTGATCATATGGTAGCTTTAGGGTTGTGGAATATGGAATTTATTTCCAATGTTGTAGTGGTAAATTATGAAGTGCTGACGCTTATCATGACAGTCCCCATGACCTCACACCCCTATTAAGAATCCAAGAATTTAGGCAGTGGTATCGTTCCATAACAACACACCAGTTCTAGCACTTTTCATCTCCACCAGGAGCAAGTCTTTTTGTAAAGCTAAGGGGCCTTAACTGCCCATTCAAAACCAAGCCACCCCACAATTCTTTGCATTACAACATGTCTGAATCCCAATATAAACACCAGCGGTCCAGGCCAAGTTAAGCAAAGTCTTACCAATTTCAATGAAAGAGTGTAAGGCTCTGAATTTGTAAAGCCAGAATTCTAGGTCACAGAGCAGAGCTGGCTCTACCATTAGGTAGAGTGAAGCAGTCGCCTCAGGCAGCAGATTCTGGGAAGTGGAAGTAAGATGTTGGAGGAGACACCCGTGTGCCATTTGGCCTGCTCTGCCCCCCTCCTAAGTTGGCTTGCTGTCTTCTGGTGAAGATGCTGACCCATCATTTGTGTTGAAGACAGATGCATCTGCCAGTCCATTTGGCATTTATACAAGAATGGGAGGGGCACCATCTTGTTCTTTGCCTCAAGGAATAAAATTCCTTGAGCTGGCTCTGGTAATTGCTGGTATGTCATCATGTGCACACACACACAAAAACACACACCAGACAAAAAGTATGGAGAAAGGCAAATGGTTGTGCTTGTACAGGGCCAAATCATGTTCTGAGATTGTGTGTGTGTGTTGTGGGGGGGGGGGGTGTTCTCCGTGTAACATTGTGATCAATCTATAAAAGAACAGTTTTAGCAAATTTTAAAAAATCAGAGCTATTTTCAATGGGTATATACTCTGGCCAATCTGAGCATACCTAGTCTGCATGGCAGTGGTTTGATTGTTTCCCAGAGAGTTGATAAAGGCTCCTCCACTGGGATCTGCAATAGAAAGCAAATTAATTTTTCATCTTGCTTTGTTTTTTTGTTAATCAAGAAAAATGTACTTAATTACTCTGGCAGGAAGTCATGCATGTAGAGGCTGAGCTCAGCCTGAGGCCAGATGTCAGGGAGTCTGAGCTAGGATAAGTTCTTGAGGAAACGGCAGTCCCAGCAGAGAATAATCTCATCAACAAAAGAATCTTATTCCACTGGAATCACAGTCCTGTGTAAGAAACTCAAACCACAGAAGTATTATCCCAGTGCTGATCATGTCTTACTGCTCTTCATGCTGATAGTAAAATATTGTAGTAGTAGTGGTGGTGGTGGTGGTGTCTGGAAAAGGTCCTGATCAACAGAAGCTTGCATACTTGTGGCTATATAGTAAATAGATATGTACCGATAAAGGTTATTGTAGCCAGCATCGATAATCCGTTAGGGACAAGGGAGAAACATAATGCAGATTCTACATAACAGAAGGAGTGCCATGATGGGATCAGACCAAAGGCCCATCTAATGCAGCAGCTGCTTCCAAAAATGGCTAGCCAGATGTTCCGGGAAGCCCAAAACAAGAAAGGAAGGCAACAAACCTTCACTGCTGTTGTTCTACAGCAGCCTCCCCGAAGCTGGTACATTCCGGATGTGTTGGACTGCAGCTCCCATGATGCTAGGAATCATGGGAGGAGGCCATCTGCTTGGGGAAGGCTGTTCTACAGCAAGTAGTATTGAGGTACTGCCTCTGAATCCAAGGTTTCATACAGCCATTATGGGGGAGTCATTTATAGATTCATCCTCTGTGGATGTGTCTTTCGAAAGCATCTAACCTTGTGCCATCATGTGGCAGTGAGTTCCATAAATGAGGTGTTCTAGTAGTATGAGGGAAGAGAGAAAAAATGTCTCTCTCTCTCATTTCTCCACACCAAGCACAATGGTATAAATATTGCATTCCCCTTAGACGGTATTTTCTAAACTGAAACATACTTTTCCACATAGGAGAGTTGCTCCAACCCCCTGGTCATTTGGCTGCCCTTTTCTGCATCTTATCTTGCTCTAGATTATCCTTTTTGAGAGGGGTCAAACAGAACTTTGGCAGTATTTCAAGTGGGTCTGGATCATAGATTTGTATATTGACATCAAAATACTGTCCCTATTATTTCCTTTCCCTTTCCTTATATAGCCTTAGCATGAAATCCACATTTTTCCACAGCTGACACATACTGAGTTGATGTTTTCGTGACTGTGACCCCAAGACCTTGCTTCAATCCTCAAATCTTCCCCAAAGTTTATTGCCATTGTCAAAGCTCCCAATATCATTGCTGTGTCCAGCATGGTTTGCTATGAGCAGAGGTTCAAGTGCTGGATGCAGGTTTTAAAAATAACAATAAAATAATTCTGCACAGCTTGCATCGGAACAAATGGATTGTGATGCAGAGGATGATTTATGTTCTGATGCCTTCTTGTACAGAAGAAATGGATAAAAATGTTTCTTAAGTATTATGGGTCAAATCCTACTGTGTGGTTCAACCATAGGCTGCAGTTGCTCTCCTCAGCCCTGATCGGCTTATGCCACAAGCTGCTATAAGAAGAGAGAACTACAGATAATGCTTGCCTACTTTTGGATCTCTTACATTCCTCCTCCTTACGGTCCAAGGACCATTCCACATAATCATAGTTTACATATTAAATGCATATTATGCTTTTTACCAATTTTCAAAGTGACTTACAGAAATCATCTAATGCTTTAGTAACACATTTAAACTCAATTTTAAAAATAGTTTGAAACCAATAAAACCTTAACTAAGTGCTTTTCTACTCAATCCATTTGTTGTGCACTCCTCATTTCCTATTCATGGTTGTTTATGGATTCTTTAGACAATGTTGTGACCCTCCAGTTTTACTTCTGTTTTTTAAACACCACTTTCAGTGAGTTTTTTTTTAAAGCAAGAAAAATGTAGTATTATTTGTGAAAGTGAAAGAAAATACTTTTTCTACTGTATAATTGCACTATTCCATTATACCACACCGCCACCTAGAGGCTATGTAGTGGGAAAGTAGGGGGGAATCTTTGTGTAGTGCTCGGATCTCAATTCTGCAACAAAACCAAAAGTAGATATAGGGGGTTAATAGCTTTGTGTAGAAAAGATTAGACAAGCAGCAGTAGGCTAAAACTCAAGCCATGATATCAGTTAAAAGTCCTGATGAAGTAAGAATCATTGCACCTTTCTCCAAATTGAAAATAGTATTGGGGTTCAGCAAGACTGCACATCATTCAGGCATCTACTAATAACGTCCTGCTTAGAGGCACTGCTAGCTTTGGTGGGCCCCTGGGCAAATTTGCTTCCCCTCCACTGCCACTCTGATAGCCCATTTCTGTGTGTGTTTGAGTAGCAGTGATCTGAAGCAATCAGACACTGCCTTTGGAGGGAAGGGAAGGGGGCTTCCTGTTTGGGGGCCTTCCTGTATACCTGCAACCAAGAGTCCAGCCCTGGCAGAAGCACCGGCCCAGCTTCTTAGCTAATCTTACATCCACAAATGATGGTACCCTGTGCAGGCTTTCACTGACAGATCTTGGTTCATAGTTACATGGCCATGGTTACTTGGAGGTATCACCAGAAGCAGCCTTTCTGGGATATTTTCTCATGATGACCCAGGTTTGTGAATACGTCAAGATCACAATTCATCACACCTTAGAAAACATTTGAATAATGCAAACAGCACTGAATGGCATTTCCAGCACTTGTTCCCAAGACCAGTTTATATGCCGAAACTCCCTGGAACATACCCATGTCTATGGGCATGTCTAGACCTCCTGGCATTCCGGGAGAGAGGGGGGAGGATCTCGAGGTATTTTGCTTGCGAGATCCTCCCCCTCAGTCCACACTCAGTGTGTGAAGTCCCAGGAGGAAGGAGGACGTCGCACCTGCCATTTTTTTTAAAAAAGAACAGGAGCTGGAGCACACCTGTGCTCCAGTGAAAAAAAAAAGCCCTGATCCTGCTCCCCTCCCCACCCCAAATGGTCAAGGAGCACTTGCTCCATGTCCATTGTGCCTGGTCCCCAGCTCCTCGTGTTTACTCGTGAGGAGCTGGGACAAAACTGGGACAGCTGCCCATACCTCCTGTGGTCTCGGGACAATCCTGAGACTGTGAGAAAAGTTGGGATTAAAGCCGTCCTGGTTATCCCAGGGAAATGAATGGATCTCCCCTCCCTGCCTTCGGGATCCCCTGTGCATCATGTGGACGCACAGGGACGATCCCGGGGCAATCCCTGGGATAAGGCATGGTGTGGACATGCCCTATGTTTTAAGAAATGGTTGAGCGAAGTTGCCCACAGTTTCAGATAGCTACGGACTGTATACCTCATGCCATTAAGTGTGTCTGTGTCATCTCTATGTGTTTTCCTACACAGCAATCTTTTTATCTGTGAGTTTCAAATATGTGGCCGTTTTGATCTCAATTGAACGTACCTTTTAAATTTGATGGAGAAGGACGTAAACCAAACCGTCACATTCAAAGTCGCAGGAAGTTCAAAATTAAGAAAGTTCTTGAAAATCACAAGTTGTATTTTTCTAGTCTGTGGTTCTAAAGAGGTTGATTGTGGAGCTACCAACTTTTAATTAATTTAATAGGTAGATTAATTAGTGAAAGCTTTAATAGCAGGTTAGATTTTTCCCTCCATTAATTGATGGAGGGTCATTGAAGGGCAAATTGCTTTGCAGACTGCACAGATGGATAGGTTTCCCTCACAGTATACCACATTTGGTGACCTTTCCATCCTACATTTAAATATAAAATTTTCAACATTGTAATTTAAGAGAAAAGCCCTTCCTTCAATAGCCTCAAAAAAAGCTCCTACATTGATTCTTTGATATTCTCTAAATTTATTAAAATAGAATGGATTTATTAATCAATTAATGGACTAAAAATCTTTATGGGAGTGATAGGCTTGCAACAGAACCCTATGTATAGCTATTTGAAAGTAAATCATATTGTGTAGGGGTGGAGAACCTCAGATCCATGGGCCAAATCCTGCCCTCATGAGGGCCAAATCTGGCTTTACAAGGTTCCCCAGAAGTGGTTCCCCAGAGGTTCCCTCACCCACTTTCCTCCAACCACCAATCATATGGTGGTTTCTCAGCTTTTGTGTAGTTTGTTCCCCATTTTAAAATGTTGACATTCCTCAGACAGATCTACATTTTGTGTCAAATCATTATGGTTCTGTCCTCGGACTTGTTCAGACAACACGCTAAGCCACAGTCAGAGCACTAACTTTTTTGCAGCCAACGGTTAGTGAGTGTTATGTTACCACCATGGTTAGGAATGGTTCACACAACACACTAAGCCATGATGTTTCACTCAAAATGCTTAACCATTGTGGACTAGCATATTGTCTGAATAGGGATGATGTAATACTATATCCCTCTTGTGCATTGATACCTCATAGGACACACAGTGACATTTGTTGTGGTATTTTGAATAATATGGAATAAAAAGCAGGAAATGACACTATGGCCTTAGCTAGACCAGCCTTTATCCTGGGGCAAACCCAGGATCATCCCTGTGCGTCCAGATGACGCACAGGGGATCCTGGGATCAGGGAGGGATCATCCCTCCCTGGCCCCAGGATACAGCCCTACACTTTGGGCCCACTTTTTCCATGGTCCCGGGCTGAGCCTGGGACAGCAGAAGGTATGGCCCATTGCTGCGGATTGAGCCGGCTCCGCGTGATTACTCTCGCGGAGCCAGGAGCTGCGCCCATCGGGGTAAGGTGGGGGCAGCAGGGAAATGACATTATTTTTTTAAAAAAAAACTACCTCTGCTCACGAGCGTTTGTGCACTCCTCTTCATTTAAAAATAAAAATGGCTGGCGCGCCGCCTCTCTTCCTGAGGTCGTCGTGCCTTGCGTGTAAACGGGGGCGACATCTCACGTTAATTCCAACAAGAGGTCTCTCCTCCTCTGCCCCAGACTTTCAGGTAGGTCTAGCTAAAGCCTATGAAAGCGGTATATGGAATGTGTCATGTGTCCCAGCAGTTATCAGTGCACTTCAATACCGCTATAACACAGCAGTGAAGATCTAGTCCTCTTCTAAGGCTCCGTTACTGGCAATAAGAGCTTTAAGCTAACACATAATGGTATTTTTTGATATTTCTGCCCCCACTTTTGCCTTCAGCCTGCGCCACCACTAAAATGAAGTCCTGAGAGCTTCTCCTAAATGGAATTTGGCCTTTGGACTGAAAGAGGTTCAGCCCCTTGCTGTATAGGATTGCAACCTTAGTTTGTTATTATAAAAATATTGGTTAAGAAGCCATTTTTTAAAAAGAAAAGAAAATATTTGGGCCTAATTTAACCTGTTTCTGCCCTACAGCTGTCGCATCAGCCGCATTCTTGAAGCCCCATATGGAAATGCCCTTTTGATTGGCGTTGGAGGAAGCGGAAAGCAAAGTTTGTGCCGCTTAGCTGCCTTTCTCAGCTCTCTGGAAGTCTTCCAAATAGCGCTCCGCAAAAGTTATGGTGTTCACGATCTCAGGGTAAGACTCACAGCAAGCTTTGACCTTCAGAATTATTCATTTGTCATCATATGTTCTTCATGAGATGTCTCCTCAAAGTCTAATGCCCCAAGATTAGAGATATTCTTACGGTTTATCTCTCCCACTGAACCTATATCATGTTCACTAAGTTCTATTGAGGAGTTTCTTCTCCATGTCTTCTTTGGCTGGGAAACATTCTATAGCAGATTTTCTGGCAGCATGGAAGACTTCAGGGGTAAAGAGGGAGGAATTGCGCTTGTGTATTTCTGCTATCACAACACTGGATTTAATCCTATAACACAACTTCTATTACGTCACCGTAGAGCGCACTCATTGTTTCTAGGCCTTGTTTGCATTTAACACCGACTCCAGATATCAGGAATCAGGATCAGGCCACGGGGTAGCACAGGCATCCCCACCCCTTCATGCTGTCAAACAGCATTCAACATGAGCGTTGGCAATTTAGGGTAAAACCAATGCCAAGGACATCTCTGATTTTGTGTAGTTATGTATCTTATTTTATACAGGACAGTCCTCTGTTTGAAGGGCTAACAGAAAATGGTCCTCTGTTTGAAAATCTAAGAGAGGACAGTCTTCTATTTGAAGAAGTCTTTTGTACTCTATCTGAAGAGCTGTCCAGTCCAAGTCCAGTAGAACCATAAGAAGAGAGAGCCATTAGGGGGTGGATGGGGGGAGTGGGGGAAAATATTTTTTTAAAAAACTTACCTTTTGCGCATGAGTGCTCATGCACATCTTCTCCTTAAAGGAAAAAAACAAAATGGCGGGTGCAACACCTCTCCCTCTGAGGTCGTCACACGCCACATATGAACAGAGTCCTCTAAAGGTCTTCTAAAGGTTCTCTAAAAGTCCTCTAAAAGTCCTCTAAAGGTCCTCTAAAAGTCCTTTAAAGGTCCTCTAAAAGTCACATTTATGGCTTGCACAGAGCTGGTGTCCTATAGCAGCTGGCCAACACATGTGTTGAGTCCAACACATTAGCATCCCTGCCCCGTTATCCACATGAGCACACAGTTTTAGGGGTTTGATAATAACTTTAGAGTATAAGCCTTAGAATTGGTTCTAATAAGCAACTAACTTCCAAGTGGATGCAGTTTGACTGTATAAAACTACCCCTGATATTCACAACGGGACTAGCTAGCTGGCAAGAAATGGCCTGAATATGACGCCATCTTTACTGTGGCTCTTGTAGCCCTACCATGCATGTTTTCCTACCCTTTACTTGCACATGCCAATACTCCGCTCCTAATTTTGGAGTCAGGAAATCCCAACCCTGTAAAGGTCCTCTAAAAGTCCTCAAAAGGTCCTCTAAAGGTCCTCTAATGGTCGTCTAAAAGTCCTCTAAAGGTCCTCTAAAAGTCCTCTAAAAGTCCTTTAAAGGTCCTCTAAAAGCCCTCTAAAGGTCCACTAAAGGTTCTCTAAAGGTCCTCTAAAAGTCCTCTAAAAGTCCTTTAAAGGTCCTCTAAAAGTCCTCTAAAGGTTCTCTAAAGCTCCTCTAAAAGTCCTTTAAAGTTCCTCTAAAAGTCCTCTAAAGGTTCTCTAAAAGTCCTTTAAAGGCCCTCTAAAAGTCCTCTAAAAGTCCTTTAAAGGTCCTCTAAAAGCCCTCTAAAGGTTCTCTAAAGGTCCTCTAAAAGTCCTCTAAAAGTCCTTTAAAGGTCCTCTAAAAGCCCTCTAAAGGTCCACTAAAGGTTCTCTAAAGGTCCTCTAAAAGTCCTCTAAAAGTCCTTTAAAGGTCCTCTAAAAGTCCTCTAAAAGTCTTTTAAAGGTCCTCTAAAAGTCCTCTAAAAGTCCTTTAAAGGTCCTCTAAAAGTCCTCTAAAGGTCCTCTAAAAGTCCTCTAAAGGTTCTCTAAAGGTCCTCTAAAAGTCCTCTAAAAGTCCTTTAAAGGCCCTCTAAAGGCTCTCTAAAGGCCCTCTAAAAGTCCTTTAAAGGCCCTCTAAAAGTCCTCTAAAGGTCCTTTAAAGGTCCTCTAAAAGTCCTTTAAAGGTCCTCTAAAAGTCCTCTAAAGGTTCTCTAAAGGTCCTCTAAAAGTCCTCTAAAAGTCCTTTAAAGGTCCTCTAAAAGCCCTCTAAAGGTCCACTAAAGGTTCTCTAAAGGTCCTCTAAAAGTCCTCTAAAAGTCCTTTAAAGGTCCTCTAAAAGTCCTCTAAAAGTCTTTTAAAGGTCCTCTAAAAGTCCTCTAAAAGTCCTTTAAAGGTCCTCTAAAAGTCCTCTAAAGGTTCTCTAAAGGTCCTCTAAAAGTCCTCTAAAAGTCCTTTAAAGGCCCTCTAAAGGCTCTCTAAAGGCCCTCTAAAAGTCCTTTAAAGGCCCTCTAAAAGTCCTCTAAAAGTCCTTTAAAGGTCCTCTAAAAGCCCTCTAAAGGTCCACTAAAGGTTCTCTAAAGGTCCTCTAAAGGTCCTCTAAAAGTCCTCTAAAGGCCCTCTAAAGGTCCTCTAAAAGTCCTCTAAAAGTCATCTAATGGTCCTCTAAAAGTCCTTTAAAGGTCCTCTAAAGGTCCTCTAAAGGTTCTCTAAAGGTCCTCTAAAAGTCCTCTAAAAGTCCTTTAAAGGCCCTCTAAAGGCTCTCTAAAGGCCCTCTAAAAGTCCTTTAAAGGCCCTCTAAAAGTCCTCTAAAGGTCCTTTAAAGGCCCTCTAAAAGTCCTTTAAAGGCCCTCTAAAAGTCCTCTAAAGGTCCTTTAAAGGTCCTCTAAAAGTCCTTTAAAGGTCCTCTAAAAGTCCTCTAAAGGTTCTCTAAAGGTCCTCTAAAAGTCCTCTAAAAGTCCTTTAAAGGTCCTCTAAAAGCCCTCTAAAGGTCCACTAAAGGTT
The DNA here is from genome assembly GCF_023053635.1 of Elgaria multicarinata webbii. Lineage (NCBI taxonomy): Eukaryota > Metazoa > Chordata > Lepidosauria > Squamata > Anguidae > Elgaria > Elgaria multicarinata. The sequence goes on from NC_086172.1 coordinate 41,851,734, forward strand.
CTCTAAAGGTCCTCTAAAAGTCCTCTAAAAGTCCTTTAAAGGTCCTCTAAAAGTCCTCTAAAAGTCTTTTAAAGGTCCTCTAAAAGTCCTCTAAAAGTCCTTTAAAGGTCCTCTAAAAGTCCTCTAAAGGTTCTCTAAAGGTCCTCTAAAAGTCCTCTAAAAGTCCTTTAAAGGCCCTCTAAAGGCTCTCTAAAGGCCCTCTAAAAGTCCTTTAAAGGCCCTCTAAAAGTCCTCTAAAAGTCCTTTAAAGGTCCTCTAAAAGCCCTCTAAAGGTCCACTAAAGGTTCTCTAAAGGTCCTCTAAAGGTCCTCTAAAAGTCCTCTAAAGGCCCTCTAAAGGTCCTCTAAAAGTCCTCTAAAAGTCATCTAATGGTCCTCTAAAAGTCCTTTAAAGGTCCTCTAAAGGTCCTCTAAAGGTTCTCTAAAGGTCCTTTAAGGGGTATGGCCTGGGTGTGGAGGTCGTCTGATGCCACTCTCCAGACATAGAATGCTTCACCCAATATAAATGCCTAGCTAGTGGCTGGCATAGTTTAAAGCCCGCCCAGTTTCCCTTTGCAGATCTTCAATAAATGTGGCCCATATTGATACCATATACAGTTGTCTCATCCCGTTATTTCCCCCTTTCGCCTGCAAAGTCAGTTTGAGCTCTGGAAGCCACCTTTTTGTTCTCTCTCTCCCTCTCTCTTTGTGGGAATCTGATATGGATCAGTAGATTTGCTGCTCGCAGAAGTACTATGATTTTTCCTCTACCTATACTCGACTTTGACATTTATAAATGAACATATATTCCAAAATCTTTACAAAGGATAGCCGTCTGTTTGAAGGTGTCCTCTATTTTCTGGGCTGCCGAGTCCAAGGCCCTTTCTACAGCTAAGGTTTATCCCAAGAAAATGGAGGGATCGTCCCTGCCTGCTCCCGGGATCCCCTGTGTGTCATTTGCATGCACAGGGATGATCCCGGGATGATCCTAGGGGAAAAGACAGCTGTAAAAACGGTCCAAGTCTGATTTAAAGTTGAAGAGCCATATGAAGGTTAAAGCAGAACAGGCCTTGAAGTTGCCCATCAACAGTGAGCATCTGGAAAGCAGACTGAGCAGGCACACAGGTCGTCTGGTCTTCCTCAATATCATGAGATGCATTGCATTTTTATTTGAATTGTAGCCATTATTTCTAAATTTGAAATTTATTGCAATATGGAAATGTAATGCAAGTTGGTGTCTTCTTTTGCCCTCTTTTTTCATGATGCATTTCCACTTTTTTTGGCAATGTTTCAGTGCCCACCCTACCTAAGTCACCAGTGATCTCTCTTTCTAAAGAAAACTAAACCCAAATAAGCACACTGCCCTATGCGTTGTGCTCCCCAGTTGGAGAAGTGGGGAACACACAACGACATGATCCTTACCAAGCCAGTGAAATAACTTAGGTTGCCATATTGTGCAAATATGTAATTTCCTCTTCAGATAATTTGAATTTTAAAAGTCGAATCTTTAAACTTCCCTTTCATGAGGTTGCTTTGCTTGACAATATTATTCTGTATGCATATTTTGGTAATGATCTAAACCTCGCTTTCTTCTACAGAGTGATATTGCGACACTTTACTTTAAAGTTGGCGTGAAGAACATCGGTACTGTGTTTCTTCACACAGATGCTCAGATCCCTGATGAGCGTTTCCTCGTATTAATTAACGACATGCTGGCATCAGGTAAGCAAAAACTCACAAATAAAACAAATGGAGAGACTGAAAGACTGCTTCTTTTGTACTTTATTTAAATAACATCTTTTAAAAAGATCACTGAAGTCTTCGTGGACTTTTTTTTAAAAAAAAAAAACTTTGATAAATATATTCATGATCAAAACAGTTGAGAAATAGAAGATCCTGAAAGGAGCAAAAGGCCACCAGGTTTTGAATAGGCTTCATCAGTGAGGGGGAAAGGTCAGCGATGGAGATGAGTTATAGGAGCTATTAAGTCACCTTTTGTGACACCAGCAGTACAAGCTGCATAACATAATCAGCTGCAATCAAGAAAAAAAATGCTGTTTATTATAAAATGATTCCACTATTTTAATATTTGATATTGTTATATAAAATGGCACCGTATACGTCCACACACATTTCGCCAGTGTAAACTGTCAGTATTAATGATTTGTGGTGCATCTTTTAAAGTCAAAAATTGTAGAGGGATTATGTCCCATGTTGCCATGTATAGGAGCTGCTGGACAGTTCTGGGTCCTTAAAGTGTGTTTGCAGACTCTGCAAAGTGCAAAGGTGTCCAAAAATTCCTATAGCGAGAACCTTTCTCTGTATTTCCATATTACATTGCCTATCCTTAGAGATGTATGCATGATCTTTTTCTTTTTTCTTTTTTTAAATCAGGTCTTTAAAATTCATCCTGCTGAGCATTTCATACTAGCAATGTCGGGAGACATTTTCTCATATTTATATCTAAGATATATTTTAAACTATACAATATTGGTAAAATATAAATATATTTTTATGTATATATTTCTCCACTGGAAACTTACCGACAGGGATTGTTACACTGTGTTCAGAGGTTCCCAACATTTTAAGTAAAAGTGAGGTTTTGGTTGGATGCTCTCGTATGCTGCAGTGACCAGTTTTGGGGTTGTTTTGAAACAGTGTGTTTTCCCACTCCTATGATCAGCAGCCAATGATGTGGAGGAGGAGTGAGGGAATGCAGGGAATAAACACAACCCACTCTAACTATACGTGAGGGGAAAGAAGAACTCCACACAGGGCTGCCATTTTGGACAGAAACCTCATTCCAGTGCGTATGTGCAGTTCTAACATTGATCAACTATTCTTACCACAGTTAATCTTAAATTGCACAACCCCCAGTAGAGAACTTTATCGGCAAACCTCAGACTTGAGCTAATGTCCTATGAGAACCAAAGTTAATAAAATCATAGAATTGGAAGAAGTCTTGTAAACCAGTGGTCTTTCTACTGGTGGGTTGCGACCCAAAAGTGGGTTGTGAGATCAGTCCAGATGGGTCGCAGCAAAGCTGTTTCAACCATGTTGGACAATTATGAAATTGTGAAAGTGGGTCCCATGTTGCAGGTTGGGTGTCCGAGGTGGGTCTTGGGTCTGGACAAGTTGAAGTACACTGTTGTAGACCATCTGGTCCTAGACACTGCTTGATGTAGGAAATCCAGACTGGAGCAACTCCAGCAGTTGACTGTCTAACCTCTGCTTGAAGATCTCCAGCGATATTTGGTATCATTTATTTTCAAGTCACTGCTGGGTTTGGGAAACTGCTCAAGTTGGCTTCTAGCAGTCAGAATTTCAAAATGCATAGAGTTAGATCTTTACGCAGAAGGAATCTTCCACTTATTGAATGGTGTTTTACTTCACACCCTAGAGAATTGTATGATAAAAGTGATTGCACAATATCCAACTCGCCACACAGAAATATATATGCAGCAAAAGCTAAAATGGAAAGAGAATTTACGACATATCATTTCATTAATGCACTATTAACTTTTTGTGTTTTATTATTGTTCCAATAAGTAACATTCTCACAAAGCAAAAGCTGTCATATCAAATATAATTATGGATATTTATAAGCTTAATCAATTCACTGTTTCCCTGCATTTTATATTCTCTGCATTTCTTTTCAGTATAAGAAACACATATTCCTTTATTCTGCTTTAGGAAAAAAAACTTCTGGCTTATCATAGTTAAATATTATGGGTAGGATCCAACTGTGCCACAGAGCTAGTGCTAATGAGATTGCACTAGCATAAACCAATGCTTGTGCAACATAACTAGTGCTTGCTAGGGCAATGGGAAAAAGCAGTGATTTACTGCCAAAATTCAGTGGTGGTGGTGGTTTATGCTTGTGCAACATCATTAGCTGCCGTGCTGAAAACAGTTGGCTCCTACTACCCTATGGATCCAAACTCAGTTAGTTTCACTTAGGGCAATATCTTATGCATACTGTTCTTAGTTCCCACATCAATAGAACGTGAGTTCAATTTATTTTCAGTTTGATTTCAATGGGACCCAAGAGTAATAAACTTAGGCCATGGCTAGACCAGGCCTATATCCTGGAATTGTCCCGGGGTCATCCCTGTTCATGTAAATGACACACAGGGGAGCCACGGATCAGCCAGGGACGACCCCGGGATGATCCCAGGATATAGGCCTGGTCTAGCCATGGCCTCTGAGCTTCTTTATATGAAGAAAAAAGCCCGCACCTTTACAGGGGCTTCGTCTTCTGGAGTCTTCACTGGATAATGATCAGCACAATACATGGGCTTCCCCACCTTTTATGCAGGGGTGAGTTTCCTGTGTGTGCATTATGTTTCATTTATAGAACCAGTAGGTGATGCTGCAATATTGTGTGACATTGCACAATTCTGGAAATACACCATCTCTTTGATGGTGATATATATATATATTTAACACGCTGAAAATGCATGCATTTTCGGCAGGTTAAAAAATGGCGGAATAAAGCTGAAAAACAATAGAAGAGGTGCTGGAAGTTGTCATCATCATGAAATGGACCTGCAAACTTCTGTGAGTGACCCATCACGAGTGCATGATAAAAGCCTTGTGTGAAGGAACCCTTAATCTGGATCCAATGCAGTATAAATTGAATAACTTCACATTATAATTTGTTGTTAGATTTGAGGTGATGGGAGAGGCAGTGGGATACAGGGAAAAGCGTATGGGCATAGCAATAGACTGTCTTTGTATTTTCTGAAGCTACTGTAAGACATGTTGGTTTTGTGTTTATAATTGAGATGAACAGATGGCGAAGACTTCATTTAAAGTAGTACTGTATATCCATTAAAATAATCTCTGCTGACAGTGTTTCTTCACTAATTGCACATACAACACAGTAACACAGAAGAAAGATTTTGAGCCTTTTCAGCCATTTACTATTTTAGGACAATAGTCCTACAGTCTTGTCAGAAAGGGAGATTTCCCCAGGATAATAGATGCAATTTTGCTATCTGTACTAAAATGTACATAAAATGGACATTTTATGATTATCATCGGAGGAAGAGAGAAAGATATTTGCACACATGGGAGGGATTAGTATTTGTAACACTGTCGAAAAAGCATTCAAATTGGCCTAAATCCAATATTGTTTTCAACAATTTTAAGGTAAGAGTAGCAGGACTTGAAACTTATAGAGTCACTTACACTGTGATAAAATCTAAGCATGAAATGGCTTGGGATCATTCCAATATGAAATTTCTGAGACCAGTTTTGTGCCACAAGAGAATGGGTGGGTATCTGATTTCTTGGAAAATACCTATTTTTATTTCATTTGTTTCCTTCAAATCAACAGTATAAAACTGTTTTGGGGATGGGTGGGTGGGTGTGCAGATGAACACTGCACTGAGCCCTCTGCAAGCTAAATGATGTCAGTAGGTAGGGCCACAATCCTGATGTCAGGGACCCAGCTTCCCTTTGCATGAGCATGCAGCAAAGCCTCCAGTAGGTTTCACCACCTGGTGATATTGAGGTTTCCTTGTCTGCCCTGTGCCTTTCCCCCTAGGTCAGGAATGTACTACTTAACGCATTGCTCACCATCCCCATCCCGGGAAAGCTGGAATGAATCTTTGCTGATATCTCAGCTGTTATCTCAGATCATTATCGGTGTGCTAAGGACAGGCAAGGCTGGTGACTCTGATTTCAGTGGGGCTTTGAATCCACTCTGGGTTTCATTCAGAACGAGCTAGAACTTTAAAGGAGCTAGCCAAGGCGTGAAGCCCTTTCCCCCACAAATAGGTCCAGCACCTTGGAAAGCTCCTTTAGAGTTCTGGCTGATTCTGACTGAAACCCAGAATGGATTCACAGCCCACTGAAATCAAAGCTCCCAGCCTCCTCTGACTGAGGTGAATGGGACCAAAGACAAAAGCAGCAGGACCAAAAAATTTAAAATGACAGCATATTCTAGTTTACTGCTAGTAGTTAAGTCTTCAGAGAGGCATTTCAACCTTTTAGAATGGAAGAACAACTGTGCAAAACCTGGGAAACCACCACATGATTGGTGGTTGGGAGAAAGGGGAAAGGGATTCAGCCATCTTGGGAACCACAGAGGGGCAGATTTGGCACCTGGGCCTGAGGTTCCCTACCCTGTTTTGAATTCACACTTCGAGCACTTAAAAGCCACTCTTGATTGCATTGTGTAAAATGCGGACTATCGCAGTATTCCCCTTATAAAACCAAACTGAACTGAGCACTATGTAGCAGCTTGGTGGCATATTGAACAGGTGCAAGAATGTGTGCACAGTAACTTTAGAATGGAGTAGCAAGCTTGCCAACCTGAAGTACCATGCAGCAAATGTTTATTTGGAAGTAAGGGGCACACTTGCAATGGAGCCAACTCCTAAGTATGCACTGGACTGCAGCTTTCGAAAGTATGTGTGCTGTAATAAACTGATTTGCTCCTAACCTGTGAAAAGAAACATTCAAGATGGAAAAAACCTACTTGGTTAGCAATACTAATTGAGGACTGTTTGGAAATTAAAAATAAAAATAAAAAAATAGGACGGCATAGATTGGGAGAAAGGCAGCCTGGCAGCCAAAGGAGCTCACAATATCACTAACTTCTAGAAAACATTCATTTGGTTAATTTGTGTTACATAATAGAGACGTAGTCATAGGGATTGATTATAATATTTGTAGCATATAGGAATGAATAATTACTGAGAAAGGATATCGGAAATATTTTATTAAGAGTGAAATAATGCATAAGTCGTGTGAAGCACAGCACAAATACCAATACACCAACATTATTGTGAAAGGGTTTAAATAATACTTAACCCAATCTTGAAAATGTTACAGAGAAACAGGGAATAGAAAAAGAACTAAAGATGCAAGCCTATGCATATTTAGACAGAAAAAGGCCTACAACTCCCAGCTTGCACCAGCCAGTCATGGGCATTCTGGGAGTTGTAGGACTTTTTTCTGCCTAAATATGCATAGGGTTGCACCCTAAACAGAGAGAAATGGTTTTTAAGCAAGAGACAAAGCTAGGGTGACCATATGAAAAGGAGGACAGGGCTCCTGTATCTTTAACAGTTGCACGGAAAGGGGAATTTCAGCAGGTTTCATTTATGCATGTCACACCTGGAGCTATACTGCAGCTATACTGTGACCAGATTTAAAAGAGGGCAAGGCACCTGCAGCTTTAACTGTTGTGATGAAGAGGAAATTTCCCCAGGTTCTTCATATATACAAATGACACCTGCTGAAATTCCCTTTTCAATACAACTGTTAAAGATACAGGAGCCCTGTCCTTTTAATATGGTCACCCTAGGGGTAGCATGCTTTTATATGCATATAGCTCTTTCATTACAATAATGACTTATTCCAATGGCTGTGGAATGAGCTCCCTAAGGAGGTTCGCTTGGCACCTACATTATATGCTTTTAGATGCCAGGTGAAGACCTTTTTATTCTCCCAACATTTTAACAATCTATAAATTTTAAATAACATGGTTTTAAATTTGTAATTTTGCATTGCTGCTGTTTTTATCTGGTTGAGCTTTTATATTGTATTTTATATTATGGTTTTATACTGTTGTTTTATATGTTGAATGGTTTTAATTTTTGTGAACTGCCCAGAGAGCTCCGGCTATTGGGCAGTATAGAAATGTAATAAATAAATAAATAAATAAATAAATAAATAAATAAATAAAGGTTAGCATGAAGACAGTCAAACTTTGATGTCTGTGGAGAACTGATAAAAAGCTTTTTTTTTTCTTTTTTTAAGTTGGAGCACCATCCTTCCATGTAACATTTGACTCACTTCGAAAATGCTGATGGAGGCGAGGGGTTTCGTCAGCGTGGCTATTTTTGTTTTTCGCTTTCAAAAAAAGGCAGTCATCTAAAATTCAAAAATACATTTAGCATAACATAGTTTGGCCCTCACTGGTTCCCCTTAAGCCAGTCATGTGCTTTCTCAGCCTAACCTCACAGGGTTCTCATAGAGATAAAATGGGAATGGGGAAAGTAAAACATACAGACTAACCTTAGCTCTTCAAAACAATTGTGTAGAAGTGAAAAAGTAATAACTAGGGGGAAAAAGATTAATCTATATTAAGGATGCAATATGGTTGAGTAAAGTTCAGATATGAATTCAACATCTAGATTTTTGTCCCCTTTTTGAAGGTGATATTCCTGATTTATTTAGCGAAGATGAGGTGGATACTATCATTTCTTCTACCAGGATGGAACTACGGGGGCTTGGCCAGGCCGATTTGAAAGAGAACTGTTGGCAATTTTTTATTGAACGTATTCGTCGGCAGCTGAAGGTAAAGATGGAAAATGAGTATGAAAAACATTCAACATATAATCACTGTTCTAGGATGTTGCACAGAGAATGAATACTCACAATAAACACTGCTTTTGTGGGAAATGATCAATATATTGATTTTTTAATGTATAGAATCTAGTTATCGGATGTTGAAAGAATATCCTCTTCTTTTAATCTTTACATTAAGTGCAAAACAAAAATGAATTATGGAAACTTGGTTTGTAACTTAGCATTGCATCCCATTTTTACTGATAAAGAAGTCTGCAATTCTGCAACTGAGAGAAGACAAAATAATAATTATCATTGATTTTTTTTTAAAGGGAAATTTAGTAGCTTCTACAGTTGTAAGTCTTTTAGCATAGATGTAGAGGCAATTACTGGGCTGGGAGCATCAAAAATGTATAAGTAATTTTTCATGTATGAATTCTTCCACTGAATTATCATTCTAGACTATTCATATCAGTAAAAATCTCTAAATCTGTTAGTCAGTTGCAGTAAAAACAACAAAGGATCCTGTAGCTCTTAAAATGCTGACATTTATCATGGTATAAACTTTGGTGATTAGAATCAGCTTCCTCACATTCAAGGAGGGTTAACATTATTTCGCAGGTTTATAGATACATATGGTTGTAGAGAAAAGAAAAGGAAATGTAAACGGTGGGATCAAAAGATAATGGAATATAAAAAGTGCAATCTGAAACTGTTTAATTCAAGTTTGCAAAATAAACACAGCATTAATTGGTGATAACACAGACTTCCTAGATCTGCTATTGCAAACCTGTGACCTCTAGGGAGGCTACTTACACATTGTCACAAAAAGATGAAATGCATACCCAAAAAGATAAGGCTGATTTGCATAACACTCACATAAGCTAATTTATTAGTATAGATGCAAATTGAGAAATAAGTACTTTAATTTAATAGAGATACCTCTTCCATATTAGGAAAGACTATGACCAAGAGAGTCATCAGACAGCGGGAAATCGTGTTTCTCTACCGTCGCTTCCCCTCCCCCCACTTCTGTCCCATACTTCCTCTTTCTTCACATGGGTGTTTTTATTGCACTGCTTTTTCTGCACTCAGCAGGAAATGGTGGCACGTTTTGCTTCCCAAAACAAAATCGGATTTATCAGGGTCTTATTTTGTCATGGAAAGCAGACTAGAAGGAGCAAGAGATGTGCAGGAGGCAAATAGCAGTGTCAAAAGGACCCACAAAAACGTGTGAGAGGGCAGTAACAAGCATGCAATAAAGCACTCATCTGATGACCTGTGAGCTTGCTCAGTTTGCTATCCGGGGGCTGTTAATGGGTGATTTAAATGCCCCTGCTTTTCCTTCCTTTGGTTCTTTATCTTCAAACTGAAATTGAACTGGGCAGCTGTTCAAATAGAGGATGCCTTTGAATAGAGGACTGTCCTCTATGAAGTAGGACACGCTGCCATCCTGAACTGACCCCTAATCCACAAAAAGCTTATGCAATAATACATTTGTTAGTCTTTAAGATGCTTCAGGACTCTTCATTATTTTTACTGAAATAGACTAATATGATTCCCCCTCTGAAAGACTTTAACCTATGATAAGTGATCCAGCAATAAATTGCCAGATTGTTATCTCTGTTGTGATGCAGATTTCTCTGCAAACACGAAAGATCCACAAATGACCATCTATATATGTAAAACCCTTGGGTATGCAGGTATGTTTCCGTGAAGTTTCCAGCATTGCTAAGCAACTGTGGCCCCAGCCCCTGCTTTTACAGCTCAGCAACTCAAACACAGGTGGGGAGTGGTGGGGGAGGGATGACAGTTGTTTAGCCCATCCCTGTGGGGGGACAACACCTATAAGCACAGGTACTTGCATTTTGCTTTTTTCATCTTCCCTCCCAATCCCTTTTCCTTTTGCTGCCTGTCTGTTCTATTGGAAGTCTGACGGCAGAGACTGTCCCATGGTTTAATTTTGTAAGTCGCTCTTGGAGCCTTTTTGCCTGTTGGGGAGGATTAAAAATGCTGAGGAGGGAGTTAATAAAAACCAAAAGCACCACCAAATCCTTCTACCACCCCTTACCTCTACCAATGGAGGCTGGTAGCTCCTATTTCAGTGGGGCTGTGAATCAGTTTTGGGTTTCAGACATAACTGAAACGGGCTTTCTCCGCTGTGGCACCCCAGTTGTGGAACGAGCTCCCCAGAGAGGTCCGCTTGGCGCCTACACTGTACTGTTTTCGTCGCCAGCTAAAGACCTTTTTATTCACTCAGTATTTTAACACTTAATTTTAACTTAAATTTAAATTTTACTGTTTTAACTCTGTATTTTAATCCTATATCAACTTTGCTGTGTGGTTTTATCCTGGTTGCGCTTTTTATACTGTATTTCGTAATTGTGTTTTAAACTGTTGGGTGTTTTACTGTGGTTTTAATTTTTGTGAACCGCCCAGAGAGCTTCGGCTATTGGGCGGTATAAAAATGTAATAAATAAATAAATAAATAAATAAATAAAAATAAACTCTAAATAAGTTCTCCAAAGTGCTGAACCCTAATTCTCCCACGGTGCAGTCATCTAGCGCATCACAGAGTGAGGTCTAATGTAAACCGACAGCCAGTGTGGTGTTGGGATTAGAGTGCTAAGCTAGGGTTGGAGAAAAATCCATGTTCACATTCCCACCCATCCATGAAGTGCATAAGGTGACCTTGGGCTGCTTGCTGTCCCTCTGCCCAATCTACCTCATAAGGTGGTTATTGTTGGAGGGTGGGGGAGAGAGAATGCTGCCTTGAGGAAAGGTAGCATATAAACACAACAAAATGAAATAATTTAAATACTGCATAAAGAAAATATTTTATGCAAGGGAACAATGAAAATCTGTGACCTGTCCCCAACCTGTCGTTTAAGGTTCTGCGGTCTGGGGCTAATCACTTAAGATTGTGTTGCATATTTATTATTATTATTATTATTATTATTATTATTATTATTATTATTTATTTGTATTCTGCCTTTTGCCCACTTAGATTTTAAAATGGCTGAACCGTGTGGAAGAACTCTGAGCAGGTGGGGAGTGGTGGGGGGAGGGAGGGATGACGGTTGGGACTCTAAGATCCAGCGGCCAATCAGTGACCGAGCTGAGGCAGGCCAAAAAGAAAAAAAACCCACCCTCCCCCACCCCACCGTATCACGTGCCTTCGCGCTCTTTTCCCGCTCTCTTCGCACTTGAGCTGGGAGTGGCTCGCCAGCCTTCGCCTCAGTGAGCGCACGCCCGGGTGGGCGGGGCGAATCACCCTCTCCTACCCGCGTCGCCCCCTCACTCAGGCTGTCCTCCGTTGCCCACTATATGACTGAATAAAGAAATAAAATGCAATGATATTTAATTAATAACCTTTAAGATATGCTAGAACAGCGTATGTTACTCCGCATACAGCTAGTGAAATAATAAAACTTCATCATCTAAGGGCTATGTCAAAACATCCTTGGGGCATAGTGTGCTGCGTATGGCTACAATAATTCTTTTTCACTTGAGGTCTAGTCCATCCAGCTCTCTCTCAGATCTTGTATCACCATTATGACCTTGCTACTTCCTTTCAGACCTTCTCCAGAGGTCTGATCAATACCTGCTGCTTCTCCATTCTTCAGATGATGGATAGCTTTGGTAACTCTTTAATCTTTATTGGTCTTCAATCAAATTCTTCATGGTGACCTTCGGGTTTGGGTTCCTATTGGTTACTCCAGAAAAAATCTTTTTTAAGAAAGAAAGACCATCTGAGTGAAATGTTTGTTTGTTTTAATCTTCAGTATTGCAAAGTGTCCTTTACATTTGGTTTTATAGCCACTGAGACCAAAATTGCGTTTGACATGATTTTTTTAAAAAACACACACAACCCTTTGAATGTATGTTCTCCAGTGTTCATATCCTTTGTTATACCTGCTGTAGTGCATCTGTACTGTTCTAGTAAGCCCTTAATAAGCTTTACATGCATAAATGAAGTAGTATGCATCATTTTTTATGATGAAATCTTTTATTGTTCATGCCAAGTTATCAATGTTTTGATTCATATATGTTTAGGTATGACAGTGGCGTGACATTCTTTACTATCTAGAAAACAATGATAGTTTAATTATGTGATATTTTCTGACAACACAAAGGATGATTTTTGAGCATCATCACATGGGGGAGAATCGCATTTCCTTACCGTCGCTTCTCCACACTTCCTCATTTTTCCCAGGGGGTGGGGAAAAAGAAGTAAACAAAGACCACATGGCCCATTCAGAGCCTGTTTTTATTGTGCGGCTTTTCCTGCACACTGCAGGAGATCGCAGCACATTCTATTTTTAAAAAATAGCCTGATTAAAAAGGGATCTGTTTTGCTATGGAAAAATGAGCAGAAGGAGTGGGAAGCGCACGGGAGGCAGACATCATCCTCTAAAGGGCGCATGCACATCTGTAAGTAGGCAGTAACGAGCATGGGATAAAACGCTCATCTGATGAACCTCCTTGACCTAGGTGGCAGTGGAAAGTTTTGGACAAGAAAGTTTGAATTACTGTGGCAGACCAGAGGGCCCTGTCTACTTACTTGTGCTAGCTCCAGTGTGGTGTAGTGGCTAAGGTGCTGGACTGGGAGTCGGGAGATCCAGGTTCTAGTCCCCACTCGGCCATGGAAACCCACTGGGTGACTTTGGGCCAGTCACAGACTCTCAGCCCAACCTACTTCACAGGGTTGTTGTTGTGAGGATAACATGAATAGCAGGAGGATTATGTATGCCGCCTTGGGTTCCTTGGAGGAAAAAAGGTGGGATATAAATGTAATAAATAATAACAATATCTAGTGTTTTATAAGGGCAAAATTAGATGTGATATTAAATGCAAATAGCTGCCAGTGGAAAATTTGTTCCCATCGGGTTCAGAGAGATATTTTTGTTAGGTCTGTGGACAGGGGGGAGCTGGGGTTAAATCCCCTTCCTGGCCTTTTGTTAGCCCAATAATTATCACACACACACACTAGTGACTGCTATTTGCATTTTTTTTAAAATGAAAAAATACATTTAACATCATGACTAGTTTGGCCGTAAGATATCCAGGGTGGAGGGAGTATGCATTTTACAACTAAAATTAGGGGAAGTCAGAAATTGGGTCTTATGGGAGGGGACCACCACCTTCCCCCCATAATTTGAGCACTGTAATGAAGTATCAGGAGTGCTGAGGCAGTGAGAAGATGGTGCTAAATTTCCGTGATTTCTGAGGAAATTGTTTAAAATGGTCTGGGTACGTTGATACTTCATGAGCCAAAGCGTTTGGATTTAAAACAGTGTCACTATTGTCAACTTCAAATGATAGAGAGGACTTAAAGCAGCTAAGGGAATAGTCTAGCCAAAGTTAAGTATTTTTAATCCCCACTCAGCCATGAAGCTCAGTGGGTGATTTTGGAGCAGTATCTGACTCTCATCCTAACCTACCACATAGTACTGTGGGGAGGATGAATTGGAGACAAGGAGGACAAAGGGTTCAGCCTCGGGTTCCTTGCAAGAGGGGAAAAAATATTTATTTATTTATTTATTTATTACATTTTTATACCGCCCAAGAGCCGAAGCTCTCTGGGCGGTTCACAAAAATTAAAACCATCATAAAACAACCAACATGTTAAAAGCACAAATACAAAAAATACAGTATAAAAAGCACAACCAGGATAAAACCACACAGCAAAACTGATATAAGATAAAAATACAGAGTTAGAACAGTAAAATTTAAATTTAAGTTAAAATTAAGTGTTAAAATACGGAGAGAATAAAAAGGTCTTCAACTGGCGATGAAAGGAGTACAGTGTAGGCGCCAGGCGGACCTCTCTGGGGAGCTCGTTCCACAACTGGGGTGCCACAGCGGAGAAAGCCCTCCTTCTAGTAGCCACCTGCCTCACTTCTTTGGCAGGGGCTCACGGAGAAGGGCCCCTGTAGATGATCTTAAGGTCCGGGCAGGTACATATGGGAGGAGGTGTTCCTTCAGATAACCTGGCCCCAAACCGTTTAGGGCTTTAAATGTCAATACCAGCACTTTGAATCGGGCCTGGACCTGGACTGGCAGCCAATGAAGCTGGAAAAGGACTGGCGTAATGTGATCTCGCCGGCCAGTCCCTGTTAGTAAATGGGCTGCCCTGTTTTGTACCAGCTGAAGCTTCTGGACCGTTTTCAAAGGCAGCCCCACATATAACGCATTACAGTAATCCAAACGAGAGGTTATCAGAGCATGGATAACTGTAGCTAGGCTATCTCTGTCCAGATAAGGGCGTAGTTGGTTTATCAACCTAAGCTGATAAAAGGTGCTCTTTGCCACTGAGTTCACCTGTGCCTCAAGTGACAGTTCTGGATCCAAGAGCACCCCCAAACTATGGACCCGATCCTTTAGGGAGAGTGCAACCCCGTCCAGGACAGGGCAAACATCACCTAAAGGACATTAAATAAATGTAGTAATGAAATAATAATAACTTCCATAGATTTCAATAACAGAAATGTAATAATAATAATAATAATAATAATTTATTTATTTATTTATTTATTTATTTTATTTATATACCGCCCCATAGCTGAAGCTCACTGTTAAAAACAGTGAACATTAAAAAGTATACAAAAGACTTACTTATTTATTACATTTATTTATTACATTTCAGTACCACCTAATGCTCTCTTGGCAGTTCAGAACAATTAAAACTATAAAATACAGCATGATAAAATACAATATAAACATTTAAAATTACTGTATAAAATAAAAAATAAAACCAAAATAATAATAAACATTTATGTAATGCTTCCACGTGTTCAAAACATGTTATGATATGCAGTATCTAGTTGTCATCTTTACAACAAACCTGTTAGGTGAATCAGCATTGTTATTCCCCGTATTGCAGATATGGGAGGGAAGCGGACTGAGGCTTCTGAGAGGGGCTTGCCTAAGGCTGCCTACCTAATAAGTTCACAGCAGAAGCAAGATTCAAACAGAGGGCTTCATAGCTCACCTATAGCCACTGTGCTCCACCAGCTCTCTAACGCTTGCATTACGGCTGCTTTTGAAATCAGTGAGACTTAAAAGTGTTTAACTTTGGCAGGATTGTGCCCTAAGTCTTGAGCATGCTGTTAACTATAAGGTCACAGAGAGTTCCTGCTGTTCTCCTGCAGACTGAGCACGGAGAATGCTGAATGGATTGTAAGTGCACAGTTGGGAATGGGAATATGTTGAACTGACTGATTTAGGGAAGCACATTTTAAAGTTTTACTTGGAGTACCAACTAATTAATTATGTGAATAGTGCTATTAGTCTTCTGACATTAATTTGAAGCTTAGTTAATTATTGAAGGCTCTCTCATGGGAACAATCTCCTCCTCCTCCTTCTTCTTCCCAGGTTGTGTTGTGTTTCTCCCCAGTGGGTTTCACCCTGAGAGCGAGAGCAAGGAAATTTCCAGCACTTGTGAATTGCACTGCTATTGACTGGTTCCATGCCTGGCCACTGGTGGCTCTCCAATCAGTTAGCACCAGCTTCATTGACAAGATGGATTTACTTGATGTAAGTACAATTTGTTTTGCTGTCAGGGGTTGTTGCATTTTGAAATGACCTGTTTTGCAAAACCATTCACCTTTTGTCAATGCGGAAGCACGTGTAGATCTCTTGTTCCACAATAGTAATTCATTTGGTTCTCACAATTGTGAAAGAAAATCATGTTTACGAGTGTATCTCTAAACGATACTTCACTGGAAACAGTTATTTATCTATCTGTCTATCTATCTATCCATCCATCCATCCATCCATCCCTCACTCATGATGTCTTTTCCAAACAACAGGATCACCAGGCAACTAATATGAAGTCAATTAAAAGTGATACAGTAAAAAGAACAAACCACAATAAATAAGATAAAAGCAAACTTTTAAAGATAAAAGCAAAAGCAAGATTCGGATAGTTATGCTGAAAGCATGGTGAAATAAAACTGTTCCTGTGAGGTGTCAAAGTATCACCAATGGCAGAGTCAGCCAGGACAAAGAATTCCAAAGTCCCATAAGGCCCAGACTTCACAGAGTCTCACAGTAGGAAAGGGCTTGTCCAACAGGAACTGAGCCTCCAATAGTGGTGGGACAAATATAGTATTTCACCTTCTTTATGCATATATGACACCCCCTTGCATAGAGATGGATCCATTCCATATTTGGCTTCTATCACAAAGATTATACTCGCTCACTTCAGCATGCCAAGGGACTCTTTCTGATGGTATACCTTTTGCATGGTATGAATTACCAAGAGAGGCCATAACTAGACGGGGCTTTATCCTGGGGTGAACCTCAGGATCGTTCCTGTGCATCCACAAGACACACAGGGGATCCTGGGGTCAGGGAGGGATGATCTCTCCCTTGCCCCAGGATTTCACCCTCGCCTTTGACCCCATTTTTTCCACGGTCCCGGGCTGAGCCCAAGACCACAGAACGTGTGGGGGGGGTGCCGCGGGTTGACCCAGCTCCGCACATGGGGCGCAGCACTCCTCAGAAGCACTGCGCCCATTGGTGGTAGGGTGGGGGGAGCAGGGAAAGTAATTTAATTTTTTAAAAGACTTACCTTTTGCGCACAAGCGTTCATGTGCTGCTGGTCCTTTAAAAAAAATGGCGGGCGCAACGCCTCTCCTTCTGAGGTCGTCACGCATCACGTATAAACAGAGGAGGGATCTCTCATTAAACACAACACAAGATCTTCTCTCCTCCGTCGTGGGATAACAGGTAGGTCTAGCTAAGGCCTTAGCCATAGTCATGGTTATTGTAGTAGGTTGGCCAACAATGCATCACCAAAGAAGAGGACAAAGAGTTGCATAGCATTTGCATTGGCTAATGTATATGTATAAATGCAAATTTAGAAATCATTACTATGTTTTAAGTAGAACTGCATAAAGGTGAGAAATCCATGTCAACATAGTACGGAAGACTGTGACCAGGCGATCTGTGTGGTGCCTCCTCAGTCTAGGTGCTCACTGCTGATGAGCAACTTAAGGCTTCTTCAAAGCTCTCCCTTCTCTTATGGTTCTTTATCTTTTAACCAGACTTGGAATGTGCAGTGCTTCAGAAAGAGGCCACCTTCCAACAGAGGACTGTCCTCTTCTACAATGCTAGAGATGGCAGTCTAATTTACCATCTTCCAGCTGCCCCTACCACCACCACCTCCAAAAAGAAGGAACCAGAATGGAGTTCTGAGATGTCCATCAATTATAAGAAATAATAGGCAATTGGATGCTAGTAAGCTCTGCAGAGTTGAGGAATCTCGGGTGTATGGTGGTAGAATCTCACCATTAGGACCAGTTATGCAAAAACCAGTACTTTGGGGCCTGTGAGCATTCTCCGGCACGGCATGATCTCAACTAGAATCAAATTGTTATTACCTACTAAGGAGGGCAAAAGCAGACTGTTGCCTAATGACAATATTAAACTACAAAAATCTTTCACTCCACCTAGGTCTAACCTAATGAATTTGCTTCCCACATAAAAGCAAAATGAATGGCAGTTTTTCCCCATTAAATGCAATTCCCCATCCCTAAGGGAAAGGGTTACTGATTTCTAGTACCGTACTTTTCAGTAGCATTAACATCCTGAAAATAGAGCAATTACCTTTAAATTATAGAGCTAAATATTGTGTCACAGTTATAGAGAAAATGGTATTGTTACATACTACTATAAGAATTTTTTTTGCATCGTAAAAGCTACATTTCCAGGTTTTCAGTCTCAGCAAGGTTTCTTTTGTCAACAAGCTACCATTTCAGCTAAATTAAGTAATAGTTTTCATGCTGTATTTTGTACAGGGAGATTGCACATATGTAATATATAATCCTTCAAAAAATTTTTTTTAATTTAGGACAGACTTTCTTATCTGCATGTTAATCCAATACAAACCATGACAAACAATGATATAATGAACGGTTATGTTAGCCTCTTCTTTTGCATTTAATTTCTAGTTACTTAGTTTACCTAACTCCTTTCTATTATCTGCACATTTGCCAATGATGCTGATGCTGTTGATGATAACAACAGTTAACAGCCGCTGATTGACTTGCTTATGGGATACTAAAATTGTAAGTGTCTTTCATCATGACCTAGAAAGCTGATAGTGTGTAAATCAGTAGTCTACAACCTGATTACTGGAAGAGTCTGAAACAGGGGACTTCTTAGGGTACTTTTTGTGTATAATGGCAATTTGCTAAGACACAATAAAGAACTTCTGTGTGTCTGTCTTAGGGTAGTTCCATACCAGGTAAACAGATAGAACTTGGTACACACACAAGCTAAGTATTTTGTATGGTGTATTTGTATAGAAAGATTGTAAATAAATGTTTGAATGAATGAATGAGAGCACGATAACCAGAAAAAGTCTGAAAGGGAGACATTTGTACATATATTCCTTAAAACAAGGACCACAATAGCTTTGTTCAGGCATTTACCTAAATGCATGTGGGCTAAAACTGTGTAGGGGGACTGGGCTGCACATACCGATCCAAACCCAACATCCCGATGTGTGTCAGCACTACCCCTTCAATCCCCAACTTTGCCATATTTAATTCTCTGAGTGATTGGGGACGCTGAAAAGTGAACGCAAGTTGAACATGCCTTCAGAACTTGTTGCACAATGCAGCAAAGTTGTGAACTGAAGGGGGGTAACATGCATGGGGACATTGGGCCAGAGCCATTGTGCATGACACCATTCCCTCTGCAGAGTTTTAGCCCTCATATATACAGGGCTACAGTGGCATAATATAATGTCTGATGCTAAATGTGGGTTCTCATGCGTTCTGGAAGGCATGTTATTGAACAGAAAAATAGTAACTATGGTGTGCTGTCTAGGTCTGCTTGCATTACAGTCTATATGCATATTTCAGTTCTACGTATAGTATTATAATAGTATTGTAATACATTGCATTTTCTGCATATAATAATAATAATAATAATAATAATACATTTCAATATTATACTTTTGTATTATGAATACCAATGAATGATACAGAAATCTATAATGCAGCAAAGAATTGCATTTTGCATTCTATTTCTCTCCACTTTCCACTTCTGAGCAGTTCAAGGAAGGCAAACATTTTATTCCACAATAAGCAAGTTTGGTGGTTTTGTTGTTGTTCTTTTAAAGACACATAAAGAAGAAGAAATTAACATAAATTGAATCTACTTCTGAAAGGATTTTTCTATCTTCCCCTGCTGGGCAGTTAAATAAAAGCAAACTGTTTTATTCCAAAGCAAAAAAAAAAGTATTTAGATTATTATTTTTAGACAAATACTTATAAAAACTATTTGGATTTTTAAAAACAGTTTGGGACATGGGCAAGAAGGAACTTGGTAAAAAAAGAAAGAAAGAATCAACTCAAGACCATTGAAAAAGTGTACACAAAGTAGATGTTTGCCACTATGGCAAGGCAGAAACATGTGAGAGGTATCATAAGGGAGGAAAGGAGAATCTCAAACTGTATCGATTTTATTTCAGTTCAATACTGGGTATGAAACAGTGGCGATGCGCATGGTGCCACACCTTCCTTGAGCACATAAATATCTGTTAATGCATGAGACTATAGAACATTAATGTGCACCTGTGATGAAAGATGCAATACTGGCTAGATCTTCTAGGATTATTTCTGTACTAAGAAGTCAGATCAGGCCATTCTGTAGTAGGGACCAAGTTGCTTGCTAACTGAACTAAGCAGCAGCAATAGTAGGCACCACATGAGTTGACAAATCCTGAAAGGTGCCTGAAAGAGAATGCTTGACAACAAGGAATATCTGCTTGGTGAAAAGGCACCACAAATTGGGGCAGACTGGCACTGGTGCCTGTGAGTTCTTTCAGCCCCTTTCAGCCTTGCCTTGACAGCTATATGCTTGTTTCATACACAAAGCTGCCAAGAAAAGAGGTTTTTAACTGTTCCTCTATCCATGTAACTGCTCTTAGCTGTTCTTCTACAATCAACTGTGTTCTAAAGGCTAGGTGTTGCCTTTTTGAGAGATACCAAGGTAAGTAGAAAGACAGCCACACTGATAGGTAGATAAAATAATCTTAGATAGCAGAGTTGTTAACAGAAACTTTTAGCTAAGTGTATGCTTGTGAGCATGCAAAATGAGCATGTGTTTAATCTCTTTTCCTGCATAAAGGTATGTTTCTTTCTTTATTATTTTTCTATGCCACCCAATAGTTGAAGCTCTCTGGGTGGCTCACAAAAGTAAGATCCATAAAGCAAGAGTCCTCAACATTTGGAAATTTGAGTAACTGCTATGGGCAGCACCACAAAATGCCTAATCAGTGGTTCACTGCTTTTTTTGTCGCATCTGTTGACCTTATGTTGTGTCTTATTCAGCAAAAACCTTTGCTTCATGTCTGTTGAACGTCACAATATCTCTTTAATAAGGGATTGTTTAATTCAGCTAATTGCTGGTGGCGCAATACAGGTAATGCTACTCTTAAATTTATGTTTGGCAATGTCCAGTAGTTGCTTCTTTTTGTGGGGAGATTATTACACAGATAAAATTTGTACTGGAACAGTCTTTAATATTCACTGATGTATACTCTCTTTTAAATTATTTACCAGGTTCATGGAAATTAACAAATGGTCATCGTAAATGGATTCTCTGTGCCTTTTTTACAGCTAAAAGACAGATATTACAGCATTGGAAAGATAAATAATCACCTCCTATAATGCAATAGATTTAGGGCTTTACAACACTTTCAACATTTGAAGGGTGGCATATAGATGGATACTTATTTGGATATTTGGTCCATTTATATTGAAGCCTTTGTGTAATTGCTTGAAAATTGTATGCATTACATAAAAATGCATGTATATATATTAAAGAAGAAGAAGAAGAAGAAGAAGAAGAAGAAGAAGAAGAAGAAGAAGAAGAAGAAGAAGAACAACAACAACAACAACAACAACAACAACAACAATTTCAGATGCCTTCAGGCACCACATTGGGAACCGTGTTCTGGGTGATATCGGGGATGCCCGTGAGCACCATGTTGGGGACCCCTGCCACAAAGTATGGGTTATACATAGGTTTCATGATTCAAACCTAGTTTTTCATCCTATTGATGGGTCATTACAGTTTTTTCCTGACAAAAGGCTAAAGTGCAACCACACAAATTGTTTTTGAAATTGTACTATGCTTCCAAAATGGCTCGCTGTTTATCGTGGGTGATTGTTTTTAAATAAAACAAAAACATACCTGCTGGGAATGTGGTTAGACTGGTTCTTGCACAGGTTCTAAACCTGTGACACACTCTCAACCTAACCTACTGCACAGGGTTGTTGTGCATTCCTTGCAAGAGGAGGGGAAAGGCAGGGTAGAAGTGTGATAAAATGCTAAGTGGAGGTGTATGTACATGACTGACTGAGAGTTTGGCCCTCCATTTTGAAAGCCAATAGTCAAGGAAAGGGGGCTTGAGGCAGCCTAGTCTTTTCCTCAGACATGTTTTCTCGGTGCAGGGAAAATTCATAGTACATAAAAGCCTTCAGTCATATGAATGCCCATATTCAGTCTGAACACCCATGTTTACCACCTCAGTATGTGGAGCTGAAAATAAGTGGGTTTTAAAAGCACCGCTGGAAATAAGGTGAATACAGTCATTTCATTTGCATAGACGCAGCCTTTCCTACAGTTCCAGAACTTCCTTCCCTTTACAAATTGTTTTGCCTCAGCAAAGGCTTATCTGCAGGACCCCACAGTATTAGAAAACATTTAAACTCAATAGCCATGCTAGTGGTCTATTCCCACGATTTTGCCTCAGAACTTTCAGCCTTAACTGGGCAACATTAACTTATAGTGCAGTCCTATACAAGCTTACTCCCAAGTAAATATGTATAGGATCACAACCTGAAACATCAGAATGTAAGATAACTGCTTTGTGCTGATTTTATGTCATTTGACATCAGTTGTCCCGATTCCTTTGGAAGCTCTGCCAGGAGTTCTACTTCGGATACATTTAACTTACAGTTCAAGTATCGGGAGTTTTTTAAACGTTTAACTTATAGTGTATATTAGTAGGAAACTAAGTTGAGCAGAACCCATTAATGTCACAGTGATCGGTTACCAATGGAAATAAATAATTCATGATGAAGGGAATTAGTCTAATTAGCAGGCAGTTTGAGTCCTTTGATAAAACCCAGCTCTAATTCCGTGAAGGGCAGGAAGTGCTGTCATCAGTCAGCCCTGAAAAGATTAGCATCTATTATGAATGAGGTTAGACACCCTCGTGAAGTCATGTGTGTCCTGGAGACAAACTTAATATGTTCCAGAATAGGACACAGTTTGTCTCACCAACACATCATGAGTCCTACTGGGCTATTGTATGTAATAACAAGTAAAAGATCAGTGCCCTCTCCTATCATTCTCCCCCTGTCCATCAACCTGACAACTGTGCAAATACATTTTCCATGCAAAGCAGGGAATGTGCTCAGAATGCTTGTAAGGTTGCAGGAGGTATCGGAGGTGTGCCCTCTCTGGATTTCAAGATCAGAAAGACAAACGCGTTGAGTGCATCCAAATATCACCTGTTTGAGACGAAGGATTTCGAAGTGCAGATGGCAAATTTGTTTTGCCTAAAGTACACATCGCCTAGTATAATGTTCACCACATTTCTGTCCTACCCTTCCTTTAACCCTACACAGTGTGTACCGCTTGGATGCATGGATCAGCAGGTAATTTTTTCTCTGATCTTACAACCTGAAGCTCTTACAGCCCACTTACTGTCGTATTGTGGTAGTGGTGCTATAAGATTATTATTATTATTATTATTATTATTATTATTATTATTATTATTATTATTACA